>NW_023425551.1:1892500-2432500 GCF_014108245.1 Pipistrellus kuhlii | reverse complement strand
AATCTAGCTTCAGCGTAGACAGACAGCCAGCCAGAATTCTATCTGCGTTAGACCTGCCTTTTCTTGCAGCGTATCTTGTGAATCCTTGACCTCTTATATTATATTTGAAAAATGCCCTTGTTGGAGAGTGGTTCAAAAGACGCCACAGCCCCTTGACTCTCAGCAGTATCTGATGAGTGACTCTAGAACAGCCACTTTCACTACCAAGGGACACGTGTGACATGATTTAAATATGAAAAGTTAGAAAAACTGTTAAACACATTTTCAAATCATGTTGAAAAAGAGTCATGATTTGACAAGGATGTGTGAATCTAGGTTCTGATGTTCAGAAGAATAAATAAAGCAATTTGCAGCCCACATTGTAACAACTAGAGCTGTGCAGCCCCCATTAGAAAGTGGTCCTTTGTCTTTCCCCATCACCATAATTAACTAGTTCCTATTCATTAAACAATGAAGCAGACAATTAAATAGTAATAATAGCACTTTAATTATGAAGGTATTGTTATCTGCATAGACTGTGGAAAGGGAGATCACTTTAGCTGCATTTAAAATGTTTGCTTGTCTGCTTTTTAACCACGGACAAAGAGAGTGTTCATATTTTCAGATCCCCTAGCAGGAAAATAGGATAGAATCTGTACCCCCAAAAGGCCACTTCTTATAAAAAGGAGTCTCATTTATTAATGGGATAAGCATTGATTAAGACACGTGGATTCTTAATAAGCATCCTTAGTATTTTCTCAAGAGGCATCCCTGATAGTTCTAAGAACCATCAGCAAGCACATTTAGACACAGGATGCATGATTAAAATGGAAGTCTTGTGCATGGTGACTTTCAGAGTTTGTTAAGCACCGAGATACTGGAGTGCAATTCAATTTAGGCTACTCTTCCCCTTGCCTTCTCGCTCTTTCCTTTGGGTTGAGCGCGATTGTAAGAGTCTTATTATTTTCTGTTTCAATACAGCTGAATAAGTTACCACAGCTCAAGTTATACGAAAACAGGTTGAACCTGCATTATACGTTTTGTCCAAAAAATTGGTAACAATTCCCCACATTTGGGATTTTATTTCTCAGGAAAGATCTTCAGATATAAACAATTTTCTCAGTTATCACTGTTGCTTTTTACCCAGCGAAATCCTAGGGCAGCTTTGATAATTAGAAAGAAATGCTTCCTTCCTATTTTGTAATTACATGTAAACAGTGTTTAATAAGCGTTACATAGTCACTTGCTTGCGAGGTAATATTGTGTGGCCATTGCACCTGGGTTTGAAGCTACGCTTTGCCTCTTAGTAACTCTGATAAACTTGGACAATCATTTCTTGGAGCTTCTCTTGCTTCATCTGTAAAATGGAGCTACATGCTAAGTTATGAGGAGTAAATGGTTATTGTATATAAAACACTTAGCATGGAGCCTGGCTTAATGTTGTCATCATAGTACATGTCTTAGCCTTTGGCATGCTTCTTGGCACATGAACCACTGACACCTCCTAAGAAAACAGAGATGAGTGTGATTTTAAGAGTTCTATTCTTTTTGCTGTTGTTGTTTTGTTCTTCAATCAAGTAGACTTTGGCTTTGGAATGCTCCTGTAAATAATGCCATTTTCTCCCCGAAGATGTAAGCGCTCTCCAAGGACTGCACTGGAGCTTGCCTGCAGCCACCTATTTCCTCTCTCAAGGCTGGCTCTGCAGCCAGGAGTCCTGACTTCCTGACTGGGTCTTGCTGTCCCCAAGCACAGCACTGCTTCTTCATCTTCCCTACGCGGAACTACATTTACTTTTACCAGTGAGATATTAAAAAACCACATAGGCTAAAATATGTAAGGTTTAAGCCACCCCGGATTCCCTGGGAAGTTCATGTCCATTTCAGGGTTTCTACAGGGAACAATGACCTCTTCAGGCTCTGTAGTTTTCACCTATCAATAGTAAGTGAGCAGGATGTTAATTGGCAAATAGTTAAAAACCGGAACCACAGAACAGTCAATGTAAATGCAAATATCAGAAAATTCTAACTTGGATGTGTGAAGATTTAATTTGCAAGGTCAACTACAAAAAAAAAAAAAAGAATGTATATTCAGAACTCTAGATTCTGTGTTTTTGCTCTTTGAGCATGCAATGATTCCGTGTTTTTTGTTTTGTTTTGTTTTTTTTAGATGGCCCCTCAGGCTAATGCTGGATATGAGGCTCCTATGTAACCCCAAATAAGTAAATACTTTTCTGTCTTTTTAATTAGCATACAGTGCTTCTTAGTAAGTCAGTATCACGTTCTCCAATAGTCTTACTGTTTTTCGGGCGAGGAATAAAATAAAGCCAAGAAAAGATACCAGCGGTGACTCCAGTATTGTAAGAGGGGTCCCCTTTATGCTAAGGAGTGAGGTGTTTGTTCCTGGCAGTGTCCACCAAAGTCCTCCCTGGATCTGAGAAACATTGATCTTTCAAGTACCACCTGACTGTTTGAAGCTTGACAATCTACTTGCGGCTCTTTTCTGATTCCTACAGGAAGCACTGTTTTGATCAATTTAACAGTCAATTTTTTGCCAAGGTCATATTGTATTTCAGTAATTTACTGTTTAGTATCTTCCTTTGTTAATTAGAGAGCTCATGAAATCAGAAAGAATTAATACCCTTTCCTTTATTCACACAATACTTGAGTGATTTTCAATGTTCTAATCCACAGCTATTCAATTTTATTTTCAATCTCTACTTTGAGTTCATGTAAACACCATTTTGGATTTGATTATAATCTCATCATTATTTCAATTAATTACAATAAATGTTTTTTGAGTATCTACTTTACGGCTATTTTCAGGGAAGATTCCACCATGAATAAAACACACACCTGTTCTCAGTTGCTTAATTCTCTACTCGGTGAAGTCAAGGCATCATAGTTTTTAATAAAAATTGAGTAAAAAGGGTAGAATATAAAAATATCCCTATGGCAGAGTCTGGGTCAAGTGCATTGTATATATCACCTCATTCAATCCTTGTGTGCTAGGTATGTTTATCCCTGGTGAGGAAACCGAAGTGAGGGATGCTAAATATCTTGCCTAGGGTCACTCAGCTGAGGAATGACAGGAATGTGTCTGAATCCACTGTGACCTACTGTAATATTTTGCCCCTGTGTATACATAACACATGCAGATTGGTTATAAACCAAGAAAGGAGAAAAATCAGTGCCAGAAGAGAGGAGCAAATCATTTGTGATGAGTCTTCAGAAAAGGGCAGGAATACTTGTGACTCCAAATAATCAGGGACATTTCACTGAAGTGGTGGTGTTTGATGAGAATTTGAAGGACAGTCAAGTGTAGCCATGTTGGGATAAATAACATCCTGGGTGGATGGGATAGCTTAAGTGAGGAAAAGGCACTGGGGGGAAGGGAAAGACACATTCTGAAAAAGCGAATAGTCTAGCTTGGCTGGAGTAGGGTGCATATGAAGGAGCAGTAGATGAGTTTGATAATAGGTTGTGTGACATCATCGGGACTTTGATACCTGCCTACTGGGTTTGTACTTATCTTGAGGTCAAATACAGAGCTAGAAAGTTTTCAAGTACAAGAGTGACATGTTTGCATCATGTGCTTTTCCAGATTATTCTAGGAGTGGTTTGATGCCCTGGAGGAACCAGCTTGGACAGGACTATTAGTTAAACCCCAGGAGTAGTGCTGGAGAGGTGAGGGTACGTGTGAAACAGAACAAGGGAGACAGAGGGATATCTTCTTGACTCTTAGTGATGGTAAGAAGAATTTGGTGACAGATAAGTAGTGATAACTGCAGGACAAGCTCTCAGCTTCTTGTTTAGTTTGGGAGGGGAAAGTTTTATTTGCTTTAGTAGAAGTTCAAACTGAGGTGCTCATAGGACATCATCTTCATCCGTTTGGGTTGCTAAAACAAGATACTGTAGGACTGGGTGGCTTATAAACAGAAATGTATTTCACACAGTTCTGGAGGTTGGGGAGTCCAAGATTGGGTGCTAAGAGATGTGGTGTCTGGTGAGGACCCCTTTCCTAGAGAGCCTATACTGGTAACAATGCATCTGCTTAATTGCAAAGGGACTTCTTAGCTTAAGGGTTCTTTTGGAGTTGTGGGGTCTCCTCAAGCGTAATTTGATCAGCTCTCCTTTCTCACCTCACTCAGCATATTTCCTCTTGTAATTGTGTGAAGACTGACCCTACACTTCCAAACCTCCCTCCATTTTAATCCTGGTTCTTGTATCAGAACAAGTCTGCTTTTTAAGGATGACACAGACTACCTTCTTCAATACTAATAGCATTCCAACATGAGAAGCAAAACCTAGATCTTCATTCTCTTCTCAGTGTTCATTCAAAATCATTACTTCAGGTTTGGTTCTTCCAAACTAAGTATGAGAAAATTTCATCTCCTCCTATCCACTTCTTCCTGCAAATCCATTGTTATTTGTTTGAATGCCAGTTTCTGTGACCAAAGTCCCTCTCTTCTATACACATATTCAGACCAATAGCAGATCTTTATTTCTGAAAAATATGTGCCTTCCAATGCTTGTTTTTCTGAGTCCTATTCTATCCCCTTTCTTCATATTTCCAGCAATACAACTGTACTTAACTATACTAATTTGGGGGAAATTATAGTTCCTAGAAAAAACAAGACTGAGAAAGAAATCAGTTTCTTTGGTTAATTGGAAAAATATATAGCAGGGTAGAGTACCATTTTATCATCTCATGATTTATCTAGTTCTTCAATATCCCTCAAAGTGGGTCATCTGCTTTGAAAAGTTCAGAAAAAGATTTCAAGGTCAGGGCCTGCCAAAAGTCATGAGAGAAATCAGTAAGGGTGTGTTAGAAGATGTAGGATGTGGCTTTTCAAGCATACTCTCTCCTCTTGTGTCATCTTCCAGGAGATAGCTGTTCTTTGTTCCCTTCCTTGATGATGGCAGGGTATGGATACCCCAGCTAGAGAGGCAAATGAACAGTGACTAATGGTAGATGGACAAGGAATGGGCGTCTCCTTTGCCTGAAACTAATTCATGAAGGACAGGATGGCTCAGGAGGTCTCACTGGGCACAAAGCTTACACCTTTCCCAAATTACCTCTTTTGCTTGCTTGGCTCAAAAGAGGAGGCCATATTCATCTCCTTCTTTGTTGATAAATAGCATCAAGTTAGGATGTGATGTTGATCTGGGTGATTTGGAAATCAAACAAACCCAAAGAGGAGCATCTGATTGAACTTGGTCTCCAATCATTGCTTTGAAAAGAGAATGACAGGAGAAACTACTCTCATGGAATACACAGTGATTATGCACCAGGCCCTGCACTGGGCCTCCGCAGACATTGTTTCATTGAGTCCCACTCTCCACGTGAATGGTTGCTGACCTTCTATTGTAGCCGAAGAAACTGAGACCCAGGGAGGTTAGTCATCCTGCCAGGATTTGAACCCGGAAATGATGGGCTCCCCAATCACAAGGACCACTAATATTGATACCTTCACTTCATATTGAATTAACTGTTTTTAGCTCTGTGACATGGGCCAACCTTCAGGCAATTGTAACCGGGAGAGAAAAACAGCTCTCTCCCAGGGAGTACAAAATCAAGCCAGTCGGGAGCTACTGAGTCTGTTCCTGGCCGCTTTTGGGAGTGAAACCTGGGCCGGAGCTGCAGGCGAGTCCAGGAAATGCCATTGTTCCTGTAACGGAACCGCATTGTCCCAGGTGAAATGGACGTGGGTCTGGCAGAGAGCACCAAAGGGCGCCCTAGCCGCCCAGGAAAGAGTTAACTCTCGCTCCCAGAGAACATTTGGGTATGAGAGGAATGGATTCCAGATTTAATGGGATCTTAGATGACACGTTGCATAAAATTCTCCAAGTGGGATTCTTACATACATAATTTATCTCTGTAATTAAAAAGCCTAATTTCAAAAATAATACAGAGGCAACACATAATGGTGTGATTTCTTGTCACGAAAACAAGTTATTATCTCGATAATGCAATACTATAATTTACATAGCCTCAAAATACAGTACTTTCACGAATTGCATGATAAATGTTGTCTAATTATTTTCCTCCCAGTTCCCTCCTTCCTGGCTTGTGTGGCGTGTCAGATGATAGGATTGCTGCGGTGGGTGGTGGTGTGAGAGATCTCTGGATCAGCATCTGTGGTGTGAGGACAAAATCCAGGAAGGCTCTTCGGCTTTGTCCCATTGGATAAGCAAAGCAAATGCCATCCTGTGGTTTAATATGAATGGCCATGTCGCAGTGGGTCCCTGGGGGGGCTGTGTTGTGTGTGTGCGCGTATGCGTTTCATTGCAAATTCCTCAAGTATGCTGCGGACGAGAGCTCAGGGACTACTGTGATGGGGGTACTTTGGCCGTAAATGACCATTATATTTCTGAGCAGCCCCTTCAATTCCCCTCGCTTTCCTCCCGGTTACAGCACCATAATTCTCAGCCGGGAAGGGAGTGTAAATAGCTCTCCCACCGCTGATGCCACTTAGGCGGCTGCAAATTGATGTGGATGGCTCTTTAGCTTTGGAAACTGTACGTTTCACCTTCACAATGCGTCCGGCGTTCATTGGCCTGGGGCTTCGGAGCCCGAGATAAATCCTGCACCGGAGCTGGGCTTCTGCACTGCCACACATCAGAGGCAGTGGACGGAAATTTCAAACATTTGGGAAATTTACACCTTGTCACTCTCCGAGGGCCATGATTCTGAGAAATTATGCGGTCTCCGCCAACCTTTGCATACTAAGTCTAAGAACCCAGAGCCATTTCTAACTCCAGCTGAAGGGCTGAAGGTCAGAGAGGTCAAGGCAAGCCAAGGCTTTGTTCATGTTCCCCATTATTATGCTAATCAAATGCATGGTCTTTCTGCACTTACACAGTCATTTCCATGGCCCCCAAACACCCCGGTGTTTTAAATAATGCTAATATTTAAAACAGGGACAAACGGCCTGAAAATTTCAAGTAGGGATTCACATTTTGTCCTTGGCTTGTGGTATTTGGAAGAAGGGACTAAAACTGTGAGCTTAAATGTGGATTTTACATTCTGCTGATTCTTTTGGGTCTGCTTTGTTTTCGTGTCTTGACTCTGATGTTCATACCTTAGCATTCAGAACAACCTGCTTTCCACTGTGGAGTTTACCTTCCTGATAGGAAAAGCCACACTGAAATAGCCCTCTGAGCAGACTGCTTAGCTGAGCCAGCTAGAGCGGCGGTGGCTGGAGAGCTTCCCCCAGAGGGGCCCGACGCCCCTGGGAGAGGAGGCTGAGTGAGAGCCCCCTGGTGGGGGCCGAGAGGGGCTTTGCTGGGAGGAGGAAGAGCATGAGCCACATCCGGGAGCACCCAGAGGGGACATGGGCGTGTGGAGGAGCCAAGGAGCTAACGCAAGGATGCGCTGTAGGGTGTTTGAAGAAATTGGGTTAGGAAGCAGGATTGGATCAGATGAGAAGGTTTTAATGGATCAACTCTGAGTTTAGCAATGTAAATTATCAACACTGATTTTTTTTTTTTCTACCCCTCAAATGCTCCAGCCTTCAGGATCGACATCAGGAATACTACAATTATGTTGTTTCATCCCTTTAATGTGACTAACATCTCCTAAAATGAAGAGAAAGTTCCATACTGTTTATTTTCTATTCACCCCCAAACCTGGCCCGGTGTTGAGTATGCAATCCTCCGTGGGCAGATAGTAGTTTAGGAGAATAGATAATGGAGGCAGCCACAGGCCACAGGCCATTTGCACAGACTCTCCGTGAGATGCCTTGTGGTGCAGGCACCAATTCCCACCTATCCTCACGTTTGCTATTAAGCTAATTTTCCACCCTGGAATCACATTTCTGGATGAAAGCATTGGTTTTATATTATATATATATATATATATATATATATATATATATATGGCTAAACTTCTTTTAATTATATATATATATAATTAAAACTTCTTTTATTTTTAAATTGAATTTATTGGGGTGACATTGGTTAATCAAATTATGTAGTTTTCATGTGTACAGTTCTATCACACATGATCTATACATTGCATTGTGTGTTCACCACCCCAAGTCATCTCCTTCCATCACCATTTATCCTCCCTTTATCCTCTTCTACCTCCCCAACCCACTTTCCCTCTGGGAATCACCACACTATTTCCGTGTCTATGAGCTTGTCACCCCATTTAATCCCTTCACCGATGCTCAATGTCACTAATCACCAGAGAAATTAAAACCACGATGATACATCACCTCAAACCTGTCAGAATGGCTATCATCAATAAATCAACGAATAACAAGTGTTGGAGAGGATGTAGAGAAAGGGGAACCCTCGTGCGCTGTGGGTGAAAATGCAGACTGGTGCAGCCACTGTGGAAAGCAGTATGGAGTCACCTCAAAACATCACACATGGAACTGCCTTACGACCCAGCCATCCCACTTCCGGGAATACATCTGAAGAAACCTGAAACACTGATTAAAAGAGCACATACACCCCGATGCTCAGAGCAGCATTATTTACAATAACCATGATCTGGAAGCAGCCCAAGTGCCGTCAGCGGCTGAGTGGGCAAAAAGCTGTGGCAAAGCATTGGGTTAGAAAGTCACAGGAATAACCCCTGCCCCTGAGGAAAGGAAGAACATGTAGTTGGCCCTAACACAGGATCCCTCAGCATGGAGCTAGTTATCAGGCAAATCGGCTGTCTCTGAATATGGACCATAGAACCCGCCTACAGCGGGCGGAGCCCTACGCTATGAAGGGGTGATGGGAGAGCAAGGGGCACGAGACACCCGGAGGAGATGGTCTAAGTGCCTCCGGGAGGCAACTAGCCATCGGGAGCTGACCTCCTTCCTCTCCAGCCCCGCCGCCCCTGTTGCCCGGTGCTCAGCCTCTCTCTGAGGAGAGCACCCGGCCTCTGCTCCCCTGAGCACACCATGGTGTCCCAGCTCACCTTGTCCAGGTTTGTGCATCCTCTCCTACCGCCATGCTGTCCTGCCAGTAAGCACCAGAGTAGACTCTTCCCTATCTAAGAGTTCACCAGCTTTTATTTTCTCCTCCAGTCCCGATGGACAGGGTGCTCTGAGCATTTGTAGCATTCTCCAGCGCTCTTCCCTAAAAACATGTAATTTCAATAAATCCCATTTACCTTCAGTGTTTGTTCTGATCCCAACTTTACTGGGAGAGTTTCCTGGGCTGAGCAAAGTGAGGTGAGGCAATGCGCTCAGGCACACCATTTAGGGGACTTAGAGAAGCACCTCTGTAAGCAAAGAGAAGACTAGGTTATAACGCAATGGATTTAAAAACAAAGACACTAATGCCAAAGAAAAATCCAGGAGGAGTAAAATCTCTATGTTGTAAAGTAAAATGCTTTTTCTTTTGCCTCAGGCTTCAATATCGCTGGTACAACGCTACTACGGATCATGTCTTTATGCAAAATGTTGGTATTTTGTTCATCATTGATTTTTGCATTAATTTTGATATTTTAAAAGCATTGCATGAGATTGTCACCTTGACTGGAGAGGTGTTTGGGGTTCCTCCTTACACTGTGGAGGATACTGCTTGCTTACTTTGCTTACTTACTTGCCTTACCTTAATGTCCATGTGGTGCTGGGCCTTTTTCTTTTTTGATCCCTAAAGCTTGGCCCAAGGCCTCATCTGGGATAGGTGCTTATTACATACTTTATGTCCAAATTCATTTAGAATCAGCCCTAAGTGAATTTCACTCTGAGCTTTGAGTGAACTCCATAATGAATTTTACTCTGAGCTTCAGATCCATTATCGACACTCCTCGCTCAGTGTCTCCTCCCAGTATAATCTCAGTGGTTGAGAAAACTGTTTACTACCCTATATAATAAAAGAGTAATATGCAAATCGACTGAACAGCGGAATGATGGGTCGCCTGGGAGCAGGGCTGGTGAGCAGACAGAACCAGGCCAACCAAGGTGCATGCCAGAGGGCAGAGGCCGTGGTGACCAGCAGCAGCAGAGCGGTGAGAGAACAGGGCCGGCTGCTTACCACTCGGCGCCATCCCCTAGCCCACCCAGTTGCCCCCCGCAGAGGGAGGCCAGACTGAGGCTTAGGCCCACTTGCCACTAGGCTGAGGGACCCCCTCCCCGCAAGTGCATGAATTTTTGTGCACCATCCCTCTAGAATAAAACCGAACCTCTCAGTCTACTCTTCAGGCTGATCCTAAGCAAATGACATTAATTTTAGGATGTATTCTAGCTCCATCAGTTACCTTTCAGGTATGCATTGAGTACCTGCTCCGTGCCAGGAGCTCTCCCGGGCTCCATCCTTGTTCCCTCGGAGTTCATTAAGGCTGGAAAGGGAGAAGATGAGTGAACTGATGATGTGGGACATCAGGAACATGCACAGGATAATGAGGAGATTCAGATGAGCCACTGGTGATCACAACATAAATAAAACTGCTTCCCAGCTTGCTTTCTACCCCACTGGCCACGGACCATAAAATAAAGATAAGTTTGTTTTCCTACTTGCCCATCACAGATTGTTACTTACTTTGGGTGAAAGGATATTTGCAAGGCCGTTTTTATGATCTACAGCTACTTTCACCTCGAGTCAAAACATTTTAGAGATCAATTTTCACAGCACCAGCAGAAGACAAGGGATATATATCTGTACGTTGCCCTGAATTTCACTTCTGACAATGATTGAAATGGCCAAGACCACCTCTGCCCCAATGCATTCCCACTCAGCATCCGCTACCTGAGAAATGGCTGCAGATTACCCACACCAAGTGCGGCTTCCAGGAACACCCACAGCTAGTCCATTTGGCATCTGCCTCCCCGGGTGAGGTTCAGAACATATTTTGTTAACGTATGCATGAGACTGTCATGAAGGGAGAATGTATAAGCTGAACAGAATTAAACACACAATAACTATTGCATCTTTCATATATGTATATCTTGCTCTTTGCTTGAGTCTAGGGACTTTGTTTTCAATTTTGTTCAAGAAATGTTTATTAAGCACATTACGATGACCTAGCACGTACCATCCAAAGATAAATTAGACACGGTCTCTGCCCAAAGGGGTTTATAGTAACATGGAGGGAGAGAGCAAGCAGGAGAGCCACCTAATCAGTGTGCATATATCAATGTGTCTTCTGTAGCCTTCGCTCTGGGGTCAGGCTGCCTATGGGCATGTGGCCTTGGGCAAGTTACTTAAACGCTTTCTCCCTCAATTTTCTCTTCTGTAAAATGGGTGTAATATTTCCTTCAATGAGTTAACTTATGTAAAGCACTTAGAACCGTGTGTAGCACATAATGAACCTTTGATAAATATTAGCTGTCATTATGAATATGTGATGAGAGGTTTATGTGCAGACTAGTGGGAGCACAAAGTGGAGTCACTTTTTGTAAACTGCATGGAGTCTCTGGAGAAGATGAAGTCTGAGCTGAGTCTTGTTGACTCGCGGTGTTTTGCAGAAGAGGAAGGGGAGGTCTCTCGGAGGGAACAGCATGTACAAAGTGGAAGGAGTGGGGAGAAGGAGACCACTAGGCCGCACTCGACATCCTAGATTCCAATGAAGAGCTGACCTGCAGTTACCTGAACCTCAGATCTGAGGAAGGCGGTGGCAGGGAACAAGACTGAAACACAGGCAGAGGCCAGGACATCGGGACCGTGTGGCCACAGAGGACTTCATCCTGCAGGTGACTGGGAACCACCCAGTGTTTGCCTGGCCACGTTAAAATTTCCTGTTGACCACTTGGTTGGCTGTGTGAAAGGAAGAGGACCAAGGGAACAGGAAAAGTCTTGCAATGATCCAAATGAGACAAGATGGATTAAGATATTTGCAGTAGAAATATAGAGCATGCATCAATTTTAATTCATTTGTCATCCATGTAAAAAAAATGTTTTGAGTACCAACTTTGTTCCACGACCCCTGAATGTGGAGGAGAAATTAAGACTTCACACACACTGTTCACTCTGTTTCTCTGGAGGACCCTGACTAATAGGTTCCCAATTGGACCACAGTTAGGCACAAGGCTATGTGAGAAAGGCTGGGATATTAATTTTGTTGGTTCAATATCCAGCTAAGTTCAAGGGAATTATTGTGGAAGAGTAGGAGAAGGGGTAGGATGATGGGGAATAACTGTCAGCCACGATTAACTCTGTACAACTTAGCTTCAACAGGTTGTGTTGGAAATATTCATCAGACCTCAAGGACCCAGGTAGTTAGTGCAGAGACATGGACCTGAAGCAGAGAGGAGAGGACTGGGATGGATAAATGAGTTTGCTGCTCTCCAAATTATATATAAACTTAAAGCCATAGACCTAAATAAGATTCTCCAGGAAGAGAATATTGCATAATATGAAATTTAATTGAACTCAGGCTATGCCAACATTTAAAGTTTGTATTGGGGGAGGAGAGGTTGGCAAATGAGCCTGAGAAGACATGGTCGAAGAGGGAGAAAGAGATTATAATTTGTTTTTGTTTGTTTGTTTATTTATTTATTTTTTAAAAAATATATTTTATTGATTTTTTACAGAGAGGAAGGGAGAGAGATAGAGAGCTAGAAACGTCAATGAGAGAGAAACATCGACCAGCTGCCTCCTGCACACCCCCCACCGGGGATGTGCCCGCAACCAATGTACATATGCCCCCGACCAGAATCGAACCCGGGACCTTTCAGTCCGCAGACCGACGCTCTACCACTGAGCCAAACCGGCTTTGGCATGTTTGTTTATTTATTTTTAAAAAATGTTTAAGTGTCACATATTTGTCCTCATCCCTCCATTCCCATCCCAAACCCCTCCCCATGCATGCCCCACCTATGTTGTCATGAAATTAAGTAAATGTGAGGTGGAAGGAACAGTGAGTTTGGGATGACACCATAGTTTTGGTTGCTGGGAAGACAGTGTTAGTATTTGATTAGTAAATAAGAAGAAGAATGGGGAAGAAGAGAATGGATTCAAACATATTGTGCCTGTGAACAGCCCGGTGTAAACACCCAACTGGCAGCTGGACATATCTGTCTGAAGCTCTGGGGAGGCACTATGGTTGGGAATAGAGATTAAGGGGTCAGCAGCTTATACAGGTGAAATATAAAGCCATGACACTAGGGTATGTGAGAAGGGAGGACAGATAGAGATGAAGGACAGAATTCTGAAGTGTGGAAATCTGAAGAGCAATTCTTGAAGGCAGCCAGTCATGAGTGGTCTGTGGGATGTCCCAGAAGCAAAAGTTCAAAATGTGTCACTGACCCAAGGGCAGTAGTGGCATTTGTCACAGTGGTCCCGGGTGGTGGTGCGGATGGAAGCCATACTGTGGTTGAGGAATAAAGGGGGAAGAAGTAGAAAGAGAGAAAGAAAGCTCTCTGGAGCAGATTGTGAGCTAGGTAGGAAGGCTTTTTCATTTGCTTTTTTTATTTTTTATTTTTTAACGGGAGCTGTTTTGTGATGCTGGTAGAGGCAAAAGAATCCAAGAGAACAAACAATATAAAGGCTGCCTGGCAGAGGAGATCAAGGTAGCTGACCTGAGGAAGTCAGCGATTGCAGGCTAAGGCGTTGAGTCATCCATGTACCCATAGACATCACATGGGAGGCAGTGATACTGTGAGATAGACAAACAAAGTAATTTCCGTACACTCACAGCATTTAAAACAGTGCCTTGCACTCGATAAATATTGCCTTAGTTATTTGGCAATCCATAGATTATTGCTTCTGTGTTACTTACCAGGTTTGCCCCTTTAATACAGAAGAAATGTTGGCTTCCTTCAAGCTTCATGCAATTTTTCACCTGGGGCAAGTTCTCCCATGATTTCTCTACTTAATTCCTAACTTACTTCCGTTCCACAACTCCACATTTTCGTAATTGAAATGATTATCTTGGGACACAGCCAGGTCAGCTCTTCTAAGGAAAATAATTTCCAGACCTTCATTAGTAGGTTTAGATAAAAAATAAAAATTAAGGTACATTTCCTGTCTGAAGGAAGTAAGACAAGGAAAGTAAAGGACAATTTGGTGGGTTGATGTTGAGGTGGGACCCATGGGCTGGAAAACTAGACTCATTTCCTTTCTAAATCAAATGGACCCTTTGGTATTTTCCTATTGCATTCGTCAAATACACCCAAGATAACCTTTCCACAAAGGGCCACCTTAGTCTCCAATGAGATAGTTTTGATGAGTCTTCTCTTCCTGTCCACAATGACTAAGCAACAGCAATAGGGGTAGCATCCTGATTATGCCATTGTTACTAAAGCATGAGGTGGCTTTCAAACAGAATCTTGTCCTTCATGTCCCATCAAAACCCAGACTTTGCCGTGTTGACAAAAAAAAGAGAACTGGATTTTCACAGTTCTGGGGAGATGAATCAATGAAGACTGTGATTATTCTAAAAATTGAAGTTTCTGATTGAACCAGTTTTTTGTTTTGTTTTGTTTTATGTGATGGGAAAATATCAAGAAATAAATAAGAACCACACTGGCCCCAAGTAAAAAGGAATTTCATGCAAATTAGTCCAAAACTTAGTGTGAACCAATTAATTCTGAACTACAACTAAGAAACTCTATTTTTCAATTCTCAAACGGTTTTATTGAGAGAAACCTGAAAATCTGTGAAAATGCATATACTTATTCAGCGTGAAAGAACATTCCAGCAATAAAGATTTTTAACAGTTTAGCTGAGCAAAGAGCTGCTATTACCTTTTCAAACCCAAATAGATCTGTCAATTTTTTTTTTGCTTTGTTTTTGCTTATAGCTCAGAAAGTTCACTGAAATGTCTCAGAAGTTACATTCTCTCTATTTCTGGAGAGCTTGTTGATTTAGAAGTGAACAATCCAGGTCTTTCACCAGGGGATTAAATATTCAGATTTTAAACGATTGTTCCTTAAACTTCACCATCAAGACCTCTGCTAACAGGTGTAAACGGATGACCATGTATTGTAAATATAGAAGTACTTAACACTGCCAAAATATTAGAAAAAACTTTTGTTTGGTGATACCAGGTATTTTTCTTCTTTTATTTCCTGTTTGCTTGTAGATAGAAGCAAGAGATTTACAGAACGGGAAATCTAGACTTCTATGCTTCCTAGATACCAGAAATGAGGTGTCCAGTCTTTAACACAAGGGGTCTTACCTTGTCCCTCCCTTGTCCCCACAGCATCTAGAACCATTGCTTAACTCCTGACTTAACTTGCTGCACAAAGAAAATGCTAGTAGTAACAGCATGTTGGCTCCACCAATAACTCACATGGACTAAGGTTCTAGGATTTAAGAGACTCATCACTTCATTAAATATCCTTTGAGACTGTATATATATATATATTTTATCTCTTTGCTTTTTCTTTTGTATGTTAACTTACATCTTGTTTTCCTAAACAAGTATTTAGCACATAGTAAAAATTCTATTAAAGTAAATTGATGCGTAAGTGCCTCATATTAAGATGCACATTTTCTGTATGATATTGCACATTCTAAATACTTTCATTACATCTTACTTGTTGGGCAGTAATTTGGGGTGGGGGGGGAGAAGGGAGGAAGCTAGTTCTTGTGTGATGTAAGCATCATTTTTGCCTTTGTAACTTTTATACCTAGGTATCACATTTAGCATGAGAAAATAAATTAGTAAGACATTTCTGCAATGAGGAAATGTAAAGATTTAAAAAGATGTCGGTCTTCATAAGTATAATTTTAAGAATAGCATTACCAGCAAATGCCAAATCTCATTTTACTATCATTATTAAAAAGAGAGAGGAAGGATATTAGCTCACTTTATTTGAATGTGATGGCAAAACATAATTCCTATTATTGTGAGTCATAATGTTAACATTCCAATAAAATGTATTGTCTTTCTTTTAACTATATTATTATTATAAATCTGTTTCATTTTTAACATATCCAGGAATCAATATTATAAATTGTCCATTTTCCCCAATTTCATAATGAAGGTAAATTAGAAGACCAGGTTTGCCTGGGCATAAATGTGCTTTACTGTAAGCTATTGAATTGCCTCTGGGCCAATGGCAAGGCCTGTTGAATGCGTACTGTAACTATGATTGCCATTATGTGACTTACATTTGAAAGGAATAGAAGGAGATAAGGTTTTCTATGTCTCTTTCACAATAGTTCATTGATTGGTTGATTCTCTCACTTGTTCATTCATTTGTATGTTCATTCAAGGAATATTTAGTGAGTATTTAATATGTGTGGATATTTCTGGCCACTAACATCCATTCTCCCTTCTAAGAAACTCCTGGTTTGCTTTTGGGACATTAACTTCCCTCCACTGGTTGAAACCTCGGTTGGGTGGTCCATACACAAGTGCTGTCCTATTTCTGAAGCCCAATGGCTTCACGGAGGCTCTTCTCCAATAGCTTTCCTTTCACCAGCCTGGAAATCCCAACTGGCCTGTTACACACTTTTTCCTAGAAAGGTAGATTTTGAGGAGAGTAACAAACCCAAGAGCAGGAAATTGGTTAGAACTGGTCCCTTCATTCCAGTGTTGGTGGCCTGGAGGAAAAGGGGATAGTCTGTTAGTTCTTGTCTCTGTACCTTCTAGTGTTTCTTGACTACTGCCTACTGCAAACCTGCTCTTGCCACCATCTCTTTGTCCTTTCTGTAAGTACCTTCTGTTTTCCCAATAACCTCCCTCTACTCTTCAGCTGGGATTCATTTCTGATTCCTGCAGTCAAAGAATCTAAGCTCATAAAGCCATAAACCTGACTTGGAGGCATTTACAGTCTAGTAAGCATACAATAAGTCTTTAGATCATGATGCTTAATGACAATGGATTCCATGTCTTCTTCCCCGGCTCTTGTTTGCCAGGCCACCAGTATCTCAGACTTGTCAAATACCAGGACACCTAGTGCCCATTTATTCACTGCCCAGGTGGGCCCAGCAGTATGATTCAGAGTTGCTCTGCTACTTTACGAGAGTGGATTCATAGCAGATAAAACGTGAAGCCCGGCTGGTCAGGGCTGATATTAAAACAGCATTAGATCTCCTCCTGCTCTAAGGAATTGGTGACAGATATGTTCTGCTACCACCAATCCAAACCTCAACAATCAGCAGGTCGATGTACCGATAGGTTTTATTTTCTTACCAGGAAAGCCTACCTGGCATTATTTTTGGCATTTGATCACATTAAAAAGATCAAAATCAAAGGAATCAAAGCATCCAATACAATTGAATGACAAATAAATCGATTGCAGTACTATCGTTTCATTGCACTGAGGCAATCGGAAGTGTAAGTTTAACATTTTCTAAGTGGATATTACTGGGCCACTTCCTCATGCAGCCTCTGCGCTAGAGTTAAGAGAGATTTTTGCACAAATGCCAATAATGATTTCAAACAGAATGAATACTTGCTTGAAGATGAATACCAATTCCCCCTTGGAACTGTTGTGGTCTATCAGGTCAATAATATTCATTTAAAAAACCTTCCAAAAGCGTTTTCATACAATAGCCCCCGAAGATAATGAAAAGGCCATTATGGTCTCATGAGTCAATAATCTATGTTTTAAATACATACTTCAAAGTTCATTTCCTTTTCTATGGCAATGTTTGAGCTACTTCAATTAATTATTGTTAAGAGAAAGAGTTATAATCGGTTTGAACTTTATGTTTGACTGTTATTCATCATACTATTCTCATAAGAGGAGACTTCTGATATATTAAGCTAGATCATTACCCATAGTTCAGAGCAATGGATGATGGCAAAAAATCATTTGTTGGAGTGAATCAAGAGTAAACATTTGTAAAAAATAAAAATAAAAAATAATAGAAAAAAGGACCTTTTATGACAACAACTTGAAATAAATGTACACAAGTAAGTTTGTTTGCTCAGGTGGGTCAGATTGTGCAGGTAATTTCAAGTTTTTTTGGTTTTAAAAAAACTTAGTTTTATAAAGTGGTTACAGCAAAGATGTTGAGTCTGGCTAAACCACACAAGCATGACCAACAGGCTCAACATAGCCTGTTTTGAGCTATAATTTTACATTTATTTGATTTGTGAACAGAAGAAACAGTTTAATGTTTAAAATATAGACATTTGAAAATAGGTTATATATTTAGCATCTGACAATTGAGAAGAAAATTGCTTATTATTTTTTCTAGAAACACTGCCAAGTTTTAAGGACGAAATTGTTAAATTTATTCTGGAGGGAAGCACTGACGATGTGAAATAAGGTTACATTTACTTTTTAAACATCTTGTTTGTATGTATGTATGCATGAGTGAAAGCGTTGGTATTCTGTAATTTAACTGTATGATTTTATGCCTGCTGCACCTTGAATGGTCATGAAAATGAGACGCCTGTTCCCCTTGCCTCTCTGTTGAACAATATTTCAATAAATATTTTCTTTCCCTTTCTCTCTGTTGTGGTTAAAACACACACACACACTTCAGTTAGCTTAATTATTTAACCTTGGCTTATTTTGCTGGGAAGGAGGCTGACATTTCTGCCTGGCCCTATTATTTGAATCTGACAAAGTTCACAGTTTCAATTAAGGAGGATTTTTCTCATCTGTTGGTCTTCCCCTGCTGGCTGCAGTCAGATCCTAAAAACAGGGCGGCCCAGGAGCTGTGGGAGTTCACAAAGCTGTGGAGAGAGAAAGGGTAGGTGGATCCTAGAGGGACCTGCATGCTTAGTGTGGGAAGTGACCATGGTGGTCTGGGATTGGAGACCACTTATGGGGAATGTGCGGACTGTGGAAGGGAGGTGAGTCCTGCCCTCTTAGGATTACTTATTTTCTTTGAACTTGGCACAGAAACCAATAAGTTGTGGCTAGTTCAGGGCCTATGGTGTAAAAAGATAAACCATGTTAGGAAAAGAAAGATGAGTGCAACTTTCAAGCATAAGAGAAATTCTGACTTCATAACTCCATACGTTGGTAGAGACCATCCTTCTGATCATACAAGATCTCTGTTTGAATTTCAGGATTGATCACTGAAATTAAAGCCTTGGATTCATTCATGTATTAAAATTTCTTGATACCTAGTACTACACTCTTAAGAGTTTGCAAAAAAAAATGGTGAGCAAAGATTATCCCTAGTCCTCTGTCTTCATGAAGCTTCAGAAGAGAGATATTGATCAAAATATCATAGACAGAAATGTAAATTTGGAACCAGGGTGAGAAGAGGTAGTCTATAGAAAGAGCTGATCAGCAAAGGTTGTCATGGGAAATAAGGGCTTGGGCGACAGTTGAATGATTATTAAAAGTTAAAAATAATGATAGTGCTAATGTTAATATTTCTAGTGATAAGAGATTACTGTTACCCAACTTTCGTTATGTATTTAAAAAATGTAATACTTCATTTAATCTTCATAGCAACTCCACCGGGAGTGGGCTTAAGCAGTCACTTGGACATACTTAGTACTGCGGAGGAGGCGGGGGACGAGGGGGGGAGGCGGGAGTGGGGTGGGACGTGGGTGGGGGGGTTCCCCAGCACCGCTGCTATATTCGCAACTGTCAGCCCTGCTTGTGGCTGAGTGGAGCTCCCCCTGTGGGAGAGCACTGATCACCAGGGGGCAGCTGCTGTACACAAAAGACAACCAGAAACAATACACATGATAGTGTTTTCTGCTAATATTAGATTTATATACTTTATCAAACAGTTTAATATTATATTAAATTGAAAAATCGTAATTCAAACCATCATTGCAGGCATGATGGCCATTTGGTTTCCTATAGAATGAGAGCTGTGTTATTTGCAATTTTAGAATGTAAGACTGGAATTATTTTATTAGTTGATATTTGTGTTTATAATTTCACAATGCTATACACAATTTCACAAAAGGCAACCAGAGACAATACACATAATACTGTTTTCTTCTAATATTAGATTCATATTCTTTATTAAAAAGTTTAATATTAAATTGAAAAATCACAAGTCAAACCATTGTAAGTTGGAGACCAGCTGTGTATATAAATATTATATATATTTATATATGAGTTATATATTTTATATACATATGAAATATCATTATGGAAATAATAAATAATGATAAAAGAGAGGCTATGGGACATAGCGATAAATTAAAAATGGGACTCCATAGACTAGTCTGTTGAATAGATCCATAAGGAGTAAGCTTATATACAAAGTAAAACAAAGGGGAACCACTTACTCTAGTAGCTTAATATCTCTGAATTTGGGCAAAATAATTTGAAATAATTCTCAGAAAAATCAAATGCTTTTTAAAACTATTTAAATATTTTAAATATTTGACTTTTTGTACATATCAAGACATTTACAGACAAATTAGCTTACAGGTATTGCAGTTCCATATTAACCAAAAGCATGAATTGGCAGGCATGATGGCCATTTTAGAATGAGAGCTGTTATTTGCAATTTTAGAAGGCAAGACTGGAATTGTTTTATTGGATGCTGTTTGTGTTTATAATTTCACATTGCTGTACACAATTTCACAAAAGGCAACCAGAGACAAATACACATAATACTATTTTCTTCTAATATTAGATTTATATACTTTATTAAAAAGTTTAATATTAAAAGCAGATATTAGCTAAATAACTTCATATGCATATATGCATAATCCATGGTCACAGATAATGGGATGGTGAAGAACCAGGTAGAGGGGAGCAAAAGAGGGAAGGGAATAGAAGACATCTGTAATACTCTCAACAACAAATGTAAATTAAAAAAAGAAAAGAAAAGAAAAGACTACTGTCATGTTAAAGGTTGGTTCATTATTTTTTAACTGATATTCAGAGTATATGAAAGTTATGAAAGGTCACTATATGACATCAGTGGGATCAGCATAAGCAAGAAAGATTGAATATTACCAAGAAATTAATGGAACCTCACTTGCCATATTCTATATTGGCCTTCACACACCTAAGTTGAGAAGTTCTAATTTCAGTGGTTTAAGATTTACCTTTCACAATTTGTTAGGTTAAATATTAATTATAGCAAGAGGTGATTCTTATAGTACATACTACCAGGCCAGATGGAGTCATGAAATAGGAAACTGTTTTCTGTGAGTCCAACCCTTGGGTTGGTGTAAATCTATTTAAAGGTATCCTCAGCAGGTGGTAAGGAAATTCACATCTCTCTCTCGGGATCTGTGACCAGGGCTGGGAACTGAGCCACAGACTCGCATATGTGTCTCTGGGCGGCCCTAGACCCAAAGCACTGCTGAGGGGCGGAGGGGGTGAGTTCCCTCTAACTGCGAAAGAAAATAAAGCTCTATATGTATAAACTACATTTTCCTAGTGGTGCTTATTAATTCCTCACACTTCCATTGTACAATATCTAAAGGATTCAAATTCCAAATCAAGAAGTTAAAGAATTATGAGTTATAGACATGCACTGAGTGGCCAGATTATCTTGATCTCTGAACGCATAATAATCTGGCCACTCGTGTGTGTGTGTGTGTGTGTGTGTGTGTGTGTGTGTGTGTGTACATATTAGAGGCCCAATGCATGAATTCATGATGGGTGGGGTCTGGCCAACCTGGCCAGAGGGAGGAGACATGGGTGGTTGGCTGGCCTGCCTGCTGGCCTGCCTGCTGGCCGAACTCTTGGTCAAGGGGACAATTTGCATATTAATCTTTTATAATATAGGATATACACTGAGTGGCCAGATTATTATGCATTCAGAGATCATAATAATCTGGCCACTCAGTGTATATACAAGTGCATGTAAGGATCCCACCACACACACACACACACACAGACACACATACATACACAGACATACACACACACACACCACATTACAGTCTCTTTACTTATATCTGAAGATGCTCTTCTAGGAAGTTGATAGACATGTTCTTAAAAGATTTCTAACAACACTCTGAGATCTTTGGAGAATTTCAGTCCCTCTGTCACAAGAAAGCCCTAATCCCGGACCCAAAATTCCAGGTTTCTCCTGGTCTGTCAGTGATTACAGGCAGCTCTTGATGCACATGTGAGGGACGAAAGCAAAGACATTTGGATTTAAAACCTGATAAGCTTCCTATAGAGAAATTAAGATGCACAAAGATAGAGCAAGTCATGGAAGAATATAATTTCTAACATGGATATTAAATTAATATTATTAATATTATTAATAGAAAGGCTCATCAATATTTTCTCTATACATAATGTATATATTTACTTTTGCCATTATTATATTATTCCTAGCTTTTGAAAAAGCCATTAAGATAATTTTAAAACCAATTACAAAAAAACTTATAAAGATCTGTCTTGTTTTCATCTTATTGGCTAGAATTTACGAAGTAAAGTCGCACTTCCTGTGACTGGTCTCAGAAATTCAGAGACATTTTAGTTAAGCTATGTGAGGATACAAACCAGCCACAGCATTTCTATCATGAGAGACATCTTCCTTTCTATTTCTTTCTCTACATTTGATCATGGACAATCAGATACACCGCCGTATAGAGACATGTACGTTTGCCTTTCCATGGATAAAATCCTCAGCAATATTTTGTCTATCATTCATTTTGACTTGTTTGATTTTCTCCTGGTTTATTTTCCTCAGCTCATTTCTTTCCTTCATGTTCATTCTAAAGCTTTCTGCCCAAACTACAATTTTTTTCTTTCTTCTTTTTAAAATATATTTCATTGATTTCAGAGAGGAAGGGTGAGGGAGAGAAAGATAGAAACATCAATTTGAGAGATAATTGTTGATCTGCCTCTTGCATGGCCCCTACTGGGGATCGAGCTTGCAACCCTGGGCTTTGCCCTGACCAGGAATCAAACTGTGACCTCATGATTCATAGGTTGACACTCAACCATTGAGCTATGCCAGCCGGGCTCTTTTTTTAATCAGTTCTGGCAAAAGGCTGTAAACGTTCACAGAGCTGGCCTTTCAGAAGGAGTATTTCTTCTTCCAAACACTGACCACAGCCCATTTATATTTTGGTTATGAAGGGATAATTTTTATTCAGTAGAATTCCCTCTTCCATCAAGAGAAGAATAATATAGTTCCTTCCACTCCCACTCATATTTTAATACAGAATGACTTCAGCATAGATCTATCAATAGGGATGTGAATCCACAGGAAGCCACACAGTTGCCAAAATAACTCATGGGATTTACTGAGTCAGTAATTTCTATTTTACTCAATATTCTGAAAAGCAAAGAGTGGAAGCAGAGCATTACACTTTGTTTTATAATAATGATATTGGGGTTGTTTATGAGGTTCATGCTTGAATTACTTTTTTTTTCATTCTCATAAATCAGAGGGGAATAGTAGCTACTGTTGACTCATCAAATTTCTTTAATTCTTGTGAAGCAGATCTCTGGAAAAAGGAATATTAATAATTAGACAATATCCAATTAGAGACCATAAGCCAGTGCTAATCCCTCAACTCAAAAAATCCACAAAGCACACGTAATAGTAGAGACTTAAATTAACAAACCCTATTAACATAAAATTAATAATAATAGTATCATAGGAGGGATTTCAGACCCTACAACTAAGAGCTCATTGACATAAACTTTGTCCTTTTTTTCAGGAGTTCATTTTCAGCATAAGATTTTAAAATGGCTCTTTGAAACAAACATAATCTTTTTACATCAGCTGAAGAATCTGTATTCTCATCAATTCTTAAATAGGAGCACTTCTTCCTCTCAATTTGAGTACACATTTGTCTATGTTGTTTTATTTGAACAGAGAAATCATTGTGCTTCCCCTTAACAAAATGAGGAACTACTCCATTCCTGAGATAGAGGTGCCAGACAGGTTTCTCATAATAATTTAGAGTTTACTGGTATCTCAATTTTACTAAAGACTTATATGTCCATTATCACACCAATCTTTAAATGGGACTTCATTTTGCAAAGAAGACAATGGTGACAATAACTAGTTAAGTGAGGTGCACCAGGTCACCAGTAGGTACCAGTTGAATGAATTCTAGGTGGCAGAGTGACATGCCCATGAGCTGACATAGCCACCCCACTGTATATCTCTTCCACTATTTATCTTCTGCCTGTTAGCCAAGGAGCTTATGAGACTCCGTGGCTTTGGTCTCTCATCCTGATCCTTGGCTCAGCCAAATGGAAAGAAAATAAAAGAGGTGGAAGAAGTAATAAAAATGGTCAGTTTCCTCTAATCCACGCAACGTTCCCTTTGGATATAGTCTAAAGAGTTTCTTTAGACTCTTTTCTAATAAAATAATATATTTTCATATCATTCTTCTTTTTCTTGCCTGATGCAGAATATCAGGGACAGATCTGAAAAATACATATGTGTCTCTCTTGTAGATACAAAACTGGAAACTAACCCTCCATATTTCCATTTTCATATATAAATAAAATCGAGCAAAAGCTACTGGCGAGGCAGGTACTCATTTAGCTTCCGAACAATAAAATAAAAAGGATTCCAAATATATGAAGGCCTAAGTTATACAGTACACACAAGTAGACACAGGCAAGAATAACCTACAGACTGTTCCCTTTATGTATAATTCAGTACACAGATGCTTTTCATCTCACTGAATCAGAATTCAATAAGTCCTCAAGTTTCATTATTAACCAATCCCTCCCTCCTCAATAAATGCTGATATTACTTTTCTATTTCACAATTTAGAAGCTATTTTGTGGACGCATTTTCAGCATGCTTGTTTCCTTTTCACAAAATGATCCTGAAAACACATTGCAATGAGATGCAAGTGCTATCCTTTTGGTCTTTCTTTTTGAAATGAGGTGATCAGTTTATCTTGGTTGTGCAAGGTCCTCAGCTATTCCTAGAAAGGGAATCATTCATTTTATCTTCTTTATCCTCTCCACTCATATTCCCAGGAGGCCTTTGTAAAATGTTCATTTTAGCCAACACAAAATTTTAACCTCAGTAGCTTTAAAAAAATGCGGATTTGAAACAACAGAGAAACACCAGTGTTAGCTCGTCAACTTGGCAGAGCTTAAGAAGAGTAGTAAAGCCCCGTGGTGGCTAACGTGTGGGGAAATGGGCACCATTACACACAGCTGGCAAGATTTTGAATTGGTACAGTATGTCTGCAGAGCAATTCAGCACCATCTGTCAACGTATATTAGAATGCACCGAGCTTTTAACCTAGAACATCCACTTCCAGGAATTCCAAAGCAAAGTATCAGAGATGTGTATGATGGTACTTGTCCAGAGATCTTTTTCTTGTACAGTTATCTGTACTAAGAAAATTTACAGACATACCCAATAATAGTGGATTAGTTAAGTAAATGGTGATATATCTATATTGTGTAACAACTTATGTTATACAAGTGTGTTGGGCATGAGAAAATATTCACTATTCTTATGTAGTATATTTAACTGAAAAAGTAACTCGTAGATCAGGACACACAATGTTATCCTATACAGCTCTAAGATCTATTTTGGGTGGAAAATATAGCCAAATGTTATCAGTGTTTTTATCTGTATAGTAGATTTCAGATTCAATTTTCTTTTCTACTTTATTTATTTCTCTTTGTTTCACTTTTTTCTCTCCCCCACCATCTCTCTCTCTCTCTCTCTCTCTCTCTCTCTCTCTCTCTCTCTCTCTCTCTCTCTCTCTCTCTCTCTCTCTGTTTTTTAATCCTTTATTCCTAATCTTTATTGAGAGGAAATGTGGAATCCTCAGAAAGGATTATTGGTTTTTCCCATTGGAAAGAATGCATTTAGAGCACACTTTCCTGTGTTATCAGATTTTAGTCTTTCATTGCCTGGGAGTTATTTTATAACACTGGAATTTGTAGATAACTAAGAGAAATGCAAAACATTTTTCCTCAGATATGCAAATTAATTTAGTCTAGTGGAGGTTCAATTGTTAGCACTCCTTTCTGCTGGCAAAACCAGTTTGGTGTCCATATGTAAATGAATTTCAACATCCCTTTACTTCATATTAATTTGTGGTGCTTTGATTTCTTTGAATTGGGTATAATATCTTTTTTGGTTCTCTCGTTTAACTAATAGATTAAATAATTAAAAATATATATATTTTATTGATTTTACACAGAGAGGAATTGAGAGGGACAGAGAGTTAGAAACGTGGATGAGAGAGAAACATCGACCAGCTGCCTCTTGCATACCCTCCACCGGGGATGTGCCCGCAACCAAGGTACATGCTCTTGACCAGAATCGAACCTGGGACCCCTCAGTCCGCAGGCCAACCTTCTATCCACTGAGCCAAACCGGTCCTGGCAGGTTAAATAAAATTTTTAACAAGTGTTCATTTTACATCCGTATGAGAGTCATGATTTTATCTTTTTGGAAAATTATCTTTTAATATAGGTCTCGTACTTTTATAAATTGAGTACGCAATACTTGTTTATTAGAAAAACAAAATAACAGTACATGTGATTTAAAAGAATGGATAGTGCTGCAGTCCAGTATTACATCAACTAACATTTTTTAGAATATATTTTTATTTATTTCAGAGAGGAAGGGAGAGAGAGAGAGAGATAGAAACATTACTGATGAGAGAGAATAATTGACAGCCTGTCTCCTAGACCCCCCCTCTGCAATTTGGGCATGTGCCCTTGACCAGAATCAAACCTGGGACCCTTCAGGCTGCAGGCCGACGCTCTATCCACTGAGCCAAACCAGCTAGAGCACAACTAACATTTTTATAAAACATCTCACATCAAATTATCTTAACATCTCTACAAATGAATTTAATAGACACTTGGAGGTGAAGTATTTTTAGGCCAATATGCTAAATTAGAGAGTGTTAAAAAATGAATAAGACTATAGCCATAATGTTAAATGTCTTGTAATATGAACTCTTTTTATACTAAATATCAAAATATCTACCATTTCACTTATTAAGTACCTTAAGATATCAACATTTCAACCTGTATTTACTCAAAGTGTCTCAGGCCACTTGGGGCTTAGTCTCTGCAGGACAGAAAGAAGGCTGAGAAGCTCGGGGCTGCTTAGCTAAAGCAGTGGCTGATTCCCAGAGCGGGCAGCAGCAGCTTTCCATCCTGCTACATATTCACAAAGTGCCATTTGCCTTCAGAACCGGCCATTAGCATATAGTCTGTAATAGAGCAAAGAGTTAGCAGAGTAGTAATAAAAGAGAATAAGCACATGGCTTTGGCCAGGGGAGGCAATTCAACTGTGATTATGCATAAAATATAATACACTCTATGCATTAGGCTGGAGGAAATACCGGCTCTGGTCATTCCAGAGTTTGTTTCAATAATAAATGATCTTGTATGTGTACAAAGCGATTTTTTTTTTCTTCTTGATCCAAGTCTGTAGTATAGAATGAGAGTATGAAGGGAATTTTTTATTTAGTGTTTGCTCCTGCTATTCCTTTGGTTTTCATGAGAAGCTTGCCCTACATTCTTCTCACTTTGTGCTCTTCCCTCACTCTTTCCCTGGGAGGTGGGAGAGCACAGGGCAAGGGTTGGCCAGGTCAGGAAGCTGATGGCCTTTCCTGCCCACGAAGAACACATCAGGAAAAGAGTGAAGAGTGCTTTTTCTCTGTCAGGATAACTGATGGATTCACAGCATTGGCTCTGGGGAGCTCTTTGGTCTGGAAACTGCTTTGTGGGGGAAATGCTGCTTCTCTTAGTCATCGCTGGTCTTCACAGGAGCAAAAGCAAGAATCAAGCAAGACATCGCCATGTACTCACAGTCACATCATCCCAGAACTCTCGTGAGTCCTAGGATGGGAACCAGTATTCAGCAAGATGGGGTCTTAATATTTGTACATTGTTAGGTTAGTTAATATCAATGGCTCCACTCTTTCTAAAGCCCCTAAGTTAACGGTCTCTGATTTACTCCATAAGACCTAGAATAAACACGAATACTACTGTGGTCACTGCATTAGGTATCCCAGATCATTGCAGTTCCTGGTGCAACTGGTTTGAGGCATAAACTCTATGAAGATGCTGACCCTCTATTGGAAGTACTTTGGTTTTTGTTGTTGTTGTTATTTTAAAATATATTTTTATTGATTTTAGAGATAGAGAGAGAGAGTGAGAGAGAGAGAGAGAGAGAGAGAGAGAGAGAGAGAGAGAGAGATCAATGATGAGAGGAAATCATTGTTCAGCAGCTGCCTCCTGCATGACCCACACGAGGGACAGAACCCACAACCCATGCATGTGCCCTACTGGGAATGGAACCGTGACCTTCTGGTTCATAGGTTGATACTCAACTACTGAGCCACATGAGCAGTAAGTACTTAACCACTTGAAGTCTCCAAAATAAACATAGGATATAATCCACAGCAGGCTGAAAACCACCATCAAGATTTTCCGAAATGTGGACTACTTAAAGTCCTCTGCCATGGTCCACGGAAGCACATTTGTTAATCTTCAATTAGAGTTTAGTCAGCACCTTCTACTCTTTATCCTTTGTGGACTAACTGAACTCTCTACTTAGCATTTCCTATCAAATCTGAATTGTCCCATTTTGGTTACTTCTCATTTTTTTCTGTTTGTTTTTAATAAAAAATGTTTAGAATTTTCAAATTAATGTCCCATTTCATGACTGTAGCATTTATGTAATTGTTTTTTCAATGTTTATATATTTTTGTATGAAAAAGTAATATTCTTAAAGTATAAAATACCTGGAAAATACCAGAAAACATTGAGAGGGGCAGAGGGCAGGACTCATCTGTATTTTTTAACTGCTATTAACATTTTTTTTAATGAACTTGCTCCTTACACCTATTTAAAATATTTTCTCTAAATTTCTGTGTATAGATTTGTTACATAACCAGAACTAAAATTTATTTTTAAATTTGCTGCTTCTTAGCTGGCCCTCCAATTCTGCATTTACCCCATCCTCTCTTGCACATCTACTCTCTACCCATTGGAGACACACGAGAGAAAAGGAACATTGAAAAAAATAACAAGTCACTTTTACAGATAGTGCACAGCTAGTATAACTTTTACAATTCATATATTCACGTGCTTGTATTTTTTTTTCTGGCCTTGTAAGTTGGGTTGTGAATTTCCAGAACTTAGCAGCTCTAAAATCACCTTCTTGGCACAGTGAAAGGAATAATTTCTGAAATTCTAATGATCTGAATTTTTTATCAACAATATTTCTTTTTTTCTTATTTAAAAAAGAAGTACATGCACATAACAAAAAAATAAAAAACCAAAAACCCCACAAAGAACATTTTTTAAAAACACAAGGTAAAACAAACAAGTAAACACCAAACAAAATATCATGTCACCCATTTACTCAGAAACAATGTCACTCCTTCCAATACACTTACTTGTTCCATCCATAAATGCTCATTAAAATATATGTTTTATGCCAATCTATCTTCTAGGCATGACAGCAAATAAGAGAAAAATCCCCTGCTCCCAAGGAGCTTACACTTGGGTGGAGAGAAATAGACTTGGAACAGAAAACAAATTATAAACAAAACAATGTTAACTTATCACTAGATAATTATGAAGAAAATAACTATGGTATGTGTAACAGTAGGATCTATCCATGTCTGTCTACCATCTACCATCTCATCTATCTGTCTGTGTGTCTGCCTATCCACCTAGCTAGCTGGGAAGATATATTTTCTGATTTGTATCTTCTTTGAAATTCTTCTCCCATTGAGGGAAGTAAAATTTTCTATTTCCTTTTAAGGGGAGAAGTAGGCTCAACTTCAGACCTATCTAAAAAGCATAAAAATATGGGTGGATGGTGTCAATCAAATCAGTTTTTAGCTTAGTTCTCTGTCTCTTCAGACATGGCACTAGTTCAGTTTCTCTTAATCTATGATCCATGGAAAGATTTGAAGAGTCTGTGCACCTCCTAAAATGGAGTGCAAACTTTTATCTTTTCAGTGTTGAAGGGGATTCCATTAAAATCTCAAAGAAAATCCATAAACTCAAGAACTCCTGGGTTGAATATATAATGCCCACTTTTACTTCAGCCTTCTCTGGCATCTTTGCTGCAGAAACAGCCGACAATACCAGGATGCATCAATATTTATGCTAACATTACATCTGGTACATGTGGATCAGTTTGGGGCTAGAGCAGCCTTTTAGTGTTTCAAGTAAATGATTCTAGTTTTCCCTTAAAAATTTGCATCTCTTCTCTGTTTGAGGGACCTCTACTCTCTTCAGATTTTTATTTCTGCTCTTGCGTGGTGGCTTTCCTTCTTCAGTCGCTGTGCAAATGAATAAAGAGGCACATATGCACATAATCTTTTTGAATGCAAAAAGCAGACCTAAAAATGATTGCACAATCATATGCTATGGTCTGGAATATAATAATTTTAATTACTCATCTCAAAACAAATAAAGTATGTGTATGTTGAAAGCTATGAAAATGAGAGGCAGCTGCTTTAAATCCTTACTAGAACAGCCAGAGTATGTGTAAACAAACAAACAGACAATCATAAAAGTAGCCCAGCCATCAGGGTAATGCAGCAGCCATTTTTTGATTCTGTTATGTGTACATTCTTTATTGTAAAATAATAAACCATTTCCTTGTAACCCCTTCTTCCCGATGGAAAATGTAATCAGTGGTAACTGTAGTTATTGATGCAGAATGTTTTCCTTATTGACCTTCTCAAGATGAGATCTCCAGTATCCAAAAGGAAAAGCTCCCCAATACATGTCAAGAATTTTCAAGTACCTTCCTCCTGACATGTATTGTACACGGAAACCAACATTGAGTCCCAAGAAAAACATTTGTGTCCCTTCACTGTCATGTCATTTGTCTAATATTTGGTTTAACATAAATTCCCATTTTATCAAATTAAAAAAGAGAGTTCCTGGCTTTAGATTAGGAGAAGAAAACCTATAAATTTCAGTAACAAGAAAGAAAAAGCCTAATAACTCATGCTGGAAGCCTGATGACTAATTATATGCTCTATCCCATTAAATTAGGAACTACCCTTCCTTGCATGGACAGGTACAACTCATCCTATAGTCTATGTGCATGTCAAATTTCTCTATATTTGTTCATATTTAAAGCCCAATTTAAATGTTCTCTTGCTCAAACTTCATGAAGACAGGTCTACTCTGTTCACTGTTGAGTTCCAAGTGTTAGCACAGTGCCTGGCATCCATGGAGACCTCAGGAGTAGTTATTTGAGTGAATAAAAAATGAATGGATGAATAGATGACTCAATTAATGAAGAAACCGGGAGATATTTCCAGTTAAGACTTCCAATGGCTTCTTTAATTGCTATGTTGTCTAAATATATATTTTTATAATACCAAGTTTTCAAAACTCATGTGTACTCTAATGATGCTTTTATTAGAGAGATTCCCCCCAATTCAGATCAATTTTGTTGTTAGCTGCAATCAATTAAGGCTTTTGTGTAATTGCTCTATAAAATTCATTAAAAATTTATAATATATTTTATATATCTATATCTATATATCTATATCTACATCCATATCTATCTATTATATCTATCTATCTATCTATCTATCTATCCAACCCTATTGGGCAAATAGACCAAATGGTAGAACAACTGAACAACCAGTCACCATTATATGCGCTGACCACAAGGGGGCGTGTGCAGAACATGGTGGGTGTTGGTAGCAGGGCATAGCCATAGAGCATGAAATATGGCAGGCATCAGCCGCAGTGGGATGGTGGAGCACGTGAGCGGGGAGGGGAGGGGGGTGCCAGACCAAGTCAGGGCGCCGGTTGCTGTCATTGAGGTGAGCTTCTGGTGGTTACTGAAAATTCTTTGTTTCCACATGCCACGGTCCTGCCTGATACTCGCACCTGCTGCCGGCACTGGAGCTGCCACTTGCATCCACTGCTGGTGCCTGGTGCTGGTCCTGATTACTTGGTGCCATCAGCGGATGATAGTGGTAGGCAGACAGGGGACCCAGTCCATGGTGGGAGGGGCCAGGTGAGAGTGCAGAGGATGGACTGAGACCTGCCTCTGTGCCCACCGCAGCCTCATGGCTCACAGTTCCTTTTAAGGTGCACAAATTCATGCTCTGGGCCCCTTGTGTTAGTATAAGAGATCAACTTGTCTAAAGTCATAAAAATTATCCTTATAGTGATCTAATGATGGATAAGAGAAAGGACATGATATTTGTGTGCAAATGAAACCATTGGGAAGTGCAGTCGTTTTTGTTTTCTTATTTCTTTTCTTGAATGCTTTTAAAAAACCAAGAGCCACATGGTGTGCAGCCACTGGCTTAGGAGTCGAGGGAGGCCATCTCAGATACAAATAAACTGTTTCTGATTAAGAAAAACACTTTTTTATTCATATATAAAGTATTTATTAGGCATTGGATTTTATAAACCATTTGGTCCTGCAGTCTTTATTTTAAAAAGGTTATTCTGAATGCATTACCCGGTATCCTGTGGAATATTTCACGTGAAAGGCAAGCGGAAAATGTATAAATGTAAACAGGCTAATTGTATGCAGATATAAATTATGGATGTTGGTCTTATGAAAAAGCATTGCTGATTTGCAGGGGTCTTACTCAGCAATCCTGCATCTTGTCTAGGGGGATATTTAGTATGGCTGTGATGTGCAGAATTTAAAACAAAACTTTACATTCTGGTGGGTAAAATACAGCTCAATTGCGCTTAGACCACACTGCTGGGAGAAGGGGTTTTTTAGTTTATTTTATTGCTGTTGATGTTGACTCTCATTAGCTCTGTTATCCTCTGTATTTCCACATGCTGAGTGGAAGCAGAAGCCATGGTTTGAGAAGGGTGGTTTATGGCTATGTAATCGCTTCAGGTGCCATTGTCCCCAATACTCTACGTGGTTTTCATTGCTCAAGCAGTCATGGCATCCTCAGGAGTAGAGACAGGAAAAGGAGAAGCCTGGAGTCTCAGATGACAAAGACAACTCAAGCTTCTTTTTACCACTTTCCCAATACAAATACAAAACCTATCAAGGTTGCCTAAGACAAAAGACAGCCCAGTTGAATGGTGCACATGGGAAGAACTGGGATATGATTACCCTTTTTGATGGATATTTCTGCTGTGCCACCACCGATTTTTATCATGTTATGCCAACAAGTTTCACCTTGAGTTAAAGACACGGCCGGCCCATCCCAAAGCTCTGAGGAAATACGAAATATGTCCAATTTCATAAGTGCTAAGTAATTGGCCTAATATTTTATGATACAAGACATAAAACTTGAGGGAGATTTATATGGACAGCATAAACCTTTAGCTGACATGGGGTGTAAATAATTGACTAGCACCAGCTAACTTTCCAGCCATCCCATGCTTGTCAGTCCAGTGAAGAAGTGGAGACATGAAATGGGAGAAAGTGGTAAACTTCACACTTAAAAACAGTAGGCATTTTCAGGATACACAACAACAAAATGCATTTCGAAATAATTTTAATTCAGTTTAACTAAAGAAGGGCCTAGGTATTAATTCTCTGAAAGTAACACATGATAGAATAAAAGAGCACAAAGTCTACCGTCATGCTTGGGGTCTGCTTTTTCCCTTGGATGGTCATGCTTGGGCCCAGGCAGTCATCAAAAGGATGCCTTGTGAGATCACATTATAGACCAGGTCATCTGGAAGTGGGCGGGGCTGAGTTTGTCAGTTTTTTATTTTATTTTTTATCCTAGTCCCTCTCCATATTGCTTCTCTGCCCCAGTCGAGGGGCTCCTCATTGTGAATTTCTCTTCTCAGCAACTTCAAAATTTGGTAGCCAGGACGTGATATCCAGGGCACACCCAAACAATGTTATGGGTTACCTAATTTGAACAAACTAGTTTGTGTCTAAATGTTTATATATCGGCCTCCCTGAGCCAATATACTTAGCCTTCCATTGGAGCTTCGAAGATGTACTTAGCTAGCACTCTGAAGTCATCTACCGCATTTGGCACATAACCATGGAGCACTTATTGCAAGCCCAAAACGATGCAGAAATGTCCACTTAAGAACCCTGCAAAGTAGGCATCAGCTCAGTGTTAAGATGATAGACATCAGGGTCAGAGATTAAGGATTGGTTGATGCATTATGTGGCCCTTTATTATTGTTCTGAGATGTTGCATTTATAAAGCACTCAGCCAAGTAGCGTCTAGCAACCAATTTGGTTAATTTAAGATGAGTAGACAGTCAACACCTCCCAAGCTGTGGGCCCTGTAGTCCTGGTAGTACATGATAATCTGTACTGCCTAAATTGTCTAGATGCTAACCAAAGAGAACCTTCATTTGGTGCCCCACTTTGTTACTTGGGAACTGGATGTATCTCTACTTGTACAGAACATTTAACTAATCCTCAAAAATTTGTTACATATTAGGTGCACATATTTAAAATCTTCTGTTATATGTATTTATTTAGCACTCACCAGCTGAGTTCTGAAAGTGGTTTCTGAAAGTGTAGGATGCTGTGGTTTTGTTTTAGTTGCACACCACCACCCCGATCCCAGGCCCATAAGAGTTTTCCTGAGTCAAGCATTCACTCTTTGGGATAATAAGGCTGATGAATAAATAAAGACTTACAGGATAAAACACAACACCTACTTGGTTAGATAAATTATTTCAACTCAAAAAACTGGATTCATTTACTGAAATCTAAAGTTTAAAATATATTTTATTACAACTGAGATAGTTCTGAAAATATAACAAAAAAACTTAGTAAAATTTATTGTATCTGAAAGTTATTGCTATAATAACTAGAACTCTCAATAAAATGTCCAAGAAACTTAGTGGTGGCTTATTCTCCCTTGATAAAAATGATACTTGTATATAAAAACTTTTTAATGCTGTAAAAACTCTGTAATAAGTTTCTGACAAGCACTTCCTTGTGAAGCACTTAAGAGCTGAACTATCAAAGGGAACCCCAGAAAAGTGAGCAGAATTCATCTGAACTTGAAAAGACTTAATGAGTTCATCTCTGACCTTTCATCTACCTGTAGCCTGCAAATGAGCTGAGAGTTCCAGTCATTTCAGGCGGAAGCCTGGACTTTGGGGGAAGCCACAAAAGAGGAGGTGACCTTTGATTCAGGGAAAGATGAAGAGCTATTTCTGGCTTTTGGAGATGCTTAAGTACCATAGACATCCCCGCAGGCAAGCAATAGCCCTCACTCAAGGTTACCCAAGCATCTGCCAGGATAGGCCTAGATTTTGGTTTAAGCTAGTAAGTAGCAAAGGAAGTTTTGTCAAAGCAGCGACAACACTGTTCTTATTCCTCATGTGACTTGATTTTCAAGTTGAGTTTGGACCACGAGTTAGATTCTACTTTATCATCAAATAAACTAAACATCGTAATTTAGGGATGAATACCATTCCACTTTTTTTTTCTCTTCAAGTTTCTGTCCTTATTGGTCCCATTCAGAAAATGGAGAAGTTAATTGCCCATACTTAAATGTACTTAAATGTCAAAAACACTTATCTAGTTCTACCATTCTTAGTTCCAAAGTCAGGTTGACTTAACATTTCAGATCCTAACAATGAATTACATACACACACACACACACACACACACACACAGTGCTACAGCACTTGAAATCAAAGGATTACATTTAACAATAAGGTCAATGAAAAGAAGGCATCTTATTGAAAAAAAATCAAGTACTCCTGTGCTTGGCCAAGAACCCAATAGAAATAGTTATAAAATGAAGATCAGAAGCCAATTGACTAAAAAAAGCAACATCTGTTTGTGTATGAAAATGGTGTAAAAATAATACCTTGCTCGTCTCTGGAGAATACCTGTTTGTGCTTTATGGCTGGGAGAAACTATTCAGGATCATTTATTCCACTTCACAAACAACAAGCTTACAGAGTGTGTGTAAACTCATGATTTCTGTTGATTTATGTGATTTGTGTTTAATTTATTCATCGGTGAGAACTGAATAAATACATATAAACAAGACTTTTTAAAATATGTGGACCTAATATAAAAAAAAAAAAAATATATATATATATATATATATATATATATATATATATATATATATATATGAGATTATTCATCCAAACATTCATAAACTCAACATGTAAGATGTGCTATTCAGAATCCAGGAAGATTTCCACTCTTTTGTCCTTGGGCCACCATGCTAGACATGTAGTAGATACAAAAGAGTACTTGAGAACTGATGGACTTATTTTAGGAGTAGAGTTCAGTCTACTCTTAATAACTAAACACATTGTTTCTTAAACAGTCTTACTGATATGACTTCCCCAAATTTTTATTGATATAACCCTTATTTTCTATTTTTTTTTAAAAAAACTGGAAAAGTATTCCTAATCTTTACAGGGTGTGTCCCTGGATTTATTTACCTTCTAACTTCCTAACAACACAGGAGACTTTAATTAGATGCTCTAATTAAGAACCATGGCACTGTGCTTCCACACAAATGCCACCAATGATGTTTTATAGGACCACACTTCCAAATCTCATTGCTCCACTCTCCACCACCCCTTCTTGGAAATGATAACACAGGAGTGTTAAAAAAATAAGCTCTTGTTAGATAGAATATTCTTCCTTCTATATTATAGCCATCTTTAGATAATGGTAGCCTTAAATCTTATTACTAGTAAACACATAAAAATCGTTTTGATTTGGATGCAATTAGACCAGATACATATTTCTGAAGGTTTTTGCTATGTATTAACCAGGATTTGGATTGGCTTATTGGTCATTTTCTTTTTTCCCACTAATCTTGGGGCAATATTGATTCTTTCCTCTTCCTTCTGATACCATATTCTCTCTCTCTCAAAGAATGACTGGTTTCTCCACCCTGAACTTGCTTTACCCACTGTAATGGGTTCCTTTCCATGGTAGTAGGTAGAGATCTACGTCATTCTTCAAGTCTGCATAGCATTTCATAACCACTCTTTTTAAAAATATATATTTTATTGAGTTTTTACAGAGAGGAAGAGAGGGGGATAGAAAGCTAGAAACATCGATAAGAGATAAACATCTATCAGCTGCCTCTTGCACATCCCCTACTGGGGATGTGCCCGCAACCAAAGTACATGCTCTTGACCGTAATCAAACCTGGGACTTTTCAGTCCACAGGCCGACACTCTATCCACTGAGCCAAACCAGTTTCGGCACATAACCACTCTTTTGTTGGTAGTTTCTCATTATTTGAAATTATAATGTCGCTAGGCAATTTTGTACCCATATTTTGGTATTTTCTGTAGAATAGCTTATAACTGGGTTTTCATAGTGAAAGATATGCACATTTTAAATTTGATGCATTGTCAAATTACTCTCACCAAAATACTATTCTAATTGACATTTCCACTAACAGTGTATGTCAACAATACACTGGATATTATCAGATTTTCTATCATATTTAAATTTTTGTCAATGTGATAGAAAAAAAAAGGTATTTTGCTTTTTAAAAAGCTGTCTGTTTTATATTATTAATGAAATTGAGTATATTTCAACTGTAGAAAGAATATCCAATCTAATAAAAGGGTAATATGCAAATTAACAATTACTCAAATACACAAGATGGCTGACCCCATGTGGTCAAAGATGGCTGCCCCCAAGAGGACATAAGATGGCCACCACAAAATGGCCTGCAGGGGAGGGCAGTTAGGAGTGACCAGGCCAGCAGAGGAGGGCAGTTGGGGGCAACCAGGCCTGCAAGGGAGGGCAGTTGGGAGGGACCAAGCCTGCAGGGGAGGGGAGTTAGGCGTAACTGGCCTGGCAGGGGAGGGCAGTTAGGGGCAATTGAGCCAGCAGGGGTGCAGTTAGGTGTCGATCAGGCTGGCAGGAGAATGGTCAGGGGCAATTAAGCAGGCAGGCAGGTGAGTGGTTGGGAGCCAGCAGTCCTGGATTGTGAGAGGGATGTCTGACTGACTGTTAAGGCCCAATTCCTGTGCCTTTCCTAAATGGGAAGTTGGACATCCCTCAAAGAGTCCCAGATTGGAGAAGGTTCAGGCTGGGCTGAGGGACACATACCCCCTCCACCACTGTGCACGAAATTTCCTGCATCAGGCCTCTAATTCTATTATCAAAGCTTAATATTTAAGCAAAGCCCCTTGGTTTTGGTAGAAAACAATTAACTAGGGTTAATAGTGCTTAAAAATATATTTTTAAAGTCTGGAAGGATGGTGTAAAATGTGCCATAGTTTTTCAGCTGCTCTTCTGAATAGTCTTCTGATTTCAGTCCTTGGAGAAGAGATTATCTCTTTTTGATTACCTTCCTCAGGAGTATTCCAAGTAGTAAATGAACTATTTTGGTCTGAGAAGCTCTCTTCTTCTTTGATAATAGTCAAGGACAACAATATAAACAAAATGGCAAGTCATTTTTTAAAACAATTACTGTACCTCATTTATAAATATGAAAGTGAGTCATTCTTTACAATGTTTTCTCACTACTGATCTCCTCACTGTATCTCGAGGTGAGTACATTATTTGTATAATAGTTTGTGCTAAAAAAAGTTTGAATGAATAAGTTTGAGTAAGTTAATTTCACTCTTGATTTTAAAATAGAGAAAATGAAAAGACTTTCGTGTTCCAAAAAATGAAATAATTCAAAAACATTACAGGAGATAGGAACTTTGTTTCTAATTTTATTTTTGAATGCTTTTCATTTTTCTGGTACAAATTTTGAACTTGACAATTTTTAAAGCCAAACACTTCTATACAAGCAGAGTCATAAATCTCCATTAAAATTTTTATATTTGTGAAGAGCTTACCTTCCCCCTTTTCTACCATTAAAGTTTTAAATGTCCAAAGGAAAACTAGTTAATTTTTCTGAGCTAAAAACATTTGAGAACTTAAAAAAAAAATAGACTTCAACTTTATTTTCCTAAAACTCGTGAAATTCAATCCCAATTGCAAATGAAAAGCTTTTCACACTTTATACTGTCCAGGCATCTAGGTGTAATCTTTTAGTAAAATAAACAGAACTAATTCTCCTGATTGCTGTGTAAACATTGGGCTCCTTTTTTTTTTCATGCTGCAGGAGATATTCCAGGTTATTTGTCTTTTTTAAGCTTTGCAAATGTAAAATATATTAATGTAGGTTACCTTGGTCTATTACAAATTCACCTCACTACTAACATTTTTCAACTCTAACTTAATGGCACTTTTACCTGTATTATTTATTTTTCATTATCCCATAATCCAGGGCTCTCTACTGAACTCTATAAAATACAACTATTAGGTCCAAATTTGGGGATATGTCTGCTGGGAATGGATTAGATCATCAAGTTATTTAAATGGCTAAAGCAACTGCCACTCACTTGGTAGTGGGATTTCCCTCCACTGCCTATTGTGTTTAGCCACAACCCGGGGGTTAAACATTTCCAAATTCATATAAGATTGCCTCCAGCACCAGCTTGAATTAACTTGCCTAGGTACCATGCATTTTCAGTTACTCAGCCAATCAACTGGCAGCCTATACATTCCTCCTGTATATTTTCATTGAAATGAAGCTTCTCAAACCTCAATTTCCTCAAAGAGAGTTTCCACTAAGCTGAAGACAAAAATTTCACGTTTTATCATCCTCAGGTCAGAATATCATCTGTCAAAATCGATTATTTTTCTTCTCAGCTTTCTCCTTGTTAAGAATTTCAGCAAAATATGTATGAGGTGAAGCCAAGGAGCAAACATGGGAGCCTTGGCAGCTTTAGAGGTGTACAGTCAGCTTAGTGTCAAGACTAAAAAGTGGACATTGGGTTTGGGTTACTGGGTTTTATCAGAGCACTCTAAAATGTCAATACTTTGGAGAAACCTAACTGTCCAGCAATAGGTAATGAGTTAAATCACAATTCATTCACTTATCAGAATGCGATGTGATCATTAAAACTGATGATAAAAACCTTTGTTAACTTGCACGAAATCATGTTTGTATTATTGATTTTTATTTTTTTCTTTAAAATGAGCACATAGCCCTAACTGGTTTATCTCAGTGGCTATAGTATTGGCCATTGGACTGGAAGGTTCTGGGTTCAATTCTGGTCAAGGGCATGTACCTCAGTTGCAGGCTACAGTCCTGGTTGGGAAGGCAACCAGTGGATGTATCTCTCTCACATAAATGTTTCTCTCTCTGTCTCTCCTCCTCCCTTCCCCTCTAAAGATCAATGGAAAAATATCCTCTGTTGAGTATTAACAACAACAAAAAGAACACATAGATCCCTCATGGAGCCATGATGTAGATACTAGAGCCAGATTTACCCTCCTATTTTAAATAACTAAAAAACTAGATAGAATACACAAAACACTGATTTCAGACATTGGACAATAGGCAGTGCAGGACAGTTATCCTTGAGAGAAGGAAAGCAAGAGGTGAGGTTGATTAAGTCTCAGCTTACTGCTTAGACTTCGAGGCTGCAGAACAGGGGAGGGACCCAAACTGAGCCTGCAGAATAGGGGAGGGACCCAAACTGAGCCTGGCAGTGTCTCCGAGTTGATGCAATAGAGTTGAGAATTTGGGCAATACACGGTGGCTAGAACTAGCCAGGCAGAGGACTGGAGACAAGAGGGAGAGCCAACAGGGATGGGGTGGGGCTCCTCTGGAGTGCTCAGCTCAGGAAGAGAACCATGAGCAAGGAGGAGAGTCACACAAAGATGGAACAGAAAAAACTCAGAATGTACAGGTATTGGTTTTAGTACTTAGGAAGATAGTGTTCAGTAGTGTGACCAAATTAATCCTATTTCAAAGACGGCTCTTGTCCTGCCTATCAAAGCTTAAAAGTAAGATTCAGAAGGACCAAACTCTTTCTAAGTATCTGAACTATATCCCAAAATTATTTTAAAGAATTCAGTATCCAAAAGAGCAAATTCTTAATGTCTATTCAGAAATTATGAGGCAAGCAAAGAAGCAGGAAGAAAAAAGAACTATGATAAGGATAAAACACAATCATTAGAAAAGACAAGAAAGTGAAAATGGGTTAGAATTGGTAGACAAAGACATTTTTAAAAACTATAAATATACTTCTTATGTTTATAAAGGTAGAGGAAAGCATAGGCATGTTCCAGAGACATACAAAGATAAAAAGAAATATAAATTGAATTTATAGAATTGAAAATAATGTCTGAATAAAAAATACATTGGATGGCATTAAGAGCTAATAAAGATAATAAATTAAATAATTAAAAATACTCAACTCAGTTGGAAGAAGGCAGAAAAAAGAAAAAGAGAACAAAGAATAGATAGAATAAATACAAATTATAGCAGAATATTAGATTAATACACAAATCAGTACATTCAAGGCATACACTTCAAATACCTTAATTAAAGGGTAGAAATGATCATATTATTTTTTAAAAATTGCCTATACGATACCTGTTTTAATTATAAAAATATAGTTTAAAATTAAGGGACAAAAATTGACATATACCATGCTAACATTAACCAAAGGAAAGCTGAAGTAGCTATATTAATATTAGACAAAGTAAATTTCAGAATAAAGAATACTACTGAAGATAAGATCATTTCAGGACCACAAAGGGGTTTATTCAATAAGAGGCAGATATTTATTCACCTGATAACATAGCTTCCAAATATCTAAAACAAAATGGATAGGACTGAAAAGAGAAGTAGATGAGTCAGCAATAATAGTCAAATATTTCAACATCTTTTTCCCAATAATTGACTGGCCACATACACAGAAAAAGCAAGGATATAAAAGATTTCAATAATATTAGCAAACAACTTGACTTCATTGATATTTACAGAACTCTGTGACCACCAAGAGCAGGATACATGTTATTACTAAGTACACAGGAAACACTTACAAGATAGGCCATATTCTGAGCCATACAAAACTCCTGAATTGGATGGCATTGAAAATCATAAAAGTATCTATTCTGACCAAAATAGAATTAAATTAGAAGTCGGTAACAGAAATATATCTGGAAATGTCTCAAATATTTAGAGAGTAAATAAACCACTCCTAAGTAACCCATGAGCCAAAGTAAATTTTAAAGTATTTTGAGTGGAATGAAAGTTGAAATATTACATTAAAAATTGTAGGGGATACAGTTATTCAGTGCTTAAAGGAATTTTATAACATTAAATACTCATATTAGAAATGAGGAAACAATTTAAGTCAATGGATTCTATATCAATAGGAAAATAGATATCTATAATAATAAAAGCATAATATGCAAACTGACCAAATGCCTGAACAGTGGAACAACTCTCCGGACAACTGTTTGGACAACCTTCCAGATGAAGCAAGGGCTGCAAGGGCCGAGGAACCAGGGCTGTGAAGGCCTACTCTTGCACAGATTTCATGCACCAGGCCTCTAGTATTGTAATTAATAAATAACAACAATATATAAAATATATAACAATATATAAAAGAATAGCATATCATGACCAAATAGAGCTTACCTTAGAAATGAAAGGTTGATTTACTATGTAATTCATCACATTACCAGGCTAACACAATATAATTCACCAAATCAAGGTCTGAAGGAAGAAGAATCATATGATCACAATAGATGTAGAAAAAGCATCTGAAAATATCCAACACTTATTTATGATTAAAAGAAAAAAAAACAACCTCTCAGCAAACAAGAAAGAGGAAGGAATTTTACTGAGCTGATAAAAGGCATCTAGGAAAAATCTGCAACCATATTACGCTTAATGATGAAAGCCTGGATCCTTCCCCCTAAGACCTGAAATTAGCTAATTACTGTGTGTTCTTACCATTTCTATTCTACGGTGTACTCTCACCCGAACCAGTGCAATAGACAAAGGAAAGATATTAAAAGTATTTATAACGGGAACTAAAAAAGGAATTGAATTTTCACTTACTACCCACAAACAAAAATTGAAATTAAAGGAAAAAAAATGCCATCAAGATTAGAAAATACTTGGGGATAAATTGACAAGAGGTTTGCAAAACATGTACACTCAAAACCTCAAAACTTCATGGTGAAAAAGTGAAGACCAGAATAAATAGAAAAGCATAGCATGTTGATTGGTCAGAAGTCTCAATAGCCTTAGGTTATTGGTTTTACCCAGATTGACCCATAGAGGTACATAACACAATTTCAGTCAAGATCCAAGCATGCTTTTTACAGAAATTCACATGCTGATTCTAAAATTTACTCCTAAAGACAAACTGATTAGAAAAGCCAAAAACAGTCTGAAAAAGAGCCTGTGAATATGATGAAATATTATTCTCATGGCAAAGAGACTTCTATGGAGGTGATTAAGCTCCCAGGTCAGTTGAAGGTACGATAGGGAGATTATCTGGATTGGCCTGACCAGGAGGTCACGGGGAAGTCTGAGAGATCAGAGGCAGGAGAGGTGTTCTGTGCACCAGCACCAGCTTTGCAGGCCGAGTGCAGCCACATGCCAAGGAGTGCAGGCAGCCTCCAGGAGCTCAGAGCAGTGGCCCATGGCCCACAGCCAGCAAGGAAATGGGGACCTCACTCTGACAACATCCAGGCACTGAATTCTGCCACACCTGGTGAGCGTAGAAGAGGAACCAGAGCTCCAGGTCAGAATGCAGGCTAGGAGGTGTCTTAATGTTAGCCTGGTGAGAATCAGAGAAGCTAATCCAGCTACACTGGGCCTGGACTCCTGACCTACAGGACTGTGAGTTAATCAGTCTATGTTATCTGAAGCCACTAAGTGTGTGGAAATATGTTCTTCTGCGATAGAATATCATTACTGCACATATCTGCGGAGATGTGAAAGAACTGGGACTCCCAGCAGCTGCCGGTGGGAGCACAGAAAGCACAGCCACTTGGGAAAAGAGTTTGGCAGTGTCTTCAAAAGCTGAGCATTCTCCTACCAGAAGACAGCTAATCTATGTCTGGTATTTACCCAAGAGAAATAAAAACATATGTCCCACAAAGACGTGTACACAAATGTGCGCAGCAGACTTATTTGTAATGGCCCCAAACTGGAAATGCCTGGGATGTCTATTGGCAGGTTCATGGATGAGCAACTTGTGGTATGGAATACTATTCAGGAACAAAATCTCCTGAAACATTGTTACATGCAACATCATGAATAAGTCTCAAACAATATTTCTGAGTAAAAGTAGCCAGATGAAAAAAAAAGTATAGCCTACGATAAATGTATGTACTATTTGATTCAATTTATGTAAAATCCCAGAAAATAAAAACAATCTATAATGACAGATGGTGTGGGTCAGTTGTTGTCCAGAGCAGTTGAGGAAGATAGAAATAGATTACATAGGAAAAGGAAGAAACTATGAAAAATTATGTTCTATTTATTATCTTTTTAAAAACATAGTTTTATTGATTTCTGAGAGGAAGGGAGTGGGAGAGAGAAACATCAATGATGAGAATCATTGCTCAGCTACCTCCTGTACGCACCACACTGTGGATCAAGCCCACAGCACAACCTGGGCATGCACCTTGACTGAAACTCAAACAATGACCCTCAAACACTGTGCCACGCTGGCCAGATATCATTATCTTGATTGTCTTGGTTGTTTCATCAGCATGTACATATGCCAAAACTCATCAAATTTTACACCTTAAGTGATTATGAGTTATTATATAACAACTAGTGGCCTGGTGCATGAAATTCATCTACTCCAGGGGAGGGGGCCCCTCAGCCCTGCCTATGCCCTCTCACAGTCTGGAGTCCAACTGATTGCTTAGGCCCGCTCCCTCCCTGTCAGGGAACAACTGCAGGGGCAAAAGAGGTTCCCTCCAACACCATTGCACCTGACAGCAGTGAGCCCGGCTTCTGGCTGAGTGGCGCTCCCCTGTGGAGTTCACTAACCACCAGGGAGCAGCTCCTGAATTGAGCATCTTCCGTCTGGTGGTCAGTTCATATCATAGTGACTGATGGTTCCATTGTTCAGTAGATTTGCATATTAGCCTTTTATTATATAGGATTATACTTTAGTAAAAGTGTAATAAAGAGCAAGACAGATATCTATCAAATAAAATAAAATAAAATAAAATAAAATAAAATAAAATAAAAAATAAAATAAAATAAAATAAAATAAAATAAAAAAGGGGGGAAGAGGTCAAGATTTCCTGTTCCATTCCCAGCCCTTATTCCTAATTAATTGTTTGAGCTTAACCAAGTAACATTATGTCTCCAGTCTCGATATTCTACTCTAAAAATTGGATTGGTAGGATGCAATGATACTTACAAATCTTTTCTATGAATTGGTAATGACAGCAGCTACCTTCTATATGTATAATAATTACCAAGCACTAGACTCACTTTATGTCATGAGATGTGTCTTACTAAAACCAATGCCTTTTCCAGGATTTCAAAGTGAGTCAAAGGAGGATTCAGGGACAAACAGTTCTGCCCGAGTCTCCAGCCTGTGGGCGCAGTTCTACATCTATCGATTGCAACTTCTTGACCACTACTCACCTCCTGGCAGCCTTCCTAGCCCTTGAACTTTACCATGCTCTGCTACCTTTCAGTTGACCTACCAGTTGCTCTCTTTGCTCATGGCTTAACATTCAGTGTAGACCAAATGCCATGTGATTTGTGTGATTAAACATCACAGTTCTTAATAGTGTTCATGTAAGCCACGGAGCATCACTGGATCCATGGTGCTGAAAACTTACATTAGATACAGTTTCATTGTTAGCGTAACAGCTCACAAAGTACAAGTGTTTAGTATAACTCAGAACCTTACTTTATATTTTCTATCATTGCCTTTTCACTCGAGAAGAAAAAGGCAACAACAAAAATACCCATTGTGTGTAGGGAAATGCACAATTTCTCTTCTTAGGAAATGGAACCTCCCCTGAAAGAAGAGATGCTAAAAATCCCTGAGAGACCTCCCACGGGAGAATCAGCTATAAGCATTCTCTGTCTTTTGCTTGCATATATTTTGGAGAGTGCATATGTGTATTACATATAATCAAATGAAAAGTATGAAGCTCCTTAATCAATTAATTAGGTTGGCTCATGAAACAGAAGATAGGCTCATCAGATAATCTCACCGCCACGCACAGCCCTGGGCCCGCTTCCTGTCTTAAGTGGGCGCATCATGGCTGAATCTGTAAGAGCCTGGAGATGAAGTGATTAAGAGCAATCTTCTCAGCCTCAGAGCAGTGCTCTTTCTTTATTCACATCATGGCTTATTCTCATTACGATGGGCCCAGAATAAGGGTTTCGGGAGGTCTATGGGAGGACCTACTGCCAAACACACCCCATAGAAACAGCATAGGGTGAGGACTGCAACCAGATCGGACTGTACCCCATTCCCACACCCCTCCAGCCTTCCCATACCCACGTTTGTTCTTTCTTTTCCTACCTTATGGGATTCTCTTAGTTCTTAGTTTATAATAAATAAGAAACTAAAAAAACCCGGAGACTGAGGGCCAGGCCTCCTGTCTTTTACCCTCTTTGTTCTTTTCATTCCAAGTTGCTCCCGGGATGAGCTCTCACTCCCAGGTGACTGCAGGCCAGAGGCGCCAGCCAGCCCATCACCTGTGCTGCCTGGCCTGGAGCCGCCTTAAATGGGGGACACAGGACAAGGGACGCTGGGGAGACTTTGTTATTAGGAAACGTATTTATGTGAACTTTATTTTATTTTATTGATGCTGGAAGGCATACCTCTTTTTTCTCAACTTAAAAAAAATAGCCTTATCCAGGTACAGTTGACATATAATAAAGTATATATTTCAAGTATATATTTCAAGTGTCCAGTAAGTTTTGATGGATGTAGAGGTGATGAAACCATCACCACAATCAAGAGAGTAAGCACCTCCATCACCAACAAAAGCAAATTACGTTTATGACTTTATTTTTCCCTTTTCAACCTCTGCCCTGCCCACACTCTCTGTCTGTCATCTGCGTGAGGGCTCTGACCCTGGCCAGCTGCAGGTCACATGGAGCCCACAGACATTTTCCTTGTCTAGAAATAGTATTAAGAGGTCTACATCAGTTTTCAAAACTTAAAAATTGGTGTTTTTATAGAACATCTACACTAATAAAAGAGTAAGATGCAAATCGACCATACCTTCGCAACGCCCACCAGCCAGTCAGGAGTGAGCATGCAAATTAACCCAACAAAGATGGTGAGTTAATTTGCGTATGCAGGTGCCAAGTGGCTGGAGGCGGGGCGGGACACTCCACTCTAGCTGCTCTGGGCCTCTGGGCAGCTTGGGAAGGAAGAAAGGCGGCTCCAGCCAGAGCAAAGGGGGTGCAGGCAGCTGAGTGAGGAAGGCCCATTTTTGCACCAATCTTCGTGCATCAGACCTCTAGTTTTATATATCTGTTCTTTTTTTAATAATCCCAAGCTCTGTCAAGTCTGGCTGGCCCTTCTCCTGGCAGCTGCATGTTTGCGGGAGGCTGTGCCCCGCCGGCCTCTCCAGATAAGTCTCTGTCTCTCTCGTCTGCTGCAGGCCCCGTAAGGCTGGCTGTACTTTCTGATGCTTTGGTTTTGCCATCCTTGTCACTCCGTTTTCCCTCTCTCCCAACACGAGCAGCGTCAACGTTGCTTTTCTGTGCTCTGTACCTTGCAAAGTGCTCGCTCTCCTCCACCCAGCCTGCCCAGCAGTCTGCCTGCAGCTCCCTGGTCTCTGTGCCCAAGTCTTCAGGAAGGAGGCCCAGACCCTGCTCCGGCTCCAGCGGCACTTGTTCTCCGTCCTCCTGCAGCCCATCCCGCTGTGAGCTGCTTGCACATCGGGCCCTCCTGTGAGAGAGGGAGCTGCTCCGAACCAGGGCAGGCCTGTGCTTTGTCCTAGGGTCCTCAGCACCCAGTGGTGCCCCACATCAGGAGAGACCTGCAGGGAACTCTCTCAGATGTCAAATGAAATTGATTCTTAAGAACACGATACATTAATTTTTCTGTGCAGGAGAATCACAATCCCATGCACTTAACCTCAAATTAAAAAAAAAAAAATTTAAACCTCTTATCTGAAATTCTAATGAAAAGAGACATATTTTTCTATTAGAGGTGTGTGTAGGTATATAGCACCTACATGTTTTGCTGCTTGTTCACTGAGTTAATGTGTTATCTACTGAGACTCGTGTGGGACCATTGAAACAGATAATTTGGCTCACAGGAGGGAAGGTTTTACTCTCATTTCCCACATTTTTGGAAAATGCAAGCTCCTATTCCTACATGTGTGGCTGGTGCTTCTACCCAGGAACACAAAAAAGCAGAACATATGTGTAAATGACATAGGTCTTTTCCAACCAGGAGATTCTTACCTAGGAAGTTTTCTAAACATAGGCAAGTTATTTAATAATAATAATAAAAAAAATCTCAGCTAGTTTTCCTACATATTTTGTGATTCTCTGACTAGAATCCATTCTATTTCTGACCAGAAGCCATCATATTTCTATTGAGTCACATAAAAATTTTTTTTCTGTATGCTGCAAATCTTTCCCTAGTTAACTGTGTTGGGGTTCAATGCCATTCCTCAGCTGCAGGCATGAAAAACATATAAACAAAAACCTGACTTGCTTTTCTTCAATCCAATTATTGTTAAAAACCCATTTTGTGACTCCCTGGCATTTTCAAAAAGCTCTATAAACACCGTGGAAATGAAGAAATGAATAATACCCAGTCCATGTTCTCCAGGCCCTCACAGCGAACAGAGCCATGGAGAAATAGATGACCATTTTGGGTAATGGAAACAGCTCAAATAAAAGGCAGCAATGGGGAGGTTGGCCAATGTATTTATAGAAGAGTCGAATATACCTGCCTGAAACGGCTGGGAGGGATGCATGAATTCAAATAAGACATTGTAAAGGGTAAACATCAGACCCGAGCAACTGGGATTTTAATTGCATCTAGGTAATAGGGAAGCATTAAATATTGTAGAGTGAGGGTCCTCCCCCCGCCCTCCAGCCACTCTAGGGGAGTATGTCTCCTGGTTCAACCTATTTCATTTTTAAAAAAATGTTTTATTTATTTTATTTTTATTGTCCTTTATTGATTAAGGTATTACATATATGTCCTTATCCCCCTCGCCCCTCACCCTCCACCCCCACTCATGCTCTTACCCCCGGTTGTCTGTGTCCATTGGCTAGGCCCATATGTATGCACACAAGTCCTTTGGTTGATCTCTCCCCCTTATCCCCACCCTCCCCTGTCTTCCCTCTGAGGTTTGACAGTCTGATTGATGCCTCTCTGCCTCTGGATCTGTTTTTGTTCATCAGTTTATGTTGTTCATTATATTCCACAAACAAGTGAGATCATGTGATATTTATCTTTCTTCAACTGACTTATTTCACTTAGCATAATTTTAAATTGATTTTTAGAGAGAGAGGAAGGGAGAGAGATAAATAGAGAAACATTGACGAGACAGGAACATCATCGATCGGTTGCCTCCTGCACACCCCACCCTGGGGACTGAACCTGCAACCCAGGCATGCGCCCTGACTGGAACTGAACTGGCCACCTCTTGGTTTCTGTATGGAGCTCAATGGCTGAGTCACTCCGGCCAGGCAAGGTACTTCATTTTGAATCAAACGGCATTTTGTGACATAGTCTTAAATGGAGAAATATGAAGTGTGGGGTGTGTTTTGGGCCCTTAGCCATATCATGAACCTCTGTGATCTGCAAGGGCAGGGGAGGACCAGGGGCAACAGATGTAGAGTAGGAGTTAAGATACTTTTGCTCCCCACAGCTACAGATAGAATGTCATTAACCAATTGAAGCAGAGAGATTCCTGCCTGGATACACTGGCAATCTCACACTGCATGAAAGAACTTTCCAGAAAGTAAGCATTAGTGAGAACTCCTGGTTGGAAACGTTAAAATGCTTATCAAAACAATTTTATAACTGAAGAAACCATGAGCTGAACCTGCTCACGATGATAATTTGAGGTTTAATTAATTAATGATTAAAGTACTTTGGAAACACAAAGGACTCTATAAATGCTAAATATTATTAAATGGTAATAGCCATGTCCTCAAATAATGCCAATATTAATTTAAATCCCTAAATCTTATTATCAGAATGAAATGCATGCAAATGAGGCTTTCCTAATAAATATTTTGTTTATAATGTATTTGGAGTGGTATTACTTATCTTGCTAGAGCAAGTATGAATTAAAGCGTGTGGCAAAGGGGTTGCTACCTTTTCTATGCTGATAATTAAAATGGAAATGTAGAGAAATACAATGAATATATTAGGCAAAAAAATTGCTGTTAGAACCACTAAGGTTCACTCCATAACTAGCCAGTGATTTCATTTCCTTTTCAAGTAGTGGATTAAGTATTTTGTTTGTCCATTTCTGCCTTCTTCGACTCTCTTTATAATACCATGTAAAACCAATGTAAATTTTATACAAATGGATTAAAATAAAAGTTTTCAAAGAATTTTCTGAAAATCTCATGTCCTCCTTTGAGGACATTGGACATATCCTGGGCTGCTTTCAGTCAAGCTTGGGGGACCCTTCTGCTACTGCTTCTTCTTTTAAAAAATATATATTTTATTGATTTCTTAAAGAGAGGAAGGGAGAGGGATAGAGAGTTAAGAAATTAGGGAGCTTTCAGTCCACAGGCTGATGCTCTATCCACTGAGCCAAACAGGTCAGGGCTACTACTGCTTCTTGCAGGGACAGCTGACAAGCCACCACCCTTGCCACACAGACAGGAGGCGGGCCTGCCTTGCTTCTCATTTCCTGCCTTGACTGAGTCGGGAAAGCAGAGCTTGCTTCTTTGCTTCTTGGGGGATTGAATCATTTGTGTTTCAATTCGAGATCATCTAAGCGAACTCCTTGGGTAGGATGTTTATGCCTTTATTTACACACAGTTTCTACAAAGTGCTGCCTGGCTCCTGTTTAGAATCGGGTCGGCTTAGTCCAGATTCTCTCCAGTGTAGAAATCTAGAATTATACGTGCTCTGGAATCACAGGAAACAGAAAACTCTTCCTTCAATCCCCTGCTTACTAGTAGGCTGCTATCAGATGCTTCACATGCATTATTTAATTCAGTCCTCACAAAAAGTCTATGGAGCAGCTAGAATATCATTAACCGATTGAAGCGGAGCGATTCCTGCCTGGATACCCTGGCAATCTCATGCTGCATGAAAGAACTTTCCAGAAAATAAGCATTATCTCAGTTTTTTTTTTTTTTGTTTTGTTTGTTTTTTTTTTTAAAAAAGCCCAAATGTACACATTTCTTTAGTGTGATGGCTCTCTAAGGCATTTGAACAGCCTGATTTTGAAAATAAATAGCATTTACTGGTTCATTCTTCAGCTTTGGCTTAGTACAATCCACTTATAAGTGGGAATAAAATGATTGTATAAAATTCTGTAAAGACACTTTATAAATTAATAATAATTAACCTTCTATGTCATTTTTGGGCCAGTGCTATTCTTCTAATTGTAAAACTTTTCAAAGTAAAGTTAAAAACAAACAAACAACAAAGCATATTATAGTTAATTACATCAGACCCTTATTCTTTGAGATCTCTTTTATTATTTCAGAATTAAGAAAGCCTTCCTCCATCCAAAAGGTCAGAGCACTATTTGAAGGAAATTTTTTTTTCTAGCTCCCTAATTACTTAAAATTGTCTAAAGCGATATATTTTATTTTGTTTATATTTGACTCATTCATCTACCTGGAACTTACTATAATATATAGTGTATGGTCGACGTCCAAATGGACCTTTCTCTTTCAAAGGATTAACCATTATTTCTAGGATTTATTCCATGATTAGAGCTAGGAAGGAAATCAGGTTTATCTATCTACCAATAACTGTGTCAAGTAACCCTGTGCATTTGGCCAGAGCGGTTTGCAGCCCAGACCATGTCCCAATGAATCAAAGTAATGTTGGAAGTGGCTCTCCAGGCCTCAGGAGCTTGGCTGAGTTCCCAAGCAGGAGAAGCACAGCATGCTCTCAGGTCATCAGCTCCAATGTGTGAGTCCCGTGGGTGTGAAGCGCAGACAGGGCTGGCCTCGAAGACCAAGAGCCTTGGCTTTGTAGATGCTCCCATCATGCTTCTCAGAGGCCAAGTCTTAGGCCGCATACTGATGTAGGCAGCTAAGCAAAGCCTCCAGACAATACGCTGGCAATACACCAGCCTAGGGTGGGGCTGCAGAAGAGGTGCTCTTTGTGTCGATGCCACTCAATGCAGCCAGGATATTGGCTATGATCTAGACCACATGTGTCAAACACAAGGCCTGGCGGGACGGATTTGGCCCGCGGGCCAAATCCGTCCCGCCAGGCCTTGCAATGTGGCCCGCACCGCGCTGTCATCACTGCACTCCGCTGCGTTTCCATCACAATGACAGTTTATGACTGTTCAGTAAACCATTCGGCCCGCGATTTAGGTTGGATTTTAGATTTTGGCCCCTTCTCTGATTGAGTTCGACACCCCTAATCTAGACATTTGGAAATGGACTCGTATTGCTTAATTGATTTCCCCCTCAAACTGTAGCAATTGGAAGGCCTCTTCTAGGTGGTAGCTTTGCTGTTGAGCTTAAACAGAAAAATAATGCTGATTTGTGGAATATTTCCTCAAAGAAGGAGAGAAATTCATGTGTATCACACCCAGCAGCCAGCAACATTGATGGCTGAAATATCCTGAGAACTCACTCTGTGTTTGCACTGCACATTTTACATGTCTTTCCCATTCAGCCTTCACAGTAATCCTATCAAGCAGTGACTGTGATAACTCAGAACAATTTATTCTCATCGCGTAGACAGCTACCTAGGTGCAAGTGGAAGCCTGGGCATTTAAACTTGATGCCAGCGTCTATGCACTTAAGCCTTTTATTGCCTAATGAATTAGGTACAGTAAGTACTTAATAATATTTTGAATAAATAAATGAATAAGTTAATTATTGGGAAACCACAAAATAACATTTATAAATACTTAAGAACAACAAAACTATAATTACCATAGAAAGATTTACTCACTTAACACAACACGTAAACCTTATTTTGACAATTTAAAAAATACTTTAGTGTTGAATAAAAATACATCTTTAGCTGATAAATTAAATACAAAGAAATATATCCAGAAAACACCATATACTACCATAGCTTAAAAGCATCAATTATAAATAATATAATTTAATCTAATCTGCCCATTTATAGTTTTTAATATAGATTATGAAAAACTACATGATAGAGAAGAGACTGATACTAACCTTAGAAATGGCCAGTGAAATTTAGCTCCTCAAAACAGTTGATAATTTTTATTGTGTTTTCTCTTAGTACATAAATGTAAAGGATGCCTAAGAGAAATACAACCCAAAAAGTTTTCATAAAAACAGATTTTCTATAACCATTCAGACATAAGTGGGAAAACTAACCGAAAAGTAAAAGATTGACAATCTTAAAGAAATGTATATGGTTCTACAGAATATATATATTTTAAAGAAAATTTATAATAATAAAAGTGTAATATGCTAATTAGACCAGACGATCTTCCAGACAACCTTCTGGATGAAGCCGGGGCTGCGAGGCAATACTGGGTCCCAGGTGCCTGCTGGTGGCTAGAGGGAAGCCCAGGTGTCAGAGGGAAGCCGTTGCCAGAAGCAGGGGAAGGAAGGCCTACTCTTGCATGAATTTTGTGCACCGAGCCTCTAGCAAAGAAATAAAGTTTTGTTGGAACTCAGCCGTGTTCGTTCATTTACATATTGCCTATGTCTGCATTCATGCGACAAGGGAGGCTTTGAGTTGTGCAGTTGTGGCAGGAATTATGGGGCCTACGTAGCCCCCAGTGTGTATAGCCCTTTACAGAAAGCTCTCTGACTCCTGCTTTAGAAAACAGAGGTGTGACATAGTCACCGATTTTCTTAAGTCTCATATAGAAAGAGTGAAGAGGTCTTTAAGACCTCATCTGTCTCCTGCTTTTTGAAACTTAGGAGAAAGGAACCCTAACAACTCTTAAATAAGTTTCAAAAAGGGGGAGGGGGGAGGGAGAGGAGGGAACACAAGGCATTTTATCACAGGAATGGTGTGTTCGCTCATCAATCCCATTACTGGGAGAAGTAAACAGAATCTAATCTTTGGTCTGGGGGCATTCATTTAATTTTGGACAAGGACTCAGAGATGCTAACCCTTCGGGGGTGGCATCAGGATTATTTTGAGCTGGTGGCAAATACAAATCAATAAATGCAGAAATACACCTTCCTGGAGCTTCCCCTAGCTGACTACAAGCAAAAACTTCTGAAAACTGGAGACTGTCATAAAACTCCTCTCCCGGGAAGTGTACAGCTGTGGGGAGGGAAAAGGCAGGTTGACATTGAGATGGACTTGCCTAAACAAACCTTGTTCCGTTCATTCCTCCCACAGTTCCTTTTGTGCAGTCCGCCGCTGAAGCCTAAACCCTTTCCTCCATCTTGTCCCCTTTCTGAAGATTTATTGTCTAAGATGCTGTATGATCCCAAGTTCTAACCACCACTTGGACCTGGTCATCATGAGGTTTCTCCCATGAGATGCGCACTGTCCACATTAATAAACTCTTTTCGCTTATTAATCTGCTGCTGTCAGTTTAACTTCACAGGGCTCCAGCTAGAGGAGCCAGGAAGGGAGAAGGAAAAGGAATGCTTTCCTTCACTGCACCGTCTCCCAAGTCCCCTGACCCAGTGCCTTTCATGTCTCCCTGTGCAAAGGTGTGCCATTGCCAGGGCACCAAATGGGCAACTCAGGGCCTCCCCTCTGAAATGTGGTTGAATTATCAGATACCTGTCAAGTCACCATAAATCCGTCCTCTTTGGCTCTCCCACCTTATACAATGTCCATCTACTCCGTGGCCCATGCATTTCCTCTCAAAGATCCTCTCATGATGGTAGAAGTCTGAGGACAACCGGGAAGCAGCCACCTGGTGCAAGTGCTTGAAGTCTCAAGTTTTCAGGTACAAACTCATGTGAATGTTCCCACTCTACTCATAAATAATCCAAATCTGTTTTAGTATAGATCTACTTTAATCAACAGGCTGCTAAGTTACTTGACTTTCTAACTTTTCAGGAAAGTTGACCTTACGAAAGACCTTTCTCCTGTGTCCTTATGTAACACTGCCACTCAATTTGTGAAGTCAAGAAATATTAACTAGCCCTGACTAGGAGAGGCTGGGGGTATTGGGGTAAGCATACTGAGAGTGCTGGGGGTATTAGGGTAAGCAAATGCAGATCCTGTTCCTAGATTCCCAAAGCTAACACATGGCCTAGCATCACCCCGGATGAGGGATTGAGGTAAGACCAGTGCTGTTTCATTGGAATCGTGAAATACAACGCCGTTTTGTATTTTCAACAGCTGAAGCTCATAGCAGTCAAGAAGTGAAGTCTTCTAAAAGCACTTGTTCAGTGGTCTTTCTAATTCTTAATACCGACTCAGTCTTACAAGAGTGAAATGTTCACACGGCTTGGCTGAGATGTGTGAAAAGTAGGGTTGAAGAAAAAAAAGAAAAGAAAAGGAAGTTTATTGCTGTAGCCCGAGTTTCAGCGTGGACTCATTAGTGCAAATGAACTACCTCGCTGGTCAGCGGAACGGGTTTAATCGCTATGAAATACCTCCGAGCCGACAGAGGCTGAGCCAAGCCGCCTTGCTCCTGGGATTCCATTTCGGGGTTTTTATGAGACTTTTCCACCTCACTGGAAAGTCGTCTTAGTCAATCAATTTTACGTATTTGGTTTGGATCGCTTTCCTTAGGTGGGTTAAGATCCAAGGGTGCTTTTGTGTTTTTAACTATATTAATTGCTTGATCAACTCCTGTTTCTGAGAGGCTGGGCGAAATGCTTCCTGCTTGCATCTGCTGCTCTGAGAGCTGCGTCTCTGCTTTGTTTACCAACCCTGCGCTCACCATGCAAATTACACAAACCTTGCACTTCTGGCACTAGTAAATTGCATTTGTATTTGAATTCCATTAGAAGCTTTCAAGCGTGATTGAGCTTGTTTATGTTCTTCTTTTCTGATCAAACAACTTGGATCTAAAATCTGCCCCTGACGCAAAAATATGGCAAACACGTTTAATCCTCACAAAATAATTTCTAAGTAATTCTAAATGAGAAAGAGGAGGACACAAGTGTCCAAAAAATTGCAGACTCCCCCCCCCCCCCCCCTTCATTTTAGGGACAAATGAATTCCTAGAACTGATGAAGGTTTAATTAAGCATTTTTAAATAATCACCAATAATGAAGTGAGAAAATAAGATATACAAAACCGTTTGTATATTTGCTGTTCCTATACTGAGGATAACAATGTTGACCTTTAAAAAAAACATATTTTATAAGACAAAACAAAACAATCAAATAGTTCTGAGTGGTTTTGAATATTCAAGAGGTCTATGCAATCAATAAGAATTGACTTCAGTCTTGCCATGAATAAAATACTATCCCCTAGGATTTATGCAAACCTTTTAAAGCAGAAAACAAAGCATGGTACTAAGTGAAAATGAACAAATTCTTTCTGGAGAATTATAAATAATGAGATTGTGAGAAAAACGATCTCTCTTTCATTTTAATACAATATTTCTAGGAATGTTAAATATATTTTTAATATTCTAAAATAGCACACAATTAAGAATTAATTGATTTACAAAAGCATTTTAAAATTGTATATTCTCTTCCCAAAGAATACAAATTACTTTGGAGATCTCCCCTTACAGTAATGACTGTTCACTTGAGAAGAAAAACAAAGACCATTAAAAAACATAATTGGCCTCAGATGATAATTGGAGATTTCTCTAAACCCCACTTATGTAGGGTACATTTTTATTAATTATTTCTCATGTCCTAGTTCTAATTTTGCAAATTCCTAATAAATAAACACGCAGGACATATTAGAAATGACCCATGGTGTTTTCTTTTGTCCCAGTTTTCCAAAAAACTAGTCCAGCTGTTAGTCCCAACACCTTTCCAGTTCTAACCTCAACACAAACCCCAGCTTCTCTGTGAAGCTGTCCTTGGAAGTGATGTCTCTCATGTACAAAAGAACTACATTCACAAAACTCTGAAATGCAGCATTAACAAAAATTATAGCAACACGGGCTGTGAAGTCAGACCTAGCTTTAAAGTGCGGCCCAGCTGAAAGCAGTTTGGCTCAGGGGATAGAGCGTCGGCCTGTGGACTGAAAGGTCCCAGGTTCGATTCCCGTCAAGGACATATACATTGGTTGTGGGCACATCCCCAATAGGGAGTGTGCAAGAGGCAGTTGATCAATGTTTCTCTCTCATCAATGTTTTTAGCTCTCTATTCCTCTCCCTTCCTCTCTGTAAAAAAATCAATAAAATATATTAAAAAATATAGTGTGGCCCAGCACTGGCTGTAGATCCTTGGGCAAACTACCTGACCTCTGGGACTGTGTTGTCATCTGTATGATGGGAATAACAATGTCCTTATTACTGTGGTAACCATCACATGATAGAACTTATGTGAAACTCACGGTCCAGTGTCAGCCCAGTAGAAAGAACTGAAGGTTAGAAGCCATTACATAATTATTACCCTCACATTTCATCCATGACAAATTGTTTTGGTTGGGAGAGGACAGGTCTATTTCCCTAACTGGATGGTTATGGTAAGCACATATCTCATGTATCTTTGTTTTTATCCATCACAATGTGTAATACCACATTATGGTAGTTAATAAATATTTACTAATTGTTAGTTTTCTTTGTGAGCACCTAAAATGACTATTTTATTTAAAAAAAAAGAAGAAGAAGAAGAAGGAAGGTAGGAAGGAAGGAAGGAAGGAAGGAAGGAAAGGAGAGAGAGAGAGAGAGAGAGAGAGAGAGAGAGAGAGAGAGAGAGAGAGAGAGAGAGAGAGAGAGAGAGAGAGAGAGAGAGAGAGAGAGAGAGAGACTGAGTTAGGAAGAAAAGAAGAAAGGAAGGAAATCCAACCATCCTCCTTTCTTTCAGAAGTGTGTGTCTGTGTTGGTGTGTGTGTGTGTGTGTGTGTGTGTGTGTGTGTGTGTGTGCAACTTCTGGAAAGTTGCTGGCCAAAGCAAAAGTGGAAAAATATAAAGTTTCTGAAGACTGGTCATTCTTACTAATAAACAAAATACAATGAAATGTGTCAGTATTTTAGAGCATTATCAGCTAGAAAATAAAACAAGTTTCCCTAATAATAAATTCTTAACAAATTTAATCTAGTCAGTGATATTTAGCTCAGTATCAAGTTTTTAAGCTTTTTTTTTTAAGCTTGGAAAGTTAAAATTTCTGAGTAATTAACTAAAACCTGAGAAATAAGACATCTTGCTAGCATAATTTATAAAGCATTCAGTGTTTAAACTTAAGAAAAAAATTTAGCCTTTGAGTGAAACCTAAAAACCGTTTGTCAAAAGCTAGCAGCCAAAACACTGGAAAGCAATTTATCCAAAATTAGATTGCTTTGAAATCCTCACGTTAATGGAATCATGGGGGGGGGGGGGGGGGGTGGCGGGGAGAGTGATGAGATAATTTGGCATCGTTAAAACCTCCAGTTTAGATGGGAGGTAAGCTAAGCTAACTCTGGGAACATTAACTCATAACTTAAAATGCTCCAAGCAGTTGGGAACTGTTAGGAAAATATTCCAAGACAAAGAAGACCATGGAGTAGTTTTCCCACCTGTGTTTAGAAGGGGAGTTACGAAGCCTACTGAACTCCTTCTCTGGTGAATCTACCTGTAATTTACAGATAATGTGACTGAAAAGCCAAGTCCACAAAGAGGAAACGAGTTAATACTAAGAGGAGGACAAGTCTAATTTGTAGAATAACTTGGGAAAAATTGATTTTTTAAATTTGAGTCATGGAAGTATATCTCTGGGAATCATTTAGGGCTATGGGGATGAGAGACAGAAATGGTTCAGAAATAAAATTATGGGATTAGACCATGAGGTTGCCTCATAGAACCTGTATCATTTACTTATATTAATTTCATTTGTAATTTTATTCATACTTCATTCATTCAACGTATTAAAATGTTTAAATGTCCTAAGAAGTATGACCATTACAACACGGACAATAATAAGAATGGAACAAAACAGTGAATTCTGCTTTCTTTAAATAGAAATGAACGATAACCATGTTTATTATAATAGGTCCCCTGGGGTTGTACTTAATATTTAATATTTTTAAGTCAAATAATTATGTTAGAGTGATTTGTTCTCCCTTGGGGACCCTGAGAAACCAGAAAAGTATAAATTAAATGTACTGGTCTCCAAAGAGATAGCATCTATATTTTTTGAAAAGAATAATATTACTTGTTAGATATCCTGTTCAGTCATTTATAAATAGTCACCTTTGTAAAGCAAGAAATAACCTTGTTTAAAAACCACCGACATTGTTGTTCTATTGTCACCTGCTGGTAATTGGAAATGCATTTCTGTCAGTTCTACCTAAGATGGAATGTAATTCCTTCTAAGATCTTGATCTTAAATTGGTAGCAAGAAAGCCAAAGAGGAAACGCAAGAAGGCTTACTTGTTCTTTGCACGAGTCATTTTGTTCTGCCCTTTCTGATAATGTGAGTTATTATTCTCACATTGGTTCTTGGAAGGCAGCAATAGGCTTCTATTTTTTTTATTTTATTTTTTTTTTTTTACAGCTCTCAGCCCGCTTTTACACAATTGATATGGAAGTGGGCCTCTGCCTGGCTTTGGAACACACATGGGTAATGTTTATTTTAAAATAGAGTCCAGATTGCTTTGTTAGAACAGCATCTACACACAGTAAATAGCGAAACCCCCGCCACCATCTCCTCAGCTTCATTTTTTCCTGTGAGGTCACAATTTCCTTCTAGAACCTGAGTAACCTTCTCGCCTGAAGTTTAGTAACAGTCCCTGGAAATGAGTCTGGGCCTCAGAATCAGGGATCCAAGACAACTCAGGCCAGGCCCAGCCTGGTGGGGGGATAACCACTCAGTTTGCTGTTTCAGAGCTCGCACCCTGAGATGCTTATCAGTATCGCAGGGAAGGCGAACAGAATTTTAATTACATGGGCAACACTGCCCGAGGCCATCATATCACAGAAAATCCCGAAGAGCTCTTCTGAAATTCATTTTTTTTTTTTTTTTTCTATTTGGGGGAATAGAGAGGGCAGCTGGAAAGAAGAGTAAAATTCGTTCTTCACCATGGGAGAATTTGAAAAATAAACAAGCTGATTTAGAAGAGATTATACCTTCTCATCAACCAAGTCAAGGAGTCACTTAATCTTGGAATTGGAATGCGTTTATGAGGTCGGAGGAGCAGATCTTCGCATCAGAGTAGCAATTCTATTTATATCATTCTGGAGAGGGGTCACCGCCACCCTGCTTAAACCCTTCGAGAAGCCGGGAACATTCTTCTTAGCAAAACAGTGCAGCCCAAACTTTTTTATGTGTAAGGAGTCCTAGCTGTTCCAGACTTCTCTATAAGGAGGCGAAAATCGCCTCCCCTAGACCTTCTCTTTATTGCTCTTTGTGCTGTCTTGAGGAGGAAACAGAGTAAATCTAATTAACTCTGTTTCACATGACAGTCTCAAATATTTGGGGACAACCCCATAACCAGGGTTTGTGGTGCTGTGGTTCAGCGCGCTCACTTTCTCTCTCCTGATTTCCTGCGCGCTGCAGGGAGCCAGGAATGGGGTGAGTGTGCCTCTCCTTGCTCCCTCACCACCAAAAGGTGTTTTCTCAAAAGGCTATTTCCCCGTTGTTTTTGTAAAAGCCCCTTGCTAAATTAAACATCATGACTCCTTTCGCTCTTCAATACACATGGTATTTCATATCTAAGCATATCTGCACTTTTATGTTTAAACTTCTTAATTCTTGGGCATCTAAGCACTTGGACTTCTTTTTAAAAACTATATTTTATTTTATTGTTTTGTTCTTTTACAGAGAGGAAGGGAGAGGGATAGAAAGTTAGAAACATCGACCAGCTGCCTCCTGCACACACCCTACTGGGGATGTGCCCACAACCAAGACCCTTGACTGGAATCGAACCTGGGACCCTAAGTCTGCAGGCCGACGCTCTATCCACTGAGCAAAACCGGTCAGGGCAGCACTTGGGCTTCTTAACGAAAGACCATCTTATTGAGACCGTGTGTAAAATAAGCTCACTTACAGTGTTGGTTAGAAACTGGCATCTTCTATGCCACAGCTTGTGGCCATTAAGAACTGATTCCTGTGGCATATGGGTGTTGGAGACATAAATCTGAAGCTGAATCATCATTGCAGCTCAACTACTTCAAAGGAAGATGATAAATAAGAAGCAGCACTTTCTGCATACTCATTTATCTAGCGGTTAGTATAAGGAAGTTGGGCAGATATATGTGTAGGTGGGCGTCAGGCCTGTAGTAGTATGTCATCCTCAAAAATGCAAATCAACGTTCAGTGCACAGTCGGGAGTTTTCTTGGGAATTGTATTTGTTGAGGCATTCTGACATCAGCATGTTGGTGCAGGTGGATCTATGAGTCCACTGAGGCTGCAGATGCTCATCTGAGACCCAAACCCCTTAGAACTATGTACTTCGGAGACATGGGTGTGTGGGGGTGAGACGTGGAGGTATGAACTGGGAACGGTCAAAAGGAAACTAAGTTCTAGAAGGTCATAGGTGGGTGGATATTCATTCATCAAACTAACTGAACAAAGCATTTCATTGTATATAAAGCCAGACTTCGAGTAGAAAAAGGAAAACAATCCAATGAATTTTAAAGGAAATTGTCTGAGATGATAGTACAGCCTCCGCACACAGCTTCGTTTCTTTGCAGGCACATCGTCACAGCGTGGCTTTCCAAGTGTTATTGTCTGAAGGCTGAACTCCTCAAGTCTGTAGGAGCAGGGGAAGAAGGGAGCTTTAATTTATTAGGGACCTTCCACACATTCAGAGGATGGAACTTGGTTTTGTGGCTGCAGTGGTGCATAAATCCCATAAAGCTAGTCGGCCATTGGCTAATGGTCTAAAACCCCTAATGCATCAGTTAGAGCCAGAGAAGGGAGTCCCATTTAACTGGGCATCTAAGATGCTTTACTGATAAAGCAGGACCAACGGCCGTGTGAGGCATTGCAGCATGGAGTTCCCCTGAAACTAATGGGATCACCATACTTTATTAGCCTTTCTCATAAGGAGCCCGTGTAATGAAGCTTTGGGTGGAAATTAACTTTTTTCCCCCTTCGGTGCCCAAAGAACTTCTATCTTGTTAAGGTCACTCCACTTAAAAGCCTTTTCCTCACCACCCTTTAAAGGCATCCACAGGATGGAGGTCTCAATTTCTTGCCTCAGTAGAATGGTGCAATCCCAAATGGAGAGCCTGGTAAACAACGCATGAAGAGCACAGGAAACATGCAGGACCTAGTCTTTCCTGGACCAACTGTATATACAACTCGTAAAGATTAATGGTTACGAAAAATGTTCAGTCAGACAAAAAAAAAAAAAAAGCGCAAGGACATCAGTTCTCGTCTATATAAAACTAAAAAAAAAATCCTGGATGGTACATATACCTGTAATTTTCTCTTTCTTAAGTGTTATTTAAAATATGGGGCTCAAAAACATACTAACATTAGTATTTTTATTGGGTTACTTCAATTAATTTTGGAGAGCAGAATGTCAATATTAATCTAACATCATTACAAGAACATTGCTTGCAGTTAAAGGCTTTACTTTTTATGATATTCACCTACATTGTAAAGCCAAAGGTTAGGAAATTAAGGAATATCAATTATCACTCATCAAAGTATATATTTAAATGTGCAATATTGAAAAGAAATATATGTCAAAATCCTTTCTTCAAAGGTATTACAATCTAGTTAGGATAATAAAACTAACACTCAAAGCCAACATTTGAATGATAATGAGATAGGTGTAAGCACAAGTGCTCGATAGTTGATATGAGATGTAAATGCTAAGGGGACATAAATCCTAAAAAAAAAGAAGTGTCAGTAAGGCCTATAGTTGTCATGGAGAGTGTCACAGAGAACTGAGGAGCCAAAGGGCCAGGAAGGATGGCAAGATTGGAACTAGGAAGGACTAGGAAAAGCATTTGCCTGGATAGCTTTTGGCGGTGGTATTGAAGGCATGAGGTTTACGGACGCTGCAGAGCTGTGGGAAAGGTGTGTGTTTTGGAGACCAAATGGATGCTAACAGGAGGGCCTTGAGGGCCAAGGATCCTATGTAATGTGAGAAGTGATAGAGAACTTGGGAAGATTTTTGAGTGAAACAGAAACAGGATGGCAGTGGGTGAAGGAGGCAAAGCTGAGTAGTGGGACCAATCCCAAACTTAAATCCCGAGAAAAGAGCTACCTAACACCTTGGCATTGAGCGATGTGAATGAAGGATGTAGAAGTTAGATGAACCACAATCATTATTAACACGTAGGGTAGTGATGCTTTAACATTACTCCTGGAGTAGTGTCGATGGGAATAAAGAGGATGGAGAGGCAGTCATTAACCGTGTGTGAGGGGACAAAGACCAGGACTACACTTACTAATGACTTGAGATGAACTCAAAACTTACATATAGGAACTGAAATGATTGAATCCTGCTGTATTCTAACTTCTGGTTTCCAGCTATTACAGTAAATATCCTTTCTCATTTATTAGTCTCAAAAGATAGTTCAGGTCATACACTTGTGACCCCGCATTAGCTGGTGCTTTATGTAAAAATACCATTTGTCATAATTGGTTCAATTACTGCCTAACAAAATACCGCCCAACTAAGATTCAATAAAATGTTCATTGATGACAATTGTGATTATGTCTAACCAAAATACTTATTCTAAAAAAGTTCTCGCTATTAAAATTCACTTAAATGTGCATCAAATAATAATACGTTAATAATATCTAGCTGCTTTATTTTCACTTATGGGAGAAACGTGGGAGAATATCCAAATTCAGATTGCTCGTCAGACATGGCCTCAGAATTGACGGAGCATTTTTCACAGTTCTCCCACCTGACCAGGTAAGAGAGTGGAGATGATTCTGATAAGATCTTATAAGAAGAAAGCGAACAGTTTATTCCTAAAAGCAAACCAGCAAAGACTATTTAAAAAGTCCCATTAGGAAAGGGAGATAACAAAGTCTTGTTTCAAATTCATAGAAACTGCAGTGAGGCTGATCGCTGGGAATATGGCTTGCTGGGCTCTGTGTATTTCTGGACATACTGTTAAGCAGGAAAAAATCAGGTGTGTACATTTCTCTTTACTTCAGAAAACCTATGAATTTAAGGCTGACAGACTATCACACAAGCTTGTGATAGCAATAAGAGATAAGAACATGAGTAAAGGAAGGCCTTCCTGTAAAAAGTGCCTTAGAAATTTCTCATCACACAGCTGATAAAAACTCCGCAGGCAGAGCGCACCAAGAATGCCGAGGGCTGAAATGAGATTGCTCGCCAAACAGTGATATTGGGGAGAGTCAGTGTGTAAGGGAGGATGGGCTAAGGTGAGCGAGCAAGGTAACAGGAACTGCTCGGTGGTGGAAAAATGACACACAGACAGACATCTCAGAGTTTCCATCCACAGGGCCAGCTCCTGAAGCAATCCCAAGATGCACAGCTGTGAGCAGGGTTTCTCCGGGAGGGCCCTGCTCATCTCTTTGAGAACCTTTCCAGTTTCACACCTCTGGGTGCTCAGTCCCCTGCCAACGGTGTGGGTGGGATTGTGCTGAAGTTCTAATCCTGGGAACTGAAGGATGTGCTCTTATTTGGAAACAGAGTCTTAGCAGATGTCATGAACACTTTATTTTTATTTTTTAAATATATTTTATTGATTTTTTACGGAAAGGAAGAGAGAGAGATAGAGAGTTAGGAACATCGATGAGAGAGAGTCATCGGCCAGCTGCCTCTTGCACACCCCCTACTGGAGATGTGCCCGCAACCAAGGTACATGCCCTTGACCGGAATCAAACCTGGGACCTTTCAGTCAGCAGGCCGACACTGTCCACTGAGCCAAACCGGTTTTGGCTGCTCACCTCCTTGATAGCAAGGTTCTTATACTCTGTTTTTCTTCTCTGTCCCCAAACTCCAAGCAGCTCGCTCGCCGTTGCAATAGAAACCAAGCCCTTCACTGTAACACGCAGCGTTCTGGGTGCAGAGTGAAGACTGCGGAACAGGTGGCGAATGGGTACACGCAACCTGCTGGATGCTAATTGCCACATGGATGGAGCCTCTGGAGTGTGTTTGTCCTCAGGCAAATCGCCGGGTATTTTACTTTATAATCGTTTTCTAATGATTTCTATGTTGCTTGCTTCCATACAATATTTTACTTGAGTGACACAACTAACAAGCATAAAGCAGAACAATTAAAACAAAATGGAAAATGTTGGAGGGAGAAAGAAAAACCAGGAAAGACTACTTTCAGCAATGAGTGAATTATTACAGCTGAGTGCTGAATATACCTCTGAGCATACTGGCAGCCAACGAAAAGAAGATGTGACGGTTGGTGTTGAAGAAGTACGGAAACATTGAATGTCACCCAGAGAGTAGAATTTTCTCGTAAGTTAAAACCTGTAACAATTTTGATGTGAATTCATAATGTGACCTCTTATGTGAACATAATATATATTTAAGAAATTAAATTGTTAGTTTCTTTAATAACCATTTTGCAAAAGACATGGACATGGTTTGCCAATGGGCACTCCTGAGAGGACATCAAGGATATTGTGGGTTTAGTCGTTCATTCACTCCACAGACTTTTCAAAAGGCCTAATCTGGCAGGGCCTGTACGAGGTGCTGAGGTCTAGGTGTAGTCTCTCTCCTTAAAGAATCTCTGATTAGCGGAAGACAACTCAAGAGATGGATCCTATATGATAAAAGCCTAGTATGCAAATTGTCCCATCCACTGGGAGTTGTCTGGGAGTTTGACCAGGGGTGGGGTCAGCTGTGGGAAGGGAGAGAATACCTGGCTGGCATGAGGGAGTCGCTACGGACCCTACCAGTGCACAAATTTCATATTATAATAAGATGTGATAGCCACAATAATCATGTTTTAAAAGGGTAGAGCACTGGGAAATGCATACTGAAAATGTAACCCATTTTTCAAGTGATTCAGAAAGATATAAAGAAAGAGGTTTGACACCTGTTCAAATAAGTTGTACACCATAACATGTAAATGATTGCTAAGTGTTCATTATAATGTGCTCTCAATTTTACTATATGTTTGAAAACTTTCTTAATAAAAGATCAAAGTACAAACACCCTTTGGCATTTGCCCACCCAACAGCTATCAGACTTCTGAGTAAGAATGGATCCCCACACAGTTTTTTTTTTCTTTTTTTTTTTTTTTTTTTGTTTTTCCTGATCTGATTCCTATCAAGACTTTGTCATTTTCTTTCCATTTGGAAAGAATTCAAGACAATTTCCATGCTAATATTTGCCTGTATCTCTCCTATATGCCTGGGAATTCTTTCTTTATTTAGATACAACATCAGAAAGAGAGGAAAAAAAAATGAGACAGAGGGTAGAAGTTTCCACTTTCTCTGGGGCCTTCCATTACAGTGGATGATGAAGAACTGACTTCATCCCTCCCGTCTAGATGTAAACATCCACTCTGGCTGCCTGCAGCATCCTTGGCCTGGATAATACCCAGCTCAAGCCTACCCTGACCCCAGAATGTGGCAGCAGCATTCCAACTCAGCAGTGTGAAGAGAGTGCCTGTGAAGGTATTCCGTTAGTGATTCCATCTTTCCACTGCCCAGGAGGGTCCAGAGGCTCCGCCCCCACCCCTTCATTCCATTCCTGGAATAAAAGCTGTTGAATAGTTCAATCAGCTTCATTAGGTGGCCGGTGTCAACTGCTATTATAATTTCTGCTATGATTTGATGATATTCCACCACTTTTGTTATTTTCCAGCTCCTAATTGCCCCCTATACTTTTGACATCTCTATTGGACTGATGTTAATGTCAAGTTGTCCCAATTCATGTGCCCTATTGAAATCTAGTAATGAGGCGGCCGAAGTATGAATCGGTGGAGGACTTTTTGAAGTGCTCTGCCTACAAGCCTTTCTTTCTGACTTCTGTAGCACCAAGAAATGACTTCATTTTTGAGGAAAGAATAAAGGCTCGTGAGTTTGAAATTTTACAAGATGGTAAAAGTGCATCAACTAATGTTCAAATTAAAAAGGGAAAGGGCAGGATAGGTTGCGCAGTAACATTTAATACTAAGTTTTTGGAAAAATTGTAATAACTTACAATTTTTTATACGCAAACACATCCTGAAAATGTGAAGAGGTTCAAAGAAGAAAATAAAAAATTGACTATAAAATAATATGTGTTAATTTTTATTGTATACTTTTAAAGGTTTTTTTTGCATAAAAATATCCACTTTTTGTTTTTTAATAAAGAAAATGCAATCAGACAATAGGCATTTATTTTATAATCTGATTTATATAGATCATGGGCCTTTGACTTCTTTTCATGCCCTTAAATATAGGTGTTTATAATGTTTATAGTTTTATTGTATCCCATTCTATAATAATTTAAACTATTTCCTACTTATGAATGTTTATATTATTTGAAAATGTTTCCTTATTCGCATCATACGTCTAAACCAGTTATAGCTCCAGTCCTACTTTGGAAACTTCCACCCTATTGCCTCCCAAGATGACAAACAACTCCTTCAACATGTAAATTTGTCACAAATGAATGACAAAGTAGGCAGTCTTTATTACTCATGGACTCTTGGAGTTCTTAATCTATCTCTCTCTATATAAAAGCCTAAGCAACCATCCCACTGTCTGACGGGTAGCTATGACAACCAAATGACCACCAGAGGGCAGATGCTCCGACTGGTAGCTATGATGTGCACTGACCACCAGGGGGCAGGCGCTCAGTGCAGGAGCTGCCAAACTACAGTGGCTTGGCAGGTGTTGCGGTTCTCGAGTGATACAACAGGAACCAGAGGGCCCCATTCTGGGGTGCACCACCTGCGAACTGCCCTCTCACGATGCAGGACCCCTCAGGGGATGTCAGAGAGCCAGTTTCAGCTCCATCCCCAGAGGCCAGGCCGAGGGACCCCCACCAATGCACCGGGCCCCTAGTCTGGTTATAATTCTTTTTAATCTACCAGAGAAGGATACGCAATCACCCTCTCCCAATCTCATTTCCTCACAGGTTACTTTGTTCCATGGAAAACACTTTTAAGAAACAGTGTTCTGGTCCCGTTCAATCACCGTCTTCCATTAATTTCTATTTGGGTGTTCTGCAACCAATGTTAAGGTCTTTCCCTCCCCCCCCCCCCCCCAATTCAACCAGTGTAGCTCTGTGGTTGAGTGTGGTTGCATGCACTAAGAGGTCTGTGGTTATGGGACTCCTGGCAGCCATTTTTTTATTTTATTTTATTTTTTTAAAATCACAACTCAAAGTCTGAAAATCAAGTCAAATGGATAAAGGCTGAGCTAAAAGACAGAGGTAGGTCTCGATGATCTGGCTGTTCTTGATCCATCTGGTGTTTAGTTACAAGAGTCAGTTTGGGTTTTCTGTGACTGACATCCACAAAGGTCCTCGCTAATATAACATTGTGTTCTTCCCTTGTGGAAAACCATTCAAAATATGTTAAGAAACTTTGTTGGCTGAGGATGAAAATGAATTCTTTCTTGATGATTTAGAAATAGAGTGAATTTTAAAAGTTGTTTTTTTTTTTAACTAAATCTTTGATCTCAGCTTGTTTTTATATGATTGACCTATTTTTCACAAAAGTGGAAGCACAATGAATTATGATTTATTGAAGGTTTCAATTAGGTTTGATTTTAGTTGCTAAATCCTTTAGTATATAATAACCATCCCAGCAAATGACCATATAACTTAGATAGGTTGAGGCAATACTTATTTGTTTCTCTGAAATTGAGGAGATTATAGTTATAGTAGAAGCTCGGTGCATGAAAATTCATGCATTTGGGGGTCCCTCAGCCCGGCCTGCACCCTCTCGCAGTCTGGGAACCCTCTGGGGATGTTCAACTGGTGGCTTAAGGGAGTGGGCCTAAGCCACAGTCTGGCCTCCCTCTGTGGGAGGTGACTAGTGGGTTAATTGGGGGTGGCCCTGGCCAGTGAGCAGCCAGCTCCACCCCACATTGTCCCCACCACCACTGCACCCACTCCCTCTTGCCATCCCCTCCCTCTGTCCACTGGCATCTGCCTTGGCTGGTCTGGTGCTGCCCACTCCCTGTCCTCCTCTTTCCCCTCTGCCCCGCCTCCGCAGATCAGTGGTTCTGCTGTTCAGTTGAATTACATATTAGGCTTTTATTATATAAGATGATCCTACATGAGGTATGCCTGTTTCACTGAAGGAATCTGCTTGAAAAATAGGTTACACCAGAGGAGTTTCTGATTGGAACCTAGATTAAACTAGAGTCTGCCCAATAATACTATGCAATAACATTTTTTATTAGTTACTTATTCCAATCCTTTCATCCTGAGGATCCTGCTGAGTGAGAATTCTTTCTCCCTGGTGTAATCTGGCAGCTCTCCATCTCAGTACCGGATAGTATTTCTAATCCCTTTTATAGAGTGAGGCTTTCTAAATCTCGCTGTGCAAATCTCAGATCCCTGGGCTTTTCCTCTCCAAAGTTCAAACCCAATATCTCTAGCAACAGCACACCATTTGTCTGTTGAGGCTTAGACTGGCCTTTAGCAGGCAGATTGGTCCAGAAAATTTACAACAATAAAAAAACAGGTCAGTTGTGGTACATGTCAGCTCATCTGACATGCACCTGCAAGTTTTAATGGTATTATTCAAATGGCCGTAATACGTACATATTATAGTTACTTTATGTAAGTCCACAATGCAATCTGGGAAGGTCAAATTATGGCATCCTTCCAGAAGTGATGGATCAGCTGGAATATGCCGCCCGCTGACAGGACCGCTCCCCTGGAACACGCCTGGAGAAGGCTCCTAAAGCCAAGTATCCTTTCCACTCATCTCATTTAGGCTGACGATTTGCCTGCAGGAGATAGGATCAAAGTAAAACAAATAAAATTCTCCCCACCCCATGGCCTTTGATCATTTTCTTGTCCCGACTCACGAGGAAAACCTGCTGAACTTCCACATGAGGACCAACTCTCTCTGAGCCTTTGCATTCATAAAGCCACCTTGAGTTGATTTCTCAGAATAATAATAATAATAATAATAATAACCCTTTAATCTTTTTGCCCCATTCACCACATTGCAGAAAAGATTGTGTAGACTTCTGACCTGAATTTGGCTGTCTTCAGAACTCCATATACTTCATTCAAGCGCTCACCGGCTCTCTGAATTCCGATGCCAGAATCAGGGCCATTGGTCTCGCTGGAACCATTGAGGAGGAAACAATGGATTTTTGACGAGCTATTTCTCTAAGACAGAATTTTCTGAAGTGTACTCTATGGGATGTCAGCTTTTGGTTTGACCAGGAATCAGCGGCAACAACAATACCTGCAGGACAGAGGACAAATATAACTTGCAATAAAAGCGTGGCAGCATAGCAACTGAAAACAGAAATACAGAGGGCACTCAGGAGCCACTTAGGAAATGTTAGCACTGTCTTTTTAAAGAAACGTGAGTCTGGTGAGAAGACTTGGCCTATTGTTTCATTAAAATTATATTCAAGGATAGAGTTGAACATGGTAGGATTTCACCAGGTTGTTGAAACATGGTTCTCATCAACATTGGGAGGCTAATTTTCCCCAAAATGCTGTACCTACTTCCACTTTATTAACGTGAAAGTTGTGCTTTGGATTAGCAGGGTGAAAGTCTTTTTAAAAATGGGAGTATAAATACGTTTATAAATGGAATATTGCTTTTTTGCTGAAAGCACTTGCTAAATAACATTACACATGTATATCATTACCAGTTAAATACTTTAATTTGCTTATTTGCAATGTCTGACACTATTTACTGAAATTAACAGGCTGACAAAGAGCAAGAACTAATACATAAAATAGGTCCAACCAGACAATCTGAGTTAATACTGATCAAATCAATCAACATATGAACCTGAAATTAAGTTGAATTAGTAAATGCCTACTTGGATTGGTTTATTTAAGAGGGTGGTTTTATTGGGAGTCAACACTATCCTGTTTTCCTGCATATCACCAGCTTATGTTCAGGGTCTTGAGACCACATAGGAGGCGGAAGTGGCCAGGTGGGCCAGGAAGCATACATTGAGCGCATGCATGGGCGAGCAGGTGGGAGACACTGATTCCTCATTCCAGAAGGGAAACCCTTCAAATGCTCACCATGTTTCATAAGCCATTGCCCCTGGCATTGGGGGAAGGCACTGGTGTCAGACTTTTACTGGAATAATCTCAGGTACATGCTTGATTGGCTGCAATTCAATGAGACTGTTCAGTCACTTGTTTGCTTGGTCCTAGACAGATGACTAAAAGTGCATGGGGGAGGTATGGACAAAGTTATGTTTCCAAAGCATGAATCACTGCATGGAAGCCTTTCCTGAACTTTGATTTCATGCTACTTCCATCCTAAGCATTAACCAAATAACTTTGCACTTAAAACACCCTTCTTGGTGTGGGTAAGGTTAATTCCCAGAGGTTGGCTGCTGGCTTTTGGCTAGTTACTGAGAAAACCAGTGTTTTCTTAGAAAAAGCATAGGATTTGTCCTCGTAAGAATGGAATGTACAAACTTTCCAGTTGGAACAAGTTACCTAACTTGAGCTTCAGACTTCTTGTCAGCACTTTAAGGCTAATAGCTACACATTTCCAGGTTTTGTGTAGGTCAAATCAAGTTATGCATTTGATATGTCTATGTATAAATGGGAAGTAAGCCAGGGATTTTTGTTTCCGTTAACTTGCTTATCACTCATAGGCATTTTCATGTGGCATATTTCAATATAAAGTAAGTGATACAAAATACGTTGCCGAAAATCAACTAATGTAATTCTAAAATTCTATTTAAGTTTAATTCACACAGTCTCAAATATGAGGGCTACATTATTGATTATGGGCTGTAAAAGCAAGACAAAGCAGGAGCACATCGGTGACATGTGAGGTGCAGGGCCAGGATTCCTCTCTACATCTCAATCATAAAATTGTTGCAAACTCCAGCAAGGCCAAATAACAGGAACTTTCTGACCACTAGCTTTTCTTTTTTGGAAATTGGACAAAGTCCTCCGTGTTATTGTGTTTATAATGTTATACAAGTACAATTATTCAAAACTTTGCCATAGTTGAAACACTGCGATTTTTATTGCCTATTCCTTTGGCGTTAAACCTACTTCCCTTTTCCTCTCCCTGCAAAGGAAGATATTTAGTGGTTTTTAAGAGGTTTCCCCTGGTTGAAAGCTTCTGTACAATACTTGCTTAATGAGCTGATTAACAACTGTTACTGAGAATTAATGAATCAAATCACAGTGGTAATCACCATATTGCAAATCTCTGTGTTGTATTAGGTTTTGATGGAGCCATCCATTTTGCAGTGACGACTCTTTTGTATAATGAAAGTACCTGAACAGATTGCATCCCAGGTCTCATCCAAGGAGCTCCAATGATGTCTCAGATAGAGGAAAGCCTTTTGGAATTCCCTCAACAGTAAGCAACCAAAGATTCTATTAGTAGAATATTATTATTCCATTAAGCACAAAAAGCATTTTGATTTTAAGTAATTATTCAGAGCACTTTGGAAACCTGTTTTAGCCTCCATACACACAGAAACCTTGCCATCTGACTAGGCATCTGCTTTAGCGTAATTTGCAGTGGAACAGCAAATAAAACATAAATGGCCACGGCAAGGGAATTTCAGGTTCGACAGTTTGCTGCTTTGCCAGATAGTTTTCTGTTCAGAATATTTAATAAAATTATTTTTGCAATATCTTAAATAAACTATTTAAGATAGTGCTTGAAATTGCATAGTCTTGAGTTTTGGATTCCATTAGAGAATGCTTCAATAATGAATATTTATCTTAGTAAACTGTTATGAAAGTAATGAATAGACAACTAGACTCTGTTACATAAGCAGTAAATAATGTGTTGCTATGTGCTAATACTGAAACGAGAGGTATAGCTAATTGATTTGTGTGGTAGGTTTTCTAAGTACTCAGTTAAAAAGCTAAGTTGCTCATTAGCCTTATGTAAGTTATATAATTTCCCCCAGGCGGGATCGCCTCATGGTTCAAGCATTATTAAGTAATCCTTATCGCTATTATATTGGGGAAAGTGGGCAAGTGAGTTAAAATATCTTTCCTTAACTAATGTATTCAAACCAGGTATGCTAGTCAAACAGAGTTATGTAAAAGAAGTTAATCAGATTTAGATTGATTTAGGCAAATTCAATATTTAGAATTTATTCTCATAAACATAGATTGTATAAGATACATTGCACAGAAGTCGGGATCCCAAATTGGGTTTACTGGACACTCAATACAGAGTAAGCATTATGTGTTTTCCAAAGTGTGGTACGCATACCCCCAGGGGTAGGGGAAGAGTTTGGTGGGGGTATGCGTTGCACCGGAGTTTGGTGGGGATATGCACTGCACCGTACTTAGCTGCGCCTAATTCTGCGTTCTCATGAGTACAAGGGGTACTCAGTGTTACGAAAATTATAGAAGGGGTACACATAAGTCAAAAGTTTGGGAAACACTGAAGGTAATGAGAAGTTAGAATATGACAGTTATAAGCTTGTTATATTATTCTAATTTTCACAAGAAGCCTATAATCTAAAAAGTTTCCCATTTTATAGATACAGAAACAGTTTCACTAAAAATTCTTAAAAAGTATAATTGATATGCTTAGGAGGAAATAAAACAAAATAATGTAAAATGTTCAATTAAAACCAGAGAAGACAGAGGAAGAGAATAATAAAAAGAAACAAAGAACAAATAAATGAAAAAAAGTTACAAGCATGATAACTACTAATAAGTATATATCAATAACCACTTTAAAATGCCACTGCTTTAAATACTAAAAGGGAGAGATCCTTAGAGTGAATTAAAGAACCAGATCCAACTATATGTCATCAACAAGAAGCCAGTTTCTCAGACTCTCCTAACTTTGGGTAACCTTGACAGTTTTGAGAAGTACGGTGGCATATTCATCACAGTGTATCAAAGTTACCGTCTGTCTGCATGACTATCATTGCTGATGCCAGCCTTCACCCTAGGCTGCCTGTACCGATCCCAGTAGGCAGCCAAAGTTGAAAATCCTGGTCTACATGCTCTGCCTTTTCTATCCTAGGTCCTAAACGGTGCTGACCACTTTTCCTATTGCTCTTTCTACCAGGCCAATCCTTCTTTCAAAGACGAGTTTGGCCTCTTCAAATTCTCAGAGATATTTGTCACCTGCAGCCTGGGCTCGTTTCATGGGTGTGTGACCCATGCTGTCACACAGGGCTCCTCCCTTAGAAGGGTGCGTGCTTGATTGACCATGTTGCTGTCCTTGTCTAGGGATTCTTAATTTTTGAAAAGGGACCCTGCAGTTGTAGAGGCGATCCTGACTACCAGCACCCACTAATGTGGTGTTTCCCATCTCTGAGCTCATAGTCCAGCTCGCGAGCCATATGTAGCTCTTGGGCCCCTTGAGTGTACCTCAATCAGATTGAGGACGTTTTAGCAAAGGCCAGTTTAGGATTACCATAATTAAGTTAATAACAATGTACCTACCTATATAGTTTAAGTTTAAAAAATGTAGCCCTCAAAAGAAATTTCAATCATTGAATTGTTGATATTTGGCTCTGTTGATTCATGAGTTTGCCGACCACTGGGTTAGATGGGATGGGACTCCACATTGATCACATGTAACTTGAAATACAATATATTTGTATCAATATTAGTACCGTTTTTTTCACTGCAGGTCTCTGTTATCTCAGTTCTACCACCTAGCCTTTGTATAGGCTGAACTGAGGGCGTAACCAACATTTCTTACCTTGTTCTAGAGGAAAATTTTGTTGATGCTCCAACAGATTTTCAAAGTAACTTTGAAACACAGCCCGTTATAAACTAGGAAGCCTGCATTTACTAACTCAAAACCGTACAGAGAAGAAAGAACATGAGACACAGATGTGCCCCTACAGCCGTTAGAGAAGAAGCATGCGATTGGCGAGTTACTTGGGTGCCTCAGGGGCCCGCACGCAGGAGCACCGAGGCTGGGCGTGGAGCAGGAAGGAGCCCCTCCAGGACTCGGAGGCGAGGCAGTCTGGAGAAGTGGCACAGCTGTCACTAACTGGGAGGCCACAGAACCGGTGGGAGGTGCTGGTGCCCAGCAATCAGCCAGGGGGTGGCTTGATTTCCACAAAAACCTCAAACTGATCATGCAACAAGAATGAGGAACATCAGGGGCTGGGAGTGGCAACGGCCCTTAACCCACGGGCTGCTAATGCCTGAAGCAGCATGAGGGCCATCAGGTCACTGAGCAATCTTTCTGGGACCCGTTCCTTTCAGGGGAAGAAACAACACGAGCCACTCCCTGTCACCCTGGTGTCAGCAATGACTTGATGCACTGAGATAAAAAAAAAAAAAAGAATAATTTAGGACCCCCTTCCCCTTCCATAGCTATGTATGTTATACATTATATTGTTTCCAAATGCAGACCTTTCAGTTCCCATTGGGTCTGGTTCCTCGTGTGTATGCTTAAGTTTGTAACTACAGGGTCTTGCTCTGGGTTGCAGACATGAATAGCTCTAAAGAGTCAAAGCAACAATCAATTCTGTAAAACGCAGATTTGCCCTGCTTGAAGTCACATGAGGATAGCAGCATGATTATCCAAAATAACACTGACCCCAGACCAAAGGCGGCATGACTTCCTGTGGCCACAGGCAGGGAGAGTTCTCTCTCTGCTCGGTGTGTGCTCAGCTGGTGAAGACCCACTTCAGGTGGCATTGGTCTCCCAGGCCTTGTTTGAAAGCAAGCTGGCTGGGCTCTATTTTGGATAAGTAGATAAGGACTATGAATTCACCTTGAGAGTAAATAAAAGCAGCTCACCTGAGCTCTTATTCATTCCTCTCACAATAACAGGAAGCTAACCCACTTACTGCGAAGGTATCATCTTTCCTGCTTAGGCATGATCATGGCTCACAAACCTCAAAACCTGCATCAACCGGAGTTGAATAATCTTTAAGCCGCTAAAGGAATCACAGGTCTTCTTTTTCTCCCAGTGTCTGCCTCCATCCGTGCTTTGCAACCAAGATTTGCCTTGATATGCGCAGCAGAGCCCCCTGCACCCTCCAAACTCCTAAATACCTGCTGTGTCTTGTCATCTGTGAATTTCAAGCTACGGACATACATTCAATCCAACTTTTATCAACTGCATAGAAAGAGTGCCTGCGAATCTGGGCTGCACTGAACCAAGAATGGCGAAGAGCACTGTGGTTTTGACCATCACCTGGCCTCTGGCTAGATGGGCGACCTGCTTGTTGGTGTCTGCACATGAGCACCTGGTAGTTACCAATTATTTAGCAGCGTCTTGAAACTGTCTGAGGAAGGAGCTGGGCAGACCTGTCCCTTCCCCCACACAGGTGATACATCTGTGATGGAGGCAAGCCAGCCAGCCAGTGTGGTGTGGCCATTTGTATACTTTGATAAAGCGAGATCAGAATGTTCTAGAAGCACAAAGAAGGGACACCAATGTTCGAAGGTCAGAGAAAGCCTCCTGAGCCAGGCGTGCTGTGAGATTGAAAATGAGCTCACCAAATTCCAAGTGGCCTGCACTCAACAGCAAGAAGAACCAGTCCCTTAGCTACTGGCTTGTAAAAATACACTATAAAAAAAAATAAATGAAGATTCCAGGGACACCTCTCTGTCCTATTTTTGCAAGTTCTTATGAATCTAGAATTATTTCAACATAAACACACACACACACACACACACACACACACACACACACTCACACACACACACACAGAGCACACAAAATGGTAGAACTTAGGAAAATGCCTTGAAACGGCCTGTTGTCAAGGTCTGATTTTGTGGGTGTGTGACCTTGGGAGCCAACAGGATCCCCAGTGAGAAGAGCCCTGTATTTAAGACAGAACCCAGAAGAGGTGACAGTAGGCACAAAAGGTACATATTGGTCTTTGCTGGCCAGCGTTGTGTGCTCTTTTAGTACAGAAAGGCTTTTAAAAGAGACTAGGATAGACTTTAATTATGTCTTGTGATGATACCAATGGCTTGTTTTTGTAACATATATTTCACGTTTATACGTGCATGAAATGTTATATGATAATTGAATTGTCAATTAGCCAATAATAACTACCTTCTATTGTTCTGGTCATGGCCATATAACTTTTGTCTACTGTGAGATGCTTACTGGAAACTGAGCTGACAGTGGAGAGGGGATGCATGGCGGGTTGGAATGATGGTGGGAAAAGAGGAGAAGAGGGAAACGAGATAAAGAGACACAGAAAGGGAGACCAAGTGGGAGACAAGGTGGTTAGAGATGGATTTTCAGTGAAGGTGACATCTGAGTAGAGATCTGAATGAGACGAGGAGGCAAGTGCTAAGTCCTTGCAGATCAAACCGCAGAGAAGCTGGCGTCCTTGGAGCACAGTGGGCAGGTGGGAAGGAGGTGGGAATGAAGTCAGAGGTGTCTCAAGACACCTGGTGGACTACGGCTTATTCTGATTTGAGGGTTGAGATATATGCTTTTGAAGGATCTGCTAGTAAGCTGCAAAATGCTCCCAAGGATATTGGGTCCTAATGCCTGGGACCACTAAATGCCACCTTTTAAGGAAATTGGATTTTTTTCAGATGCTGTTAAGGATCTTGAGATGGAGACATTATTGTGGGTTATCTAGTCCACCCTAAATGTCATCTCAATTGTTCTTATAAAAGAGGCAGAGGGAGATTTCCCACATATGCAGAAGAAAAGGGGGTGACCGGGAAAGCAGAGATTGGAGTGAGGTGGCCACAAAAAAAGGAATGCCAGCTGCCCCAGAAGCTGGGAGAGGTAAGGCATGGAATCTGCCCTGTAGCCTCCAGAGGAAGCCACAACTTGGTTTCAGCCCAGTAATACTCATTGTTATTTCTGGCCTCCAGAACTGTAAGAAAATGGAATGTATGTTGTTTTGAGCCACTAAGTTTGTGGTAATATGTTACAGCAGCCATAGGGTACTAATACATCAGTATATGGATAACACTTAAGACCATGTACTAGATGAGATCACCAAGGAATGAGTGTAAATGGAGAAGAGAAGATATCAGGGTGAGCTCTGGGCATCAAACATTGATTTTATCTTATTTTAGTATTTTTTAAAAAGTATTTTTATTGATTTCAGAGAGGAAGGGAAAGAGAGAGAGAGAGAGATAGAAACATCAATGATGAGAGAGAATCATTGATTGGCTGCCTTCTGATGCCTCCTACTGGGAATCGAGCCTGCAACCTGGGCATCTGTCCTTGACTGGAATCAAACCTAGGACTCTTCAGTCTGCAGGCCGACACTCTATCCACTGAGCCAAACTGACCAGGGCATGGGCACTGAACTTTTAGAAACAGAAAGGAGCACTGCAATGAGTTCATAAATGGGTCTCACATGTGTGTGACACCATACATGTGGAATGGGAAAAATGGAACTAACTCATTTGGTACAAAATCACCTAAACAGAGGTGATTGTAAAATCCTAACTTTTCTGGGAACGCACAGACTTTGCCAAAATTATGTAAGAAAACCTTTGATCAATATCATGTATACCCTAAAGGGCGGGTCATTCTAGCTCACATCTCAGTGACCCATGTGGCATTATTTGTTTTCTTTTTGTAATGTGTGTGTGTGTACATCTATTTCATACAAAACACTTACATCAAGTTTGACTAAAAAGCATAAGTAAAATGATCCATTATGGTTGATTTGATTCTATTTCAGGAATTAATTAGAGCCTATAGAACATGTTTGAAGATATTGGGCTTAAGTCATAGCTTGAAATGGGAGTTAGGATGATGTTATCGATCTGACAGCCTTGTGCATGTCACCATCTGATTTATGATTGAACAGACAGTAATCTCTGACAAATTTAATCTTCACCACAAAAATATGGGTCTTTTTGCCTGAGTCAACCGAGACTTCCTTAATCTTGGATAATGCATCATGTCATTTTCAGTAATTTGGGTGGATATTTTCTTTGTGCAAAGCAAAATTAAATGATGAAATATGCAGTTCTTTGTAAAAGAATGTGCTTAGGAACAAAATGCCATGAATAAAAAATTGAATGGTTAGAAATCTAAATACAAGTCAAATTACTTCAACTGAGGCAGACAAGATGACGTGATTGGGGTGCTGGGTGTGTCTGCATGAGCAAAACTGCGTGTTTTCTTTAAGGTAATCAGTAACGTATGGTGCAGACCATACAGCATCATGGTACCAAATCGTTGAATTGAAACAGACACACTAATAGGAACGACCTGCTGGATCTGGGCCACTATTTCAAATGATTGTTTTTTTCCTTTTGCTTCCCTTTCCCCACCCCCTGTACTCCCCTCTGTTTCCTTCTGCAACAAGATCATGTTAGCACAGACAAATGGGGCAAGTCAATGACCTTCACCCCAGCAGACAGGCTCCATGGAGCCAGTTCCAGGCGGGTCTACAGCAGCTGCTGGCTTGCCTGTGAAATGAATGCAATGGTGGCTTCCCACAGTGAGGCATCAGCTCTCATTCCCCTGCACATCCCTATAAACAAGGGACAATGTGGACTCGTGGGAAATCCTGCTTGCTGAGATGTTAGCTTCTAAGTCTCTGTGTGTGTATGTGTGGGAGAGGGAGGAAGAGAAAGAGAAAGGGAGAGAGAAGAGACTCTTCGATGTTGCCCCAGTATTTCTGAAGGAGGCAGCGCCTTTTTATTGCTTCTGAACTGAGGACAGCTTCCTCTCTTGAAAGCTTCAATTCTATTGCAGGTTTTTATGATTTTGAAAGATACCCCAGGAACGTAGGCAATGAACCCAAACCAAGCTGTTTGATGTGTTGAGCTGTGTCCCATAAACCTCTGCAGCTTTACCAACCTGGCGGCAGAAATGACCCAGCTACAATGGTGTTAGCTTAATTTTCCAAATGCAATTAGAACACAGTTATAGGAAATGCTAGAGCAGATGAAAAGGGAAAAGCAAACAGGTGTATGCAAACTATACATTCACCTACTTGAAATTATGTATTTTAAGTTTTGAAGGACAAGATCGGAGTTTTATCAACTATTCAACCATTTATGACCCCGGTGGTGGCATTTGCATTTCAGGAAGGATTTAGTAGTCTAAAATTATGCTGGTTATCGATAGTGGAAAATTATTTTATGACACTAAAAAGTCTTCAAAATAAAATTGGAATGGAAACAAGGTGATAAAACATTAGTTATGATATGATTCCAATTTTATTGATATATACTTACATGTATATACATACTTATACATGCAAACATATATATTAAAAAGACAGAAATATAAAAGGATTATAGTAGTTATTTCGGAATGTTGAAATTACCAGTGATTTTCTTTTCTATGCTTTCTGTTCGTTTTTCTAGATTTTATAAAATGAAAATGTCATCTGACTATATCAAATCTAAAGCACACACACACCAACTCATTATAAAAGAAAATAACCTCATGCTATATTAGGAAAATTATAGTAGAAATTACCATTAAAATCTATAAAATGGAACAACAAATTGAATAATTGTTTTCCGGGAAATCAGGGATATGGTCCTTGAAGGAATGGAAACACACAGGTGAGCTCACCACTAACTCAGCTTTCTCCCGAGGAGGCCTTGGGAAACCCAGCACTGTGACTAGAAGCCCAAAGAGAGGGCAATGGTCGCTGTGGGTGGAGGAACAAGACTGGTCCTGATGCAGGTGAGGCAGCTCTCATGGAGCGGGTTCCCAGAAAGAAGGAAACTCCAGAGAGAAGGAACCTCAGGAAACTGCATGTGGTCCTTTAAATCTTTAGCCAAATGCTATTTGAGCATGCGTGGAATGAAATCTAATAAAAAAAGAAAAAAGAAGCTATTTGGAAACCATGAACGGGAATAAAAGATAGACGTTTGAACAGAGCTGAGAGATATAAGCTTCCAAGAAGCCAGAGTGGAGACAAATCTCAATAAAAAGCTGTCCCTTCTGAGGAGGGCTGTAATAGCCCAAGATATAACATAGCAAAGCCCAAACCAAATCTCAACAGGATAAAGCTGCCAGGAAAATAGAACGATGTGTTTGCCTCTTCACCGGACCCAAACTGATGCACCGGGTTTCAAATCCATTGATCTTTGTTCACTGGGGTTTGTTTGCAAGCTAGAGGTAGGCAATAAATTCTCAGAGAGAACAGAAAACGCGGCTCACACAACGATAAATTAGAGTTCTTTACAACCGAAAACTTTGCTTGTCACAAGACACTGTTAACTATTTGTGACTAAATTTGCAAAGTATGTATTTTTAAAGGGATATAGAAAATACTTTGAAAACATTAGTAACTCAATATTAAAAAGACAGGAAGGTCATGAAAATGGGCAAAAGATTTAAACAGGCACTTCAAGGAGGAAGACACACAAATGGCCAGTGAACACATAAATATGTGACCAATATTACCAATGAGGGGTAGGCTCCTGCTGCCCATGTGGTTCATCTACAGATACTTGTCCTCAGAGATTTGAAAGCGTTGGGGCTGGGGCTGAGAAATAAAAAAAGGCCAAACTAGCTGAAATGACTCCCTCAATGAAGGGGTCTGTTCACCTGTTTATTAACAAGACAGAAGACAGTTGTCTTTCAAATTATGTCACCACCATAGATAATTCTGTGTGTATCATGTTATAACTTAGTTTTTCTTTGTAAATTATCTCACATATCCCTGGTTTCTACCAAAAGTTTGTCATAAATTCAAATAGAATATGAACCCATATGTACAATTTGAGGGGAGAATTACATGAATTATGTAAGTTGATTATTTAACTATTTTCATTTAAATGAGTAAATTAATATATGTAAAGAGTAAAAAGAGCTACTACTCAATAAGTGTAAAGTATTGTTATTATTATTATTACAAAAAAAGGACTAATTTAAATAGCTTAGAGCCTCTTCAAGAAAAAGAAATGCTCCGTGACCAAAATTGTTTTATTTCTTGTGATTGTTAAAATTTAGCCCTCTTTCTGAGTTGGGGGTAGGAAGGACAATAACTATGAATTTTAAAAGGGGGCTTAGAAAACATGCTAAAATATGTGCAAAGAACCCTCGGAAGAGGCAAGAGGCAGGTGGTAGGAAGACAATGGGTAAAATAGTTTCCTGTACCAGCCTTTAGGTGGCGCTATAATCCCTTCAGAACTAAGTTTCTATCTAGCTGGTAGCTCTGAGCAGGGGAGTGTGAGAGTAAGAAAGGAAGAGGTATGGTGAGAGGAGGGGAAAAGCCAGGAGTATTCATCTGATAGGAATTATTAACAAATTGTATGTCAGAAACTTGGAGGAGTGTCTGTAAACACAGAAACATGTACATCCAACGAGAGAGAAGGGGTCTATAAATTATATTTCTAAAATTGTCTTTTTCTGATTAAAGCAAAACTGGTTGTTTTTTTTTGGAAAGTAGATGTTGGTGTTCTTTTCCTGACATCTCACATGCTTGATCTGGCAGATAGAGCTCTGTGAGCAAAATAATGCACCCCTGAATCTATATGCTGAGCCGTCTCAGTAACACTGGTCCGCATATCTCTTTCTAACCCCTGTGCAAGCCAATGCTACAAATTAATTAGTGTGTAACTGCATAAACAGGCTTTTGTTTCTCTATTGTCTTGATGCCCATTTGCTTGTCCCGAAAGGAGGCAGGGATCAGCCATTTTTAAAAAATCCATTTCAAGAAAGATTAGAACAATTACCTATTCAGTCGGTCTGTGTCATTAAGTATAAATGAGCCTGTGATGAGAAAAGTCAAAGCTCCATTTTATTAGTCTTAATTTTAATTTTTATTTTTAGATACCTAATTTGCTTTCACTTTTGATACCTTAGACAAAAGCAAAGTCAACTGCTGATAGCTTGGTTTTCCCTGCAGTGAGTATAATTGGACACTCTTTAGCAGGGGAGCAACTTTTGAATAGATGCCACACAGCAATGAAGACTGTGAGATTAAAAAAAAAAAAACAGCCCACAAAACTCTTTCAATATATTTGTGATTAACTGGCAACTGTGATAAGAAATTACAGGGAAATGAAATAAACAGAAAATGTTAACGAGTAGGACATAGGGATAGTTTTGTTTTTTTTTTGTTTTGTTTTTATACGAGAGAAAGAAAGGCAAAACAATACCCGAGCTTTCTACCTGCTAGCCACCTGTTCGATAAATAAGTAATGGGGGGAAAGAGTTGCTGGCCTCAGACTTACACAGTTTGCCCACTTCTAGCATGATCTTGTGCACGGCCACAAGTCTGATGCTGAAGAGCAGGTCTATGAATTATGGAAAACGAGAGATGATGCGGAGGATTTGGTTAGAAGTAGATAACTCTGCGCTCTTTACCTCCGTTGAGGCCATGGAGTTCTTCTGTAGTGTCTTTTCTTCTACAGAGTTTTGCGAATATATATTTTAGTATTCTTGACAACTTTTTTGCTCGCATATCCAAAAGGAAGTTACTATGCCTGAAGGGTAGCAGAGCTAATTGAATAAAAAATTATATATATATATATATATGTATATATATAATATATATAGTTACATATATATTATATATATATATTTAAAAAAATTATAGCCATTGCTATCTGAGATGAGTAACAACATAAACCGACCTTTAGGTTTGTGTCTGTGAGGCAGGTGCTGGGGAAGTTACTATGCCTGAAGGGTAGCAGAGCTAATTGTTTGAATAAAAAATTATATATATATATATATATTATATATATATATATATTATATATAATATATATATAATTATATATATATATATTATATATATATATATATTTAAAAATTATAGCCATTGCTATCTGAGATGAGTAACAACATAAACTGACCTTTAGGTTTGTGTCTGTGAGGCAGGTGCTGGGTAAGTGAAAGTCTGAAACAAAGTATGTTGGCTCATTTCCAAAGGGCCTGTGAGGAGAGTGGGCACGGGAGAGACTACTCCCATCTATGTGTCTCATTAGGAACTGATAAGATATTGATGACAACTGTAGAATCTGTGCTACAGTCACAACATGATTTCTATGTGTTTTCAATTATGTTTAGAAGGAAAGTAAAATGTAGCCAAACTTGCTAAAGAGGGAATAAAAGACACTGATAATTAGAAAATAAGTAAAGACTAACTAAATAGATATTAATTCCATAAAAAGCAAGGTCTCAAAACACACAATCTGTCTAAAAAATGTCAATTACTTCTACCTGAGTCTTCTTATCAATGTGATGAATTCCCCTATTGAGTTAAGCAACATATTTATCACCTCACATGTTTACTGCATTTGACTTTTTAAAAATTCTACTTCTAAGTGATACTATATAGTATTGTCTTTCTGTGTCTGGCATATTTCACTTAGCGTAATGCTCCTCAGGCTCAATCATGTTATTGCAAATGACAGGATTTTCTTCTTTTTAAAGGCTGAATAATAGTCCACTGACATATAGCACATCTTTTCTTACACATTCATCCATCAACAGAAACTTAGGTTCTTTTGTACCTTGGTATTGTGAATAATGCAGCTTAATGTGGGAGTACAGATATCACATGGAGATAATGATTTCATTGGATATATACACAGAGGTGGATGACTAGATTTATTTTTAATTTCTTGAGGAATCTGTCCTATTTCCCACCAGTTACATTCCCACAAATAGTGTGTGAGGATTCCCTTTTCTCCACATCCTCACTAGCAATCTTGTCTTTTTGATGACAGATATCCTAACAGGTGTGAAGTGATACCTCATTGTGGTAGACACCTGATCTTATACACTAGGAACCCTGTGAGATACTTACAGATGAGGAGACTGAACCACAAAGAAATAAAGTTCCTCAAAGTCAATTTGATAGAATTAAAATTCACACCCTGGCCAAACCCACAACTTCTAACCAATGTTCTGTTGCCTTCAGGCCTTGTGTCCCAAGAGAGCTGAGCTTCACCATCTGCACCCAAACACCTGCTTTCTATCATGCAGTCGGCCGTGCTGAAAGTTGAAGACCAGCTTTTTAGGGTCCCAGGATGGCTTTATTCCAGCAACTGTTTTCTCTGGTCAGTGCAAGGTGATTACTGTTTCTGCTCTTAATTTGATTTCTCTACCTGAGACTTTTGCTATGGATATATTTACATGAGACTAGCTGGTGTTTCAAACCTCTCTGCACCAGACTTTTATTATGTCTGTGATGCCTTCTTGCTTCCAGCCCTCGCTGGGTAGAAAATGCCTGCAGGTCTGCAAAGACATATGGATTTATCCTTGTTAACCCCATGGCATTTTAAATGGCCTGTCCGTTCCCACAGCCTTTAAACATGGTTCCATTAGATTTGTTTAAGGGCCAGGCTATGATTTTGACCTATAAAAAGTCAAAATCTACAATTAGACTAAAAATTAAACCTGGGGGTTTCTAAAGTCTCTATGGAGAAACCCACAAGTTTATTCATTTCTTCCGTTTAGTTTTGACTCAGCTGGTAATATTTATAGAGAGATCCTTATGCTCACAAAACTGTCTACCAGGAACCTGAGTCATGATTCCTAATAAAAGTGGGTTTCAGACAATCTGACACCTATGTGAACAATCAGGTGATTTCAAAATATTAAAACCAGCTCCAGCTGGTTTTGCTCAGTGGATAGAGCGTCGGCCTGTGGACTGAAGGGTCCCAGGTTCGATTCTGGTCAAGGGCACATGACTGGATTGTGAGCTTGATCCCTAGTGGGGGACTTAAAGGAGACAGCCGATCCATGATTCTCTCATCATGGATGTTTCTATCTCTCTGACCCTCTTCCTTCCTGTCTGGAACCAATAGAAATATTTAAAAAAGCACACAAATGTATAAAAAATATTAAGAACCATTTATTAGTAATATTAATAATGTCTATCCTATAGATTAACCCCAAGCTCTTAGAGCATAGCCAACAAATCAATGCAAATCATCTTACATTGAATTTTTTGTTTGCTTGTGTAATTATGAATTACCTGACAGCACTTAAATCATAACTACTCCCCATTTGGACACTGGCTGTGAAACTCCAGGACTGACAGACTCAGCAAGGGTCCCCAAGCCTTGGTTCCAAAGCTGTGACCAGGTGGACTCTTGCTCCTGAGTGTCAGTGTCTCTAGCTTAACCCTGAATGGAGTTCTTTCACATGGGGCCCCCTAAGGGAGAGATTGAGAACAAAGCTAATACTGCAGGAAGAGCATTTTGGAGTGTCCCACACAGGCGATGCCTTCATGTCTATCACTGCATTACGTCTACATAGGTGGGATCTGTCTCGTCACTGACAACACTCCACCGGAGGACTGGCCAGCGCACACCATCACGATGTCCAGAGGTCAGTGCACAGTTTCGTTCCATGTCTTCTTCATCCTCTCCTTGGGTGCTATATCCAAATGGCTATCTTCCGATTTATGGTAAAGATTCCATAATGAGCAACATAACTTATTAATGAGCTTCAACTACTAAATTGGGTTAATAACTATCATTGAAACGGTTGTGTTTTTTTGTTTTTGTTTTTTAATTGATTTTAGAGAGAGAAAGGGGGAGAGAGTGAGACACACACACACACACACACACACACACACACACACACACACACCTTGGTTTACTTAAGTATTTCAAGCCTCAGTTTGCCCACCTGTTTAATAGATGATTCTTGGGACCTGTTTCACAGGATGTATTAAATAATTTATGCATGTAAAGGATTTACCACAATGCTTGGCACATAGAAAGGCCCCAATAGTTGTGAGTTGTTAGTTATAGAGACAAAGATAGTGAACTAACGAGGATTTTATTTTCAGTTTTCTGGACCAGATCTGGCCCTAGTATCAGGTGTTTCTCTTGGTTACTAGTTTATTGTGAGCCTAGGTGAGTCTTTTCTCTCTGTGGTTCTACTCTGGTGCCTACTGTATAAAATGTAGGAATTTGCTATATAGCTGCAACCACCTCTAATATTCACTCTGGCCCCAATTATTCTCTCTTCTAAATACAAACATTAGCTGCCAGGTGATGAATTTGGGCTGAAACAGAGTTGCACAATATGATAAAATTGTCAGTATTATTTCCATGTTAAGCCTCTTAGAATGCAGACTCGTGCTAGAATGTACACTCCGGGAGGGTGGGGACCCTGACTTGACTTGTTCACTAACGTATCCCAGCACCTAGAATACCTTGTGGCACATAAGAGATGCTCAGAAAGTATTTGCTGAATGAAAAATATTAATATCCTATATGAAAATAGACATTTCAGTAAGAAGGAAAGTGACTAATGATCATTTTCAAACACTTTTTGCAGTTTAGTAAGTAAAGAAATCCTGTTAAAACAATGAATATAATTTGTCAACTGTGAAACTGGCAGATGCTAAAAAAATAATAATAATACTCACATCGTTGGTAAGTGACATAGGAATGATCAGCATAACCTTGTTAGACTACAACATTTTTAGAATTCAGTAGCTTAAAAAATGTGCATATGCTTTGACCTAGCACTTCTACTCCCAGAAATGTGTCTGAAGGAAAGGAAATAAGTATGCAAAGATTTAGTCACAAAAATGCTGTTTACATTACCATTATTTGGAAGCAACCAAAATGTCAAACTATAGGCAATTTGTTAAATAAAAGATGGTACAGTCTTGTTTTAAAAACTAGAGGCCCGGTGCAATTCATGCACTGGAGGGGGTTCTCTCAGCCTCGCCTGCCCCCTCTCACAGTCTGGGAGCCCTCAGAGGGAAGGAGGCAACTGGTGATGAGGGGAAGGTGGTGCCCCATCACACCTCTGCTGCTGCCACTGTGAACAGCGCAAGCCTCAGCCGGCCCTGGTTACCTGAGCCTAGGGTGGCCCTGGGCAGCTGGGCAGCTGCCATCTAAGGCTTGCCTGTGCCTCAGGCTGGCCCTCGCTGGCTGGAGGGCTGAAAGGACTGGGATACTCCAGAGGCAGGCATATGGAGTGGTGGGGCCCACCTGGGGACGGGCCTGGCCTTGCCATATGCTTGCGGCTCTAGCAGGGCTATGGGCACTGCCCTCTTTGAGGGCGTGGTAATCAATTAGCATATTCTCTCCTATTGGCTGTGGGTGCTGACATCTTTGAGGGTGGGACAGTCAATTAGCATATTTCCTCTTTATTAGATAGGGTATGTGTTGTTGTTGTTTTTGAAGAGAAAGAGGAAGTGAGAGGGAGAGAGAGAAACATAAATGAGAGTTTTAGATCGGCTGTCTCCTCCTGCATGCCCCGTTCTGGGAATTCAGCTCGAAACCCAATCATGCGCCCTGACCTAGAATAGAATCTGTGATTTCTTGGAGCATGGGATGACACTCAAGCAACTGAGCCACAGGGGCCTGGAGAGATGATAGAGTCTTTTAATGAAATAGTAATTAGCCATTGAACACATTGCAAATTAATATTTATTAGCAAAAATGCTGATAATAAATTCAGAGAAAGGCAATTTATGAGATAGCATGCACAGTATAATTCCATATAAAAATCTATGGCTCGACTATGGTGATTCAGGGGATTGAGTGTCGTCCCATGGACCAAGAAGTCCTAGGTTCGATTCCAAGTAGGGGGCATGTAGGAGGCAGCCAACCAATGAGTCTCTCTCTCATCATTGATGTTTCTGTCTCTTTCTCCCTCACCCTTCCTCTCTGAAATCAATAAAAATATATTTTAAAAAGTCAATTTATGTACATCTATAGAAAATATGTCTTTAGCTTAAATCTATAAAATCAAATTTAGTTATATCTAGGTAAAGTAGGTATACATACTTGTAGTTTTATTTTTGCTATTTTTTTCAACATTTTTTACTATGGCTATAAATTGGTTTTATAATAAAATAATATATCATATTAATTTAAAAATTTACCTTTTAGCTTTCATAAATGTAGACTTTCAGGAAAGGTGTGTGTGTATCTGAACTGTGTTCTTTGCTCATCCAGACTTTCTTACACTCAACATCATGGCTAAATTAATCAGATTTTAAGCTCCTAAAGGGCAGGGTTTACATCTTTTCTTTATTCTTTAAAGTCTCTTGTACCCCTTCTGGCTGCTTAATAAAACTTCTCTGCTCTGAATTGAGTGGAGAGCAATTTGAATTCCTACTCCCATTAAATGCCCCTATAAGTCAATTTAAACAGTGCCAGTAATGAGACTATCCCCCAAGGTTTGCTTTTTATTGAATCCAGGTCCCAGGGTCACTGACACTCGGGGACAGAGCCTCGTACACGCAGGTAGGCACCGAAGCAGGAAGATGTTTATTGTGCTTTGCTGCAGGGTGGCTGAATGTGTAAAAAAGAACTTACTGGTAATTAAAGAAGGACATCAGTAGGAGATGGCTGCGTAATAAGTTCATAAAGTCCCTTTCCCTAGAAATATCCAAGCTGAAGAGTAGAACCAGCACTGGCTCAGGGCCTGGCAGCCAGTGAGATACGGCATTGGGTAGCCCTGGACACTGCATTGGGTGCCCTCTGACAGTTGTAACCTGAATGGCCTCCCCTCGCAGGCCTCAGCAAGACTGCAATATTCACTTAATGAGACAGGCAGGTGGGAATAGAATCTCTTTTCAGTCCCAGCTACATACAGTTCAGTCATTACTTCCTCTCACTTTCCCACTGCATGCTGCCCTGCTGACTGGACATTCTCAGTTTTCTGCCATGTGCGTGCTTTGTGCTCCTCTGCTCACGCTCTCTTAGGTGGGACCAGCTGGCTGCGTTTTCCTCTGAACTTCAGCCCTTCTGTTTCCTCTATGCACAGTTCCAGAATCCTAAGGTCGTGTCCCTTAGGTTAGGGGGTAGGTTCATGGGTGTGTATTTTAACATCGTAAGTCCTGCCTCGTAAATTTACTGATAAGATGAAAATTCTGACGCATTTCAGATACAATAAAAGCACTTATTAAATCTCATTTCACTTTTAAAAATATATTTTTATTGATTACAAAGAGGAAGGAAGAGGGAGAGAGATAGAAACATCAATGATGAGAGAGACTCATTGATTGGCTGCCTCCTGCAACAACCCTAACCAAGCCCGCAACCCGGGCATGTGCCCTGACCGGGAATCGAACTGTGACCTCCTGGTTCATAGGTTGATCCTCAACCACTGAGCAACACCAGCTGGGCTCATGTAAAAGATATGTGATGCAATAAGCTAAAACACATCAGTCAGCTAGGGGATGTAATTATTATACCAAAAATGTTTACATATGGCTTTTTCAGTTTATTTCTTAATTCTGCAAAATTTGTAATGTGTATGAAGACTCTTTCATAAGGAAAATCTACTTTAAACATTCCAACTCTTTTCCTAAGTTTTGAGTAGAATTTCAAAATAATTTAAACTTCCCAGTTTGATAGCTGACATAGTCCATAGATATTCCAATAAGTGATAATATGTTTAGATCAGTTAGAATACATTTTGATTTCTTATACTTCTTAGTCCCATATAATCCCAACTTGCCTTTGCTATGCTTGAAATTTGTGTGGCATTACCCTTTAAGAGTGTTATTAAAATCATGCCTAAGATAACTTACACATGAAAAATGAACCTTGGCACTATTTTTTTAAACTGAAAAGTATATGGTGATAGACTCAGTATTTATATGCCTTATATATATTAAAAAATCTATCCTTTTATCATGGCTATACATTACTGAGCCAAATTTGATGAAAAATCATCTGGTCTAACTTTCTAAATTTATATCAACTTTAAAATTTTGCATTTCTACATGATGAAAATGAAGTGCAATGCTAAACCCAAAAGCAAGTGGCTGAAATTACAAGGGAATAAATATGTGGCAAATCCAGATGTGATGTAGAGGAAAGACCGCATTGTGTATATTCTTCCAAATTATTGTCACCATTCATAAAAAGACATTGGGCAAGCCAATTAATAAATAATAAATTAAAATATCTGTTTTGAAACTATGTATCCTACAAATGCTATGATTAAAAGTGCATAAAATAAAACTAGATATATTTTTCTGGAAAATATACTTAGTAATTTCCTGTTTTTGTAACTGGATGGACAAGTAATTGACATAAAATAATTCAGCAAAGGATTCATAAGGATTATGAATCTTGGATTTGTGATTTAACAGGGATGCTAGAGCCAAGAAAATAGTTTATAAAGCACATAGTCTCACAATAATTACAAACAAGATGATCACTGTAAATCTGTCCTGTCTGATTCCTGTAAGGATGGAAAATGAAAACATGACCAATATTTGCAAACCCAGAGATGCATATCCACTTTGGAAGGCACACCTGCGGCTAAGAATTCCACTGGAGGATAAAAATACCTTTTTCATTCTTTCATTTGTATTTCAGATGCATGCATCTTAATTCTTGTCTAAGAAATAAAATGTTTAGATTCAGTATTCCTTTTCTACCATATTTATGACCCTTCAAAAGAGTATTTTTGATGTTACATAAGAAAGACAAAACAAAGGAAGAAAAAATGCTTTGATATAGAAAATTCTTTTGTTCAGCATGCCATATCTGTGCTAATATGTGCCAAAAAGTTTGGGAAATGGCGAGAAAAGTGACATTTATTGTGTACTTATATTATGCCAGGAATTGTGCAACAATAATGAAATTTCTTCTTCCCTTTATCAAACTCTTTTGTACAAACCTGAATCCCAAAGCAACACAATATTAATAAAAGTGTCTTGCATTCACATGAAGCTTTTATAATTCATTAAAGCAGTCTTCCTCTCTTAGGGGGGAAGGAAGCCAACTATGTGTAGCTCAGGAGCAAGGAGATTGTATGCATAAAATTTTTACTTCTCATAATATATTTAAGAGATGGGCATCATTTCTCCCATATTTCAGATGAGAAAACAGAGATATTATGAAACGTGAGGGGATTTCCTAAAGTCGCATACGAAACTCGCTGAGACTGAATTCTTAATTCAGAGCTCATTCTGCTGGTAGCCTCTGTCTGCGTGGGCTGCCTCTAAGTCATGTGGTAGCTATTAAGACACCCAACATCTGCAACTTATAAAAAGGCAACACTGCAGGGTTTTGTTGTCCAAGTCTTTGTGTTTAGCATCAAACATACCCAAGAACCTTGATCCACTCCATTCTAGATGTGCCTACAGCAAAGGAGTTCATAAAACTCACAGTGGTGACTTTTAAGAAGGAAATGCCCCTTGTTTTAAATTATTTTACAGATGAGGTTCCTGTGTATTTGGATAAAGACACTCACTCATAATAATGTTATTCCAACCAGTTAAAAATCCCACAATGGTGGAAACAATTAGAGACTGGGCCCCAAAGAACACCAGTAATAAGGAGAAATACACAACCATATCGAAGAATTTGAGCGAAGGGGAATCCACAGAGTTAGTTTTAAAGTGCCAATCGAAAACAAATGAGCCTAGAAAAATAAAGGACAAGGCTTTTGATAGTTCAGGATTGTGTTCCCATCTTGGTGATGAATTCTTTTACAGTGCAGTTCACAGGCCCTCAAATATTAATTAGAATGAGCTTCAAAAAAACCCCACCCACTTGCTCAACCACTATTCATACTCGGCTTAATTGGCAAAATTCAAAGACAATTTCCTGTACAAAAAATAAATAAATAAAATAAAATAAAATAAAAACAGGAAAAGACTTCTTTTCATAGGAGTTTACTCAACTAATATTGAGAAATCCCGCAACAATGTACATTTGTTTCTGGAATATACTTAGTTTTCCAATTTATAATATTGATTCCTTTCTCTTTATCCATTTGTTTTTTCCCCTAATGTGGAAGTTTCTAAAAACACTCCCTTAGATATTTCCCTGAATTTAACTTCAGGGTTCATAGCACTGCACCATAAGGCTCAAGGCTGCACAAGCACTTAAAGGTGGTCTGCTCTGCCAGGTATCGTGTTTTGAAAGAGACAACTGGTACATTTTTGCATTGCTCATATGTTGGGTGAACTTCACCGGAAGAAGATTCCGTGGAACGAAAGGATGAAAGACAGGAACCAGAGGCTGAAAACTGACCTAGAAATCTTCATTTTAGCAATCAAAGCTGTGGCTGAATTCAAGTAAACAGCAGCAGGGGTGAAATTATAGTACAAATTACCATGCGAGGCTAGATAAATTATTCTCTGCTGCATGGTTATTAAGTGATAGATAAATAAATAACACTGTCGGACTGATTGACAAAATATAAGTGACCTAAAAGCTAAAAGGGTCATCTGCAAATAGTACTGTGTAATCAGCAGGCATTCTAAAGCTGAAACGAGATTTGTCAAGGTCGAGAAATCTTAAAATGGTATCTGCCTGAGCCATTGCTAAAAATCACTCATGAGTCCTTAATCCCAAAGAGTTTGTGACTCAGATGGCCATGTACTGGTCTTTATTTTCATTTCTGAAGACCACTGATGACCCATGGTGAGTAGAGATCCATGTGTCAGAACTGTTTTTCACATCCTGTAGTTCAACACTTTAACAGGCTTCCCTGCCCCGCTCCCCTGCCCCCAACGCATTTTAACATTTCTGATTTCCAACCATTTCCTCGAAATGATGAAATATGATGGTACTGCTAATCAATGGACATGGGTTCTTCCATCGCTTCTCTCTTGCTGGTGAAAGCATGGGCAAGCTAGTTAGCATTAAAGTTAAAATTTACTGCCAACAGGACAGGGTGTCCATGTGTTATACGCGTGCCATTCAACCTCCATGGGCTTTGTTAGCTGACAGAGCTCCCTGGCCCCAGGCAACCGTGGTATAGGATGACATGATGGGCTATCGTAGCAGATGGAATTGATGTTCACTTTTTAAAATGACACTCCACTGGGGTGTGGGGACAACCATTTGGAAAAGCACCTAGTTCCTGCTATTGAACAAGTTATCTGATTCTTTTTTAAAATTTTATTGGGCTGACACTGGTTAACAAAATTATTCAGGTTTGCTAAGTCTCAATACTGTTCAATAATGCTCGACCGACATCATAGATTAAATAGCTTCTGATTTTAACCAATGTACCTTTACTTTAGCTTATCAATAAACAAGAGTTTAAATACTTAGAATATATAATTATCTCTTTCTGTCTCTGTTTCCCCAAAGCTAGAGTCAGACAGGGACAAAAGATAAACCCATATAGATTCAAAATTGTACAGCATTTACAAAAGTACAGTAAGAAGTAATAGATCAAAGATTAGTCCTCTGGGCTACTGAATGGATACATTTAATGAAGCAAAGCTCTGTCATGGCTTTCTCTGGGAGCTAAAACTGTCACTTTTGGTAGGAGTGTTGAGGCTTAGTCTTATGGCTTTGCCATTCCAGAATTAATTAAGAGCAATAGGAAACAGTTCACTAATATGAGGTTCCAAAAGCTCAAATTTACCAAGCTGGGCCTAAACCGACAGTTGGACATCCCTTTCACAATCCAGGGCTGCTGGCTTCTAACCACTCACCTGCCTGCCCTGCCTGATTGCCCTAACCCACTTCTGACTGCCAGCCTGATCACCCCTTAACTGCTCCCCTGCCAGCCTGATTGACACCTAACTGCTCCCCTGCTGGCCCAATTGCTCCCAACTGCTCTCCCTTGGCAGCCATGTTGTGACAATGTGGGGGTGGCCATCTTGTGATGACGTGGGGATGACCATCTTATGGTGGCCATCTTGTGATGATGTGGGGGCAGCTATCTTGTGACAACATGGGGGCGGCCATCTTGTGAGGGTGTGAGAGTCAATTTGCATATAACCTCTTTATTATATAGGATTATTTGCCTAGAGATTGTCTTCTTAACAAAATGTTAAATGGCTTTTCTTGAGAAATTATAGCTCATTGTTGTCGTCAACTTCTCCCCTTCTCCAGGAAAATGTTCATTTTCCTACTGGGAATAACACAATTCACCGCAAGTCCAGGAACCCACAGAGATGGATGATGCTTAGAGGACAGCCCTGCAGCAGTTCTTGCCCCTCCTGGTATGTGTATCTGTTATTTGACACACAGGGTTGGCTGGGCACATTTCTGGGATTGCAATAGTATACTTGACTTACTATTTAGTGTGGAAATCTAGACATAAAACAATGTGTTTTGAATAAGCTGTTGAGAGCAAGTCTTAGTAGAAACTAGAAACTAGTTGAAGATTGTCTTAGGTTCTACCTGCTTCTACTTCTGTTTTGAGTTCCTTTCTCCTTTGCTTTTTAGTAACTCCATTCCTTTCAGATGCCCAAATGCTTTCATTTTTTCTGTGAGTAGTCCAGTCCCCTACTGAACTGGCTGGGATCTCTGCCCATATCAATGTTTAGAAATCCTTTGCCTTATTCTCTTAGAGTTCTGATTTCCTTCCAGCTAATTGGACTGACTTATCAGTTATAATAATGTAACAACAAATAACACATACTCTTTTGTATGACAGCTAGCCAGGGTCTTCCTGTCACATGTGATGTTTGAGTCTGCAGAGTCAATGTTTAGAGGACTGTTGATTCACCTCCAGTGCAAACTGCTCTTCATTAGATGACACATTAGTTATACATTTTCCTTAACATGTGCTTTCATGTATAATCTTTATGGAATCTTTATGCAATGTTGTAAGTTTGTAAGCATGACAGTGGACCATGGAACACTTTAGCATCTTCCATTCCACCATGTAAGCAGCTGAATGACCACATGGCTGGCAAGTGAGAGAAAGGAAGGATATTGTTTTAGAAGAACACAAAGATTCTGATTGTACCAGGTGCACTTCACAGGTTTCAGGAACTCTATTTTCTATACTTCCCAAACCTTTTCTTTTCAAATGTTTTGTTTCACAGTCTCTACAAAAATATAAATGTCTCCCAAAATAGAACATTTTTAGCATCCAAACTGCCCTCACATCTGGAAGTTTGTTTATGTATCTATCAGAGTTTAAAAAGGAAACAGAGGACACAAATATCACTCAAATCTTATGACAAATGTTGAGTGAGTTCTGCATCAACCTTCCCCAATCTCAAATACAATTTCCTAGAAGCATGTTTTGAATATTGTTTCTATTTTATTACCTATTTATTTTAGACATTACTCTTGACTTGTTTTACAAGGGGGAAAATAATCTCTTTCCAATCACCTACCTTTTAATCTAAAAATTTATATCACTATTTTTGGTTGAAACATGGTTAAAAATTTAATTTATTTTGACCTGAAACCCATGTTTCCCATTGAGCCAAGTGGTGCACTACTTTCCATTCTTGTGTGAATATTGCTGCTTGTTCTCTTTCTCTTGGTCCTTTTGACTCCCTTGTTTGCTAGATTTCCTTCTCACTTTTTTCCCCTCTTACTTTTGTAGGGACAATTTCACCTTCACTTTGTGAAGTCAATTACAACCTCATAGAAATGTATGTAAGTTATTGTCATTCCACTATAAGTGCATGCAGTATATAACAACAACAGAAAATAACCAAGCCCAATGTCAAAAGACTGCAAACCCTGCTCTCCAGTTGGATGGAGCTTGTCCTTCGTGGTGTCTGCATTGCTGCACTGGGTAAAGAAATTAAGGAAAAATCCGAATACCGTTATAGCTAGATCTGTTGCCAGCTTAATACCGTTGTGCTTTTCCTTGTTTCCCTGGATGTTGAAGTGTGTTGATCTGTGATGTCTAATGACAGACAGATTGAATTTTTCCTTAATTGCTGGTGACATGTCAGGTATGAGAAATGAGTAAGCATTCTGCAGGATTGTCAGTCCTTAGGAGCTCGTAAAACTATGTGTATAATTGAAATATATAAAATGAACACAGTAACTGGAATTGGCTTTTAAAAAAAGGAAATGACATTTCTTACTTCTGTGAACTGCCTTCCTTTTGAAAAAATAGGTAGAAGAAATGCCAGCACTAGTGACAGGTGTCACTGAACTAGAATAGTGTACTCTGCGAGTAGCCACGGTGTCTACTTTATACCACAAGTATGTATGAATTTCAGAAGCCCAGCATTACAGTTTAAATACATTCCCGAAAAGCTTTATATTATTGAGCCCGGAGTAAAAAAAAGAGGAGATTCTGATGAGCAGTTTGATATTTAGAAATGACATCTGCTCTTTATACACAAAACCAGATCATCCATAACCATAAAGAAGCTTTATCTCTGACATGCAATTCTATAAACACAATAGCTGAGGAAGGGCACTCAGGTTAATATTAATTTACTATAACACTAATGCTAATTAAGTAGGTGATTACAAGGTACTCGGGACTACACTAGATATTTGATGTAAGATTTTGGTTTTTGTGACTCCAAAGGTATATTGGGTTCTTTCAGTGCTTATTATGGCATTATTATTACATACAGAAGTGTGTGAAGGCACCCATCACTGGAATGAGATAAACCTACTAATTTTAGAAACTTAAATAACACATATATAGTATTTCTCACTATAGGAAATCATTGGGGTTCATGTAACATAGTTTAAGCTCCTTGAAAGAGCCTCACTCCGACTTCATTGATGGACAAATAACACATATTTTTTACCCAAAAGTTGAACCTCATTTAAAATTCATATAAAAATTGGCCACATAATCTCTATTGTCAAGATGGATGCTCCATTAACTCATAACACACTGGTTTCTAATTTGGGTAACTAATTATTCAACATATACTCTTACTATTTAAACTCTCTTTTACAAGCTTATGAATACTATATCTCCTCCCTTTCTTCCTCTCGTCTTTCTGTCCTAATCATCTTTATCCAAATAGAATTTAAAGTGTTTTTTAGAAACAATAACTACTATAAGTTAAGTGACAAAATAGAAGTGAGAAAAAAATGGCACAAGGGAAAATAAAATGAATCCTGTGGTTGAGTTGGTGAGAAAAAAAAAAAAAAAAAAAATCAGGCCCCAGGTCTCGCACACATAGTACAATGAGGCTGCAAATGGGCTCTGAGCTATGTGTTTCTGAAACTCGGGAAAATATGATCAAATAATTCATACAACACATTGTATAAATAAAACATTTGCTCCGAAAAAGTGTAAATATTTAGGTACTAAGGCCATAAACATCGCTTTAGAGCATGTTGTATAATGACCTTAAATAAGATGCGAAGGGGCCAAAACGTGTTGCTGCAGCATCGTGAATGTCACCAACCGTGACTCCAAATCTTAATGGCTGTCTTTTTCCTTCCAGAATGGACTGAACTCAACAAATGCCTCTGTGCCTGGTGAGTTTCCAGATTCCATTTCTACCCTGAGCTACAACTTAATGCAATTGGTGAGTAGGAGGGTCAGTCAAGCACACTGGGGTTTTATGCTTACCAAAAAAGCCCTTGATAAACAGTCAGCAATTAGGTCCCAAACTTCATTAGGAAACCAAAACAAAAAATATTGGTGACTTCTAGAACAATAGATTGTGAGGCCTGCTGGTAGATTTTAAGAAACAAAGTAGCATCTCAATTACCTTATGGTTAGAAGGGCTGGTCAGGTGGCTATTTGTCTTGGTTTTTACAGTCATGAAAATCTTCAGATTTAAAATTGTCACGGTATCTTCAAAGGAGATGATAAATATAATGATTGTGTGTGTATGTATTTGTTTACAGCATTAACTATTTAAATATAGACATTTATAATATACCACATTTTTTTTGTGAATCTATTGGCTCTTTTTCATTTCTCACTATTTTTTAAGCTTCAAGGAAATAGGTTGGGCTTTTCTGAACAACTGAGAACCCTTAGATAACTGTAAAGGTTTAGAACTACTCTAAACATCACCATTAGGTGATGGAATCTAATTGACATTTTTAGAATATCATAGCAACAATATCAGATTTTTCTTGAGTGCACTTGTAATATTCACCAAGGTAGACCACATCCCAGGAGGAAAAGCTTTGAACATGTGAAACAATTCAAATTATAAAAGTATGTTATTTCACATTTAAAAAAGTAAACTAGAGATCAATTTTTAAAAAGACCAAGGAAACCTTTAAACACTTATAAATAATCTATAGGTCAAGTAGGAAGTCTAAGTAGAAATTAGAAAATACCTTGAATTAAAATAAAAATAAAAAATTATGTGATGTGGCTGACTCAGTGCTTAGATAGAAATTCAAAATCATAATTACTGATATCAGAAAATAAAAAGTCTTAAATCAATAATTTAAATTTCTATCTTAAGAAAGTAAAAAAAAAATTAAAAAGAGCAAGACAACTAGGAGAAAATAAATAATAAAAATATAAAACACAAAGCCAATAGGGACAATTGATGAGAAAAAATAGTTCTTTGGAAAGATAAATAAAATTGACAAAATCTAACCATACTAACAAAGCATAAGAAAGAGAAGGCATAGATTACCAATATTAGGAATGAAAGAAAGGTATTACTAAACTTGGCAGCCATTGGAATAATAAGAAAAAAATACCACAAACAATTCTGTGGACATAAAGTCATGAACTTAGTGAAATTTTGAAAACCACTATAAAAACTCACCCAAACTGGAAGAGATAATCTAAATAGTGTCATAACTATTAGAGAAACTGAGTTCATAGTTGAAAAAATTTCCAAAAAAGGAATTTTCAGATCTATATGGTTTTACTGGCAAATTCTACTAAGCTTTTAACAAAGGAATAAAACCAATTCTGCATAATTTTTAAAAGAAACTGAAAGAGGAGGAAATATTCAATAATTCATTTCATGAAGTCAGCATTACCCTAATAACAGATTAAGCAAAGACATTGCAAGAAAAAAAAATTACAGATCAATATTCTCATGGGTACAGATTTAAACAACATTATCAAGATTTTACATGTGCTCAACATTATATGAAAAAATATAAACATAAAAAAATAATTGGGGTTCATCACAGGGGTGGTTCAATATTTTAAAAAAATCAATCTATTTATCATATTAATAATCTAATGAAGCAAAACCTCATGAGCAAATTAATTGATGTGGAAAAAAAATTGACAAAACTCAATGTCCATTCAAGTATGTGTGTGTGTGTGTGTGTGTGTGTGTGTGTGTGTGTGTGTGTTTAAATAAGGAAACCAAGAATAGAAGGGAAACTTCTCAACTTTATAGTGGGCATTGACTGAAACCCACAGCTAACCTCATACTTCCACATGAAAGACTGAATATTTATCTCCTTACTTGAGGAGTAAGATAAGAATGTACATTCTCACAACTTTTGGTAAATAAAAGTTAGAGCCCAAGCCACTACAGTAAGGGAGTGACAATAAATAAATGGCATCCAGACTGAAGAGCAATAAATAAAATGTCTCTATTCTCAGACAACGTGATTTTCTAGAGAACAGAAACCCCTAGAACTAAGTTAAAGAAGGGCACAGGCTACATACAAGCCCAACACACAAAATCAAAGGTCTTTCTGTATAGTAGCAATGAGCAATTGGAAACCAATATTTTAAAATGTATTTACCATACATAGTTCTCAAATAAATAAAAGATTTGGAGATATATATATATATATGAAAATTTGTACAGAATCTGTATGCTAGAAACAAGAAAGCAATCAGAAAAGAACTACATAAAAGAAGAGACGTTCTTTTTTCATGGATTGGAAGACTCAACACAGTAGATATTTGTTCTTCCCAAATTGATCTACACATTGGATGTAATTCCCAGTAGAATTTTTTTTTGTAATATAGAAATGTTGATGCTAAAATATATGTGTTAAATGAAGGACCTAAAATAGCAAAAGCAATTTTGAAAGAGGAAAATGAAGTTGGAAGAATCAGATTACTCTTTAAGACTAACTATAAAGCTAAGTAAATAAGACAGTGGGATATTGGCAAAGGGATAGAGCCATAGATCAATGGAACAGAATGTATAGTCTAGATTTAGACCCACAGCAATATGGCCAATTGATTTTTGACAAAAGTGTAAATTTCATTCGATGGAGAAGGATAGTCTTTTCAACAAATTAAATTGGAAATCAAAATTGATATGTAAACTAGTATGCAAAAAAATGAACCTCCATTTAAACTTCACACTTTATGCAAAATTTAACTTAAACTGGGTCAGAGATGAACATCCAAAGTCTAATTACTATAAAATGTTTAGAGGAAAACATAGGAGAAAATCTTTGTCATAGAGTTAGGCAAAGAGTTCTTATATGTAAATCAAAAACTCAAGTCATAATATAATTGATAAATTGGACTTCAAACTTAAACAGTTTGCTGTGTGGAAACAATCTACAAACTGGGATAAAATATTTGCAAGTCATATATTTTACAAGGAACTTATATCCAGAATATATAATGAACTCTCAAAACTCCAGAGGAAACAGGCAAGCAATCCAATTAAAGAATGGGCAAAAGTGTGGAACACATCACGCCAAGAAGATACAAGAAAGATATAAGCTGGGTGTGTCAGTAAGTGCTCATTGTTAGGCCTATAAGAATATGGCCAGCATCATTTGGTATTAGGTAAATGCAAAGTAAAATCGTGATAAAATACCTCTTACTCACCAATGAGAATGGCTAAAATAAAAATAAAAAACAATGACGATATCAAGTGCTGACAATGAAACTGAAATTACTGGTGGCATGCAAACCAGCACACTGAAAGGGGAACATTTTGGCAGTTTTTCGTAAAGTTAAACTTATGTTTACTGTATGAGTAAAGAATGCTATTTCTGGGCATTTACTTTTAAGACATGAAAATAATGTTTATGCAAATACCTATAGGTATGTGAATTCTATGGGAGGCCCATTTATAACTTCTCAGACTGAAAAAAAAAGGATCTTTTAGTAGGTGAATGGATATACAAATTGTGGCCCACCAGTACAGTGGAATATTACTAAGCCATAAAAACAATAAACTAATGTTCCAAAAACATCTTGAATTACTATCAACAGCATTATGAAGATAGGAGCATCTCAGCTTTGCTGGAGGCAGAGCTGATCAAAGTCAACAGGCTTGTGCTCATTCACTTTTAAAATATATATATATATATATATATATATATATATATATATATATATATATATATGTATTATTGAGAGGAAGAGAGAGGGATAGACAGTAGAAACATCGATGCAAGAGAATTATCGATCAGCTGCCTCTGCACACCCCCTACTGGGGATGTGCCTGAAACCAAGGTACATGCCCTTGACCGGAATCGAACCTGGGACCTTTCAGTCTGTAGGCCGATGCTCTATCCACTGAGCCAAACCAGTTTCGGCTGCTCATTTACTTTAAAAGTAGGAAGCGCCTGTAGAAATTGTCTCACTTACCTAATCTACATATGGGGAAGGGGTGGAATGAGGTCTCGGGACAGCCTAAACCTTTAATGTGGGATCTATGCATTTTTCAAATAGCTGGTGAAGTAAGAGCATGTCTAGACTACATTATGTGAAAAAAATATTCCAAGTGGCAGCATGGTAAGCATGATCTCATTTAGTAGAAAACAAACAAAACATAACATATTTGTATATAAAATACATAACTTGGAGGCAGAGTATATGAAATATGTATTAGGTATTATGCAGTCATTAAAACAAGTGAGACAGCTCTTTGGATACTGGCATGATTGTACCTAGTAGGTTTATAGTGTCTGAAGAGCAGTGTGTTCTGAACAAATGACTTTCTGTTAGAAAATAATGTTGTGTGAATCTATATATATATATGTAATGATATAGAGATATAGATTATGTAGAAACAGGTGTGTGTGTGTGTGTGTGTGTGTGTGTTTTAAAGCATAGGAAAAGCAGGAACTGTAAGTGGGATTACCTCAAAGGTGGCTTACTTGCAGGGGACATATAAAGAGGGAAAGAGAGGCCTTCCATTTTTCATAATTTAGGAAAATGCTTCCCATCTCAAATCTGAACATGCACATTTATCATTTCTTTTCACATGAAAGAAGAGGCAAAAAGTCTGATAAAATGAGATTAAATATTATTTTCTTTGTAATACCAACATTTCTACAATACACAATTGTAACTTTGGTAAACATTATTACATTTATTATAAAATGGAACAAATGTATATTTATGCCAGTAGACTTTTATTATAAAACACCTCCACTATTATTAAGAATTAAGTTTATTTTACAAGTCCCAGCCTATACATGTTCCTATCTCAAACTTTTTAAACTTAGATTAACCTAATCTTCTAAGATATCAGAAAGGCTTACAGAAATATTAGAGATATGTTCCAAACTTACGAGCAGAGTAGGAACACCTCCCTAACTTTAAAAATAACTTTCACCTACCTTCTTGTTATTTCACTGATACATATTAGCACACCTTCCTCAATACCCGAGGTATTTGTGGTCCACCATTACACAGTTCAGTGATGTGGTCACATGGTCAGGACGTGATGAGCTAGGGTTTTACAATGAGCAACTCCAATCGCTGAGGCTGAAAAGGACACAGGTGGGCGTCTTGTTCATGCTACACTGTAATGCTACCTGCTCATCAGAGGTTTCCTGGAATTCTCCCCAACTCTTCTTCACTCAGGAGCCCACTTGCTGAAGGCTCCACCTCTCTGCTTCTACATTTGCTGGGAAAAGGGGGTGGGGAGGCTGTTGATTCATATTATTGGATTTTAAATACTTCTTCCAGGGTGACCCAAGTCACTTCCTCCCGCATTGCATGTGCTAAGGGAAGTCAGACGACCATACCTAATCATCAAGGGGTGGAATGACCAAATCGTACCATTAGCTTTGAAAGACAAAGGCCAAGAATGTTTGAGGAACAGAACTAATGTCAAACATAGTATCATAGGCTAAGCTACAGCTGCCATGAATAAGAGTCCGATAAATTCAGCCCATTAGAGTTACATTTTTCATGTAACAGATTTAAGTTGCGTGGTAGAAAATGTACACTTTTTAGAGTGTTCCAAAAACTGTTCTTAATAAAAAGGAACTTGACAGATATTAGCTCATTTTTTTCTCTAAAAAGAAACTTTAAGGCGATTGGCTGTTTTCAGATGTCAGCCATTACCAAGTAATTTAAGACTGCTCTCAATTAAATTAGTAAAAATTCTTAAGCTTGTTGCTTTTGAAAGAAGTGCTGGAACCTAGCATGAAGTGAAATGCCAATTAAGTAAAGGTAGAAAAGTATTAAAGAAGAAAAAATGTTCATTAGGCTTAACCAGAGTACTGCCATGAGCAGGAATTTTTTCATTTACCTGGTTTACTTATCTAGCTATATTTATTGATGTTAACAGAGTAGTTTTGAATGCCTACTATGAGCTATGGATTTTGCCAGGCACAGACTACTCAATGTCAACACTTTGAACTCTTGTGATCAATTTAAGCATCATCAGCAAATTAGGTACAATCTCCCTAGAAATGGGCACAAGCTAGCTTTATTGTGCTTTTGAAAACTGGGTTACTTTAGCATAGATCCCAGGCCTGGGGGTATATGGTATCTGCCTGGAGCATAGCTCACTGAGGTTATTATTGGCACTGCATCAGAAACTTAAAATTCAGAACCAATATTTATGAAAATGTGTGTGCTTGCGGTAGTTAAGAAGGGATGGTTTTTGACCTTGAAAATAAGTTCTATAGTTTCATAAAATATTGATGCTAGTCATTATGCATTCCCTTCCTTCCTGCCCACCTCACGACTCATCACCACTTTAGAATCTTCTTTTCTATCCATGGTCGATGTGGTCACACCTGTCTGTCTCTGGAGAAAAGACCTCTGGTTTCAGATGTGCGGAAACTGTGTTTCCTGATCCCACAAGGATTTATCAAAGATCAGAGCTCTTTACGTACATCTAAGAAAAAGCCATGCTGCATATTCGCAAACATCAGAGCCACCCGTTGCTCAAGAGGTTCATGCTTTTGACAGCAGACACCAGTGTGTTTTAGGTTTAATGAGACTACTTTCTAGAATGTTCCATGGTCCAGTTTTGAAGTCAATCACTAATATAATAGTTAAATACTGGCATTTGGGGGATAATTTTTCTATATAAAAAAGATCATCCATTGAATTAAAAAAAAAGACATAATGGGGAATAATGTGTATCTAATTATTAATGTACTATAGAAATTAGCTTTTATATTGGGATTTATATTGCAATTACCTCCTTGGTGCTATAAAGCAGAACAATACAGAATAACTTCTTTATTAATGCCTAATAGCATGGCAATTTAAAATATTCAAGTTTCTTTAATAAGGTAGTGTATGAAATGTTACTTAATTTGACAAGATTAATTATACAATTAATTTAAGACTGCTCTCAATTAAATTAGTAAAAATTCTTAAGCTTGTTGCTTTTGAAAGAAGTGCTGGAACCTAGCATGAAGTGAAATGCCAATTAGGCATAATATTAATTATACTAAGATGGAATAATGTATGTTTTGTTAATATAAAGGGCATTGTCAGAGAGTTTGTAAAGAGGCATTCTTTTATTACTTTAATAATAATGATACCCCAGTCCTCTAAACAATTTAAAAGATCTTCAATAGTGCTGGAAAATACACTGGCTTGGGACAGTGCTTAGAAGCAACCAAGACAACAAGAACAATATAACTCCTGCCTTGGTGGTCCTGACTCCCCATATTTTTGGGTTCTGTTCACATAAAAATATTGCCAAGAGGAGCTCACTGTCAAAATACCTCCACTGTGACATTATCAAGGTGAATTCACCATGGTCCAGGGGTTAAGCCTCTGCTTTTCTGGTCCAAAGACTTAAGCTTGTCAGAGCCTCAGGCTTACTTAGATCCAAGTCAACTGAGAGATGCTAATTAAATTCATAATTCACTGAAGTATAATCACAAAATCCTCATTTATATATTTACAATGGAGAACTCTACCTTTTGGGGAACCAGAGGGCCCAATGCTTATATTTACAGTGAGCTCTTCTATCATGTCAGAGTTCCTGGGAAGTTGTTTCATTGATGTAAAGGCAGTTTGGTGTACAAGGAAGTGTTGAGTGTAAATCATTCAGGCTATGTTGACGTCAAAGCTTCTCTCCTATTCCAGCACACAACCACCACTCTAGTAGCTAGAATGTTTCTTCGCCCAGATGTTCTATACATGTCTCTCTGCATCCACAAAAGCCCAGCTCTCTGCACGGGGCTCTGCCGGACTCTGTGCTAATTCGGTGGCCGAAGGGCAAAAGGGTGGGGGTTAAGGTGCAGGTTATAGTGTTTGATTGGCCACACTATGCAAGCCGAGTAGAAAAGGGGGTCTAAGAGACTGGGAGAAAACCCATTGATCTGGGTATCATTAAGTCTTTCTGGGCTGAGGATCATTCTGAATATGTCATGTAACTTTGCATGCTTTATAAGAAGTGTTGAATTTATTAATTCAAGTCTGATACTTCAATGGAAACCAGAAGCATCTAGCATATTGAAACTAATAGTTCTCTGAGTTGGGGTTGGTATTGGGTAAAAAACTGGGTTTCTATGAACTTATATGGAGGAAGGAGGAATTCTTTCTTTTGGGGTGATGTCAAAGTGCTTGGGAACAGAGGACAGGCTGGATGCAGCCCCTATTCCAGCTGAGTTTCAGCTCTCTTTTGGCCCCACGTAGGGGAGCCATTGAACAGTAAACAAAATGCAACATGATACCTGAAGACTCACTGGAAAAAAGTTGGCAGAGGTAGGTTACACATGTATTATTATACAAAGGATTTTACCTCGAGGACCACTCATAAGAAAAAAGGTAAGATTTGTAGTTAAAACAGGAGTGTTTTTTTAAAAATATATTTTATTGATTTTGTATAGAGAGGAAGGGAGAGAGATAGAGAGTTAGAAACATCGATGAGAGAGAGTCATCGATCAGCTGCCTCTTGCACCCCCCCCACTGGGGATGTGCCCACAGCCAAGGTACATGCCCTTGACCAGAATCAAACCCAGGACCCTTCAGTCCCCAAGCTGATGCTCTATCCATTGAGCCAAACCAGTCCTGGCTATAACAGGAGTGTTTGAATGAATCATGTAGTAGTCTTGGTTTCCAAATGCAGACTGACTCCAATTTACAAATAATCAGAATTTCAGATGAAAACAACCATAGTAATGATTTCTTCTAAACTTGTCATTTTCAGATGAGAAAATAAAGTGCCATGAAACTCATCCTTGCACAATTGGTGGTAGAGTTGAAACTCAAGTCTAGCTTTTATGATACCCAATCTAGTGTATTTCATGTTATACCTTGTCATTGGAAAAATCTTATAAAGTGCATGCAATATAAATTACTACAAGTTAACAATTTCCCAAATTCCAAAACTACTGAAAAATTATTCTTTGAGTTCCTATCATGCATATTCAATGGGTAGTTGTCCCAAGGTGATGGTTATTATAGAAACGATATGTTGCACTTTTCAAGTGTTTACTGTGTGCCTGCCATCGTCATAAAGATAGTTCACTTTCTTATGGATTTCAACTAGAAATTGAGGCTTCAGTTCCTCCAAAACAAGTGATAGCTCTAAGACACCCAAATTAAGATTCTTAACATGTAGTAGAAAGAGCATTGTGTTAGTATTCGCAGTCTGCATGCACTTAACTCTTCTATCCAGGCTTCATTTAAATACTTCACAGGTATTTAAAAGTGAGCTGATTAAAATGCACCACACATGTATTAAAATTTGCAACTCACAGAGAGTCCTTGCTGACTCCGCCTGAGCGGAATGCTTAAGTATAACCACCTTTGATTAGAATTTAATAAAAAATATAGAGGTGCTTTAAATAGAATTGCTTATCTATCTATCTATCTATGTCTGTTGACCCTAATAAATATTTTACATGTACATATACATATACACTCACACATACTTCTGATCAAACTAGCCATGATCTTCTCAAGTCTCCAGTGGGCAGTCCTTTCTGAGAATAATGGGTTACCTACAAGGACATTAAGTATTTAGCAGCAACCCACCAAGATACTGCTGCCTAGAGATGTTTAATGGGGTTGAACAGGAAGTGCCGTGGTGTCACACAGTGCAGAATTTGTTTTCAGGAAAGACTAAGCAGGAATTTACTCTTTCTATCGAAGGCCATGTAAAGAGTCTTCACATTGCTACCTGGCAGAGAAGGGCTCCTTTTACACAGCCCCCAAGGGAAGGAGAAAGTATATAGTCTTCATAATTTAATGTTTATATTTAGAGTGCATATAATAGGGCTCTTACATTGATAGTGGATGCCTCTTCACAAGCTTGGACTTAAATGCCCTAAATTTCAAACACACCTAAAAAATGTTCCTTGGATTCTTATAATACATAACCAGTGCGTAGTTGTCTAAGGTTACAGTCATTATGAAAATAACAGTATGGGTTTAGTGAATGCTTACCATGTACTTAGCATTAATTATTCTAAATACTTTTTGTATCTTTAATTTAATTCACACAACTATTGTGTGGTAGGTGCTATGATTCCTTCCATTTTATAGAAGAGAAAATTCTCCCTAAATTAAGAAATGTGCCCAAGATCATACCACTAGAAAGAGATGGAGCAAGTTTCAAATTCAGACAGTCTACCTCAGATCCTAACCTCTTGCCATTACACAATTCCAGCAGAAGGCCGACCACAGACTCTTAAAAATGACACAATTTTTATAAACATAGAAAAAGAAGACTATAATACATTTGGGCACAAATAGCTACAAAGAGCAAGGCATCAGGAGGATACTCCCAGGTTCTGGGGCAAGTTTCTTTCAACTGTAAGTTCCCTAGCATGTAAGTGAATACAAGATTTCATTCTTTGATGTTTTCAGATAACTAGTTGGAATCATGAAATTCCTCAGGAAATGGTTGTGATGCATGGTAGTTATCATTGGTCATAATAGTGATCTTAACAGAGGGCTTGAATGGTTATGAGCAAGACATTATCCAATAGGAATGGTAATGTGTAGACTGAAGGGCAAGAAACCATGTTAGTCCAGATAAAAAGGATGATGGCAGGTTAGTTAGATAAACAGTCTGTTTTCTCCATGGTCCTGAAAACTTGCCATTAAAGAAACTTAAGGATTAGCAAAAGTCATGTTAACCATAATAGCTGCAATTTTAAGAATTCCTAGTGCGATGTCCTATGCCAAGGAGTTACTATAATCTATAACACTTCTAAAAAAAAAAAAAAGTGAGTGACAGAGACCCCAAAGAATTATTAGCTACTAATTTCTGGACTGAAAAGGCGGCATAATGAATCACCCAAAAATCAATTTGAAAACATCTGCAGAAGAACAGGTCACTGGCATTGTTATGAACTGGTCTGGACTGATCTAATCTTCTTCTGTGACAGAATGGCAGGGCCAACTTGATGGAAGAGAAATAATGGATGTAATCTATCTTGACTTCTGCAGTGTAGACCTTGGCTGATATGACATACTCATTAATGATCTTAGTGGGATATTCTGCATCAATATTCTCCTCACTGTGCTCTGACATAGGTTTCCATTGGTCCCTGAGGCTCTGGGTGGTTTATTCCTATACTAGAGGCCTGATGCATGAAATCCGTGCAAGGAGCTTGGCCCTCACAGCTACAGTGGCTTGCCTTGACCCTGGCAGCCCCGGCTTCATCTGGAAGGTCGTTCGGCTACCCAGTCTAATTAGCATACTACTTTTTAAATTAGCATATTACGTAATTAGCTTTTATCATTTTAGATTCATGAGGGAAGACATGGAGACCAAAAAAATATCTTATATTTGATCAAGCTGTACCCTCTGCAGGAGGGTCTTACTCTATCTCAGAAACAGACTCGTAGATACAGAGAACAGATTGACGGTTGCCAGATGGGAGGGAGGTTGGGAGACTGGTGAGAAAGGTGAAGGGATGAAGAAGTACAGATTGGTAGTGACAAAATAGTCATGAGGATGCAAAGTACAACATAGGGAATATAGTCAATAGTATTGTAATATGATAACTATATATGGTGCTAAGTGAGTACTGGAAATATTAGGGGGAGCACTATAAAGTATATGATTGTCTAACCTAAAAGTAATATAAAATAATATTGAATTTAAGCTATAATTGGGAAAAAAATAAAGCAATTAAAATCTCACTGAGTAGCCTGTCCTAGTTATGCCTATTTTTTTTAAAAACTAGGTTTTCTTTTTTAAAAAAATATATTTTATTGATATTTTTTACAGAGAAGGAGGGAGAGGGATAGAAAGCTAGAAATATCGACCAGCTGCCTCCTGCACACCCCCTACTGGGGATGTGCCCACAACCAAGGTACATGCCCTTGACGGAATCAAACCCGGGACCTTTCAGTCCACAGGCTGATGCTCTATCCACCGAGCCAAATCGGTTTCGGCTAGTTACGCCTATTTTTAAGCCTCTATTTTTTTTTTTTCTGGTAGACAGTAGGTGCTGCTTACTAAATGTGAACCAAGATGGACTCTTTTAGGTTTGAAATTTAAAAGCCTCCAATTAATCAAAGAATCTTTATGATTATTATCATCTTTGCAAGTTAAAACATCTTTGGTAAGAGGCTTTGACTGTGGACATCCTGCTGCTGTACCCCAATGGGAAGATCCTCCTCCATATAAGTTCCTCTTACACAGTGGGGCATGCCTCCAACCACTTAGCGCCTCTGCTCCCAGGCGTGGGAACACCTGATGGCAGGAAAGCCCAAAGAGCACAAGCAGAGGTTGCCTTGCTTGGATTTGGTCCTCCTTCCCTTCCTCTTCCACGTGATTTCCCTGGACTTCTTTCCCATGGATTTGCCTGGGACTGGAAATTGACATTTCTGGGAAAAGGCTAGCATTTTTGGTCCTCCTGTGCTTCCAGAGAATGAGCTGCAGAGAGTCCTAGAAGTGTCGTGGAGAAGTCAGTCCTTGGGATTCTCAAGCAACTATTTTAAGAATCAGAACTAGGGCATCCTGGAATCAGCATCTGAAAATATAAGGTTTTTTTTTCTTACTCTAACTTAACTCTCTTCTTATTTAGCATTCTTTCAGGCATTGAGGAGGGGGGTCTATGCTTCTCAGGAGGAGGTCACTGTGGTGAGGGTGAATACTATGTCCAACCAAGAAGACCTGCAGTTACAGGAGCAGGTGTTGGGTGCTTTGAGTTACCTAAGTTGACCAGAAGGCCAGTGGTGAGGTCCTTGCCCAAAGCAGAGGCAGCAGCAGAAGCAAGACTGGGACAGAGTGGATTCAGTTAGAATTGCTAAGCCAGGGGTCAGGAAGGACAGACACAGAGGAAGGGAGAGCATTCTGAAATGCACTTCAAGGGCTGGAGGATGAGAAGGGCTGCCCTTGGCAGGAGGATGACTCTGAGATCTTAAATATTGATGTGTGCCCTTCTCCTTCCTCCCGACCCCATACTGACTACAGGGCTTTCAAAGCACATTCATTTTGAGTTTTGAGAACTAATACACAAGATTGAGAAAAACTAATATTTTTTAAATACTTTAGCAGGAAGTAGTTGATATGAAATCCTGATGAATCTGGTCTTTCAAGTACAAATTCATACAATAATGAGAAGGCCAAAAGTACAAACACACCTTTTGGTGTGCTTTTATTGGTCAGCTAAGAATTCAGCTCCCAGCTCCCCATTCTGCTAGTTAGCTCAAACCCAGAGCCGATCTGCTGCTGTTTGACGTGGGGATGCACACACCAGGTCTGAAGCCTTGCAGATGAGCTGGGGAGGAATTTCAGACTAACCATCCATGTCCCTTTAGCACTGCCAACCTGCTCCCCTGACGACAGGGAAACTCACTAGGAGACCAGGGGGATGATGATGTCATAACTTTTTAAAACTTAGAATAACTTTTATTTATTATTTTTATTACTAGAGGCCCAGTGCATGAAATTCATACACTCAAGGTGGGGGTTGGGGTTCTTCAGCCTGGCCTGTGCCCTCTCTCAGCCTGGGAGCCCTCAGAGGGTGTCCCACTGCAGCAGAGGTGGGAGAGGCTCCCACCACCACACCTGGGCTTGCCAGCTGAGAGCTGGTCTTCTGGCTGAGCGGCACTCAACATGTGGAAGCACACTGACCACCAGGGGGCATCTCCTTCATTGAGTGTCTTCCCCCTGATGGTCAGTGCACATCATAGTGACAGGTCATTCTGCCATTTGGTCGATTTGCACATTAGCCTTTTATTATATAGAATTTGTACTCCTCACCCAAGGACATGCTCAGAGAGAGCAAGAGAGAGAGAGAATGAGAGAAAGTGAGAGATGAGTCAGTTGCCTTCCATACATGCCCTAACTAGGGATCAAACCCAAACCTAGATGTGTGTCCTGGCTGGGAATTGACCTGCACTACTAGCAACATTTTGGTGCACAGGACAACAATCAACTAACTAAGCCATTCCAATCAGGCAAAACTTATAATAACTTTTAAAGTAATCACCTTAGAGTAGGGCGCAGAGAATAATAGCTGGTTACACGGAAAAGGCTCTTCTACTGAGTGGCTCTGTAGCCTTGGGCAGATACTTAACTTCTCAACACCTGAGCTACAACAATGTTCAAAGAGAATAAGACAGCACCTTCCTCAACATATGGCTGTGAAGGTTAAAGGAGACAAGTGTTGTTAAGAGCTTGGTACAATGCTTGGTTCTTAGTAAGTTCTCAATAAACATTACTGTTCCTAATCGTGGAGGGTCACTGAAGGGTTGAATACTTGTAAATGCTTTCAAAATAGCATATAATATAATAGAGGAAAAGAGAGGAGGAGAAATAAATGTTTTACTTGAGAATCTGATGCCTGTACCATCCCAATGAGAGAAATTGAGGACAGTGACGTTTGGTCCTAATCAGTATTCAAACATACTGAGGTTTATGGAAATAAAAATGTATACGCACTTTGAAATAAATGAACTATCACTTCAGCTTTCAGGAGATTTTTGGGAGACGTGTTGAAGTGAAGAGGAATGCAGATTTTCTAAGTAACCTCACCAGTGAAGGTTTCTTAAGTCCCTGATGCTCTGAAAAAGAAAATTGAGTAGCATCGAAGCTCTCTATCGAGATCAAGAGCTATTTTCTTCAGAAAAAGAGAGTAGTCAAAATGACATTTTTACATTAGTCCATTAAAATGGAAAACGTTGGTTGACATGCTCACTCTTTGTCTTTGAAGCCTTTTGTATTTTCAGCCTAAAATCCGAAGGTTGGGGTGTGTCTCTCCCTGTGTCAGGGGCTCCTCCTGCAGCAGGTCACTGCAGACCAGCCTCTTCCCTGGAGAGCACTAGCTTTTTTTCCAGGGGTGCTTGTAGTTGAACATGCAAGAGTTTAAAATGTTTATGTAGTTATTTTTAACTTTTTGTTTTGAAAAAATTACAGATTCACATAAAGTTGCAAAGATAGTAAGAGGGAGGTTCAGTTTCCCACTCTCTCCCAATGATTATACTGGATGTATCTTACTATAATAATAGCAAAACAATAGACTTACTTTAATGATACATTCCAGAAGAAAGCTCAGAATACTTTCCATCTACACACATGAGTGCGTACACATGCATTAACGCGCGCACGCGCATTTACACACACACATACAAACACACACACACACACACACACACTGATGCACACACACACATACACACACACATGCTCATCAGCTATTTCATCTACCAGCTTCAGCCTGGAGGCAATTTGAATCGATAGCAGCCTATTCACTAGAAGGGAAGGAGGCTGGGATGCCTGTAATAGTGACAGCTGTCCTGCCTGAAACCAGGTCAAGCTCAGGAGGTAGAGACAAATGGAAGAATAATCTGTGGTCCCAACCTAGACCTGTGTTTCAAAGCCTCCATATCCATGACCAGACCAAAAAACCTGACCTATTGGAAGAACATTTATATGACACATAGATTATTTTCCATTATCCCATTACATTATCAGAGAGAAAAAGACATAATACTAAGCACTCTAGCTCTTAAGAAGTTTGGGTTCTTAAATTCCATTGGAAAATAAAGTACAAACACAGTATTTCTCAGTCTACTTGTATTAAGTCTGCATTATCTTTAACATGAGCACAGTGCTCTGGGAGGAGGAAATATTTTTAGGTCGTGCTTTGAAAGCATAATCATGAATAAAAGTAATCTGGGGCTACGGTTGGCTAGAGGCGATGGGATGACAGGCCACACAGTCTTGGCAGGCATCACTAATCAAGTATGGCATCATTTCCCATTGAACTAAGATACCATTTTCACATAAAGCTTCAGGCAGCCACGACTAGCTGACTATACTCAACATTAGAAACTGGGGTTATTGGTGGTAAAGGAAGATTTCCCCCCAAAATCTGTTTTAAAACAATTTGATGGAACTGAAGGATGAAGATTGAACAAAAGAGAACAGTCAAGTATTTCATGAATAGATTACAGCTTTATTAGTAATCTTAGAATGTTTGTTCATAATACACCCCCAGCACCTGATATAATAGTATATGTCATAGAATTAGTGCTCAATGAATTTGAATTTTTTGCTGAATGAATGAACAGTTAGTTTTTGGTTTTTCTTTCTTAACCATCAAAAGATAACACAGAGGAAAGCCAGTTGGCTCTCTGAAGCAGATTTTTACGAAGAGTAGATCCTTAAGGGTAAGGTAGAGTGTGGGATTGTTTCTTAGCTCTCTATGTCCATAAGTATAATTCTATTGTTTGTAGTTTCTAGTACCATTGTCCTCCCAGTTACAAAACTTTGGAATCTTTTGGTTGATCTTCCTCCTCCACATAATCAATTAGAGTCTAGGTCTTCCTTCACAATAAATCTTATTTTCATCCTTTCAAATCGAGTATCTTTACCTGCACTGAAATTGTACCACATGATTCCCTAATTGTTACATTCTCTTCTTAACATTTCAATAAGCTTGACCTTCTATTTGCTTAAAATTATTCTGTGTCCTATTAAAACATAAATACCGTAAAACAAATTTGTTTTCTTTTATTATTATAAAGGAATTTAAAGTATTGTATAAATTTTAATGAATAATTATGAAAAAATACAATGCAAATTATTATTTTTCCCATCAACCAGAAATGATCAATGTTAGCATGACAGTTTATATTCTAAGATAATTTTTTATTTGCTAATATTTTCCTTTCACAAAACCAATATTATGCATATTCCTCTTAATATACTTTACCCTTCTTAAAATATATTAAACCTTTTTAATAATATTTTGTTCAGTAACATTATTGTCTAGATGGTATTTCATGTTATGGACAGTGAATAGCTTATTACCCATTCCTGACAGACACTTTCTTACATGGTTAGAAACACAAAATAAATGCTGCTGTGATACTATTACAATGAGTAAATTGTTCAATGAGTACCTTAGAAAAACTTCTAAAATATTATTTTCATGACTTAAACATTATAGACAAAAACATTACAATTTTATGTATATATATATATATATATATATAGTCAGAGAAGCATATCAATTTAAACTCCCACCAGCAAATATAAGCAATTGGCATTTTAGTCACTGAAAAACAAGTTAGATACAATTAAACAAAGAATTGCTGATCTGGAAGATAAATTTGAGGTAATCACTTAAAATATAGGATGCAGGAAAAAATATAGACACTATTGAAGAGGGGATAAAGGATATAAAAAATAGAATTAGAAGTTCATAATCTAATGAAAGTTTATAACAATTCAAAAATGAAAATAGTGAATAGGTAAGATCCAAAGATGCAGTGCCAAACATTTTCCAGAATCAATGAAAAATATGAATCATCAGAATGAAAAATCAAAATGAGTTCTGAATAGGATAAAGTTAAATCTCAAAACAGTGAAATAAAAAAAAATGTTAAAAATAACCAGAGATAAGACAATTTACCTTCAATGAAATAAAAAGTAGAATAACTGTGGACATGCCAACAGACAAAACATAGATTAATAAAAATGGAATTATATATTCAAAGCTTTGAGGGAAATTAGATTCTATACTTAGCATAATTATTATTCAAATGTGAGGTTACAATTTTTTTTCAGACAAAAATTGTGAGACTATTGCCTAAAGTTTTTGGTGTATTTATTTATTTACTTATTTTTTATCAAAAGTAAAGAAAAAAAATGAGGAGTAAAAGTATTTCAGAAAAAAATATTGAACTTAGAAATTCGGTATTCATGTTTGTAAATATTGGGTGATTGAAACAATAATGATAATGATTACCTTTGGAAGTTAATAAGCAAAATAGAACTAAAATACCCAACATCAACATTTTAAAAGAGAGAAGAGCAGTTTGAATTAAAAGTGTCGGAAGACTGTAATGTTCAGGTTAGTCAACATATTACTTAAATTAAACTTTTAAATTCAAGTTGATAAATTTAAAATTGCAATATAACCCCTAGAGTAAGTGAAATAGAAGGTAACTTAGAAAGTATAGGAAAAAACAATATAAATAAAACAATATAAATCTTCTAAATTTAAATTTATCATATTTTAGGACCAAGTAATTTTACCATAGAAAATGTGGATGCTAACATAATTGAATAAATACATAAATAAATAAATAAATAAGCAAGCTACACAAGATTTTTTCATGACAACACTGAATTAGTGAAAAAATCTCAAAATTAAGTGAATACTCTGGTTTATTCATAAAATGAAATATTATACACAAATAAAATAAGTGAACTATATATCTACAAATGGTAACATAGCTAAGTAGCTGGAATATCGAGTAAAAAGGTAAGCTGTAAAGAAAATGTAGGGTATGATACTATTTTTTGTATAATTTTCAGGCAGAACAGTTCTGTGTCCTACATATGGCATACAAAAACTGAAGTATAAAATATGAAAGAGAATGTATTTTATAGCTTCAGAATATAAGCTCCCACTGAGAATAGAGTGAAATAATTGGATAGAGCTTTAGCTATATAAAATGCTTCACTTAAGAAAAAATACCAATTTGAAGAAAGTATGGTAATATTTGTTAAATATGGTTTGGGAGATCTCTGCATATCTTATATATTATTTTTCTTTGCTGTATATTTTAATCAATTCCGTTTTTAAAATGACATTTAAAGGAAAGTCTTTTTTTCATATCCAAAGTAAATAAGGTAAATGTTTTTAAGCAGTTTGCTTGAAATAGTTTGCTGCTCAAAAACAACTTAGCCAAAACTTACACACTAAAAGCAAATGATATCCTTTTTAAACTATTTTGGCTAAAGACTAAGCACATTTTCTAATGCTACTCCAATTGTTCAAAAACAATCTTAGAAGCTATCTTTTTTAAATTTCCCAAAGCACTTTGGTATGATGAAGTTACCATGAGAACAATATTGTTTTATTTTCAGATGGCATGCATATTTCATGAACATTTCCTGTCCAATCACTGTTTCTGAGTTGTGGTCAGGCAGTGCACAGACACTTAGCACCCAGTGGTGAGCATGCCAGTCCTACCCTCACAGGGCTTACTGTCCAGGAGTCTCCACATACTTTCATTCTGGACATGAAGTTCAGCGTAAAAAGTGAACTACAAACCACTAATAGCATCATGCATGAGAAAATAACAGATGTGTATAGACATGAAATAGTCCAAAAACCCAAAGAATAATAGGAAAGAAATCTTAAGGTATATAAAGATTTCAATAGTAGAATTAAACAAAACAAAAATAAAATATGGCCTAAAGGGTTTATAAGTCAGAAAGAGGCTTTAGATAGACAAACATTCAGACCAAGAGAAAAACATCTAGAAAGTCCATCCTACGGAGAGATTCTAAGTGGTAGCAGTAGCTAGGGCACAGTGCAGAATAACACAACATATGCAGTGCCATTAAAGGGCATCGGGGAGAAACACAGCAGGAGGACTGAGAATGATCAGAAAGAAAGATGATCTGCCATGATCACTTCCCAATTCTACCTCGATGAAATGGCAGGTATGTGACCCAGCAGTTGCAAATGCCATTTACTTCGCACCAACCCAGCCGTCTAATTCCAGTGATGTATGCTGAATTCTTTGCCATCTGCAGAGCTCAGGAGGACTGATTCCCCACACTTCCTTCACAGAACGCATCAGCACAGTATCCTTCAGATCTGGCTGCTGGAAAGCTTGGCCGCCCAGCACATGATGGAGTGTCCTTCCTGTGACAGAAAGAAAACTATTGCAAATTCAGGGTCTGGGAATTTATTCCAAAACAAGATGGAAATGGCTTCTGTGAAAGCAGTATAATGAATGTTATGGTAGATCTCAAATAGTACAACTTGTCCTTTGTGTATCCCCCAAAGAATCTGCAATGAAATTGTAGGGTGTTCCAGATAAACGCCCCGGAGCACACAGGACAGTGATGAAGGGTGTGGGCCCTGACTGGGACACAGCTGGGCTTGAACCCTGCCTAGGCAGCTTGGCAAGGATGCAGCCCTGAGATCACTCTCCACTCTGAGCCTCAGTGTCCCCGTCTGTTAAATATGGCAAGGATGTCTCCTTGTACCCATCAGTTTTAGGGAAGTATTATAGATTGGGTAAGTCAACGCCTTAGCACTACTCAGCCAGAGTCGGTGCTCAGTCTTTGCTCGCCAGGGCTTCCCGAAGGCAGGGCCGTCGTGGGTGATGGAACTGTGTTGTGGAGGTGAACAGTGATCACCGTCACATTGTCCTACATGCCTCGCCTGGCTGCGACAGTCTGGCTCTGGGCAGCTCCAGAGACTTCCCTGACCTTCAGCGGACACCTGGTCCCTCGGCCTCAAGCTCAAGGTTAAGCTTTATTTCATATTTGTATTTAGCTCATACTGCCTTCTCATCACCATGGCCAAGTACCCTTGCACTTAGCACGTAGAGCTGAAGCTGACAAAATTATCATGCGACAGGAGCAGTCTTCAGAATGGCACTGCATCATAGATTACTGAATGATAAATGAACAATAATTACTAATGATTAAACTTATAATTGGCTCCCCAAAAAACCCCGTGCTTCTATTTCTGCAATAGACACATGTCCCACAGTGGAAAAAAGGGCACCCCTTCCCCTCCCTGCTTGGGCAGTATCGGAATGGAGTTAGAGCCAAGTCACTCATTCCACTCTATACTCGGTTGTCACCCCGTGTGTGTTTATCTCACAGAAAGCAGTCTCTTGTCCCCAATAAAAAAGAGAATTGGGGAAAGAACATGTGGCAAGTACAGTTTCAGAAAGACAGAAAGAGAATTGGAGCTTCCTATTTGCCCAGATGCCAGCCATCTGCACACCTACAGCGGAACCTCGTTTCTTATGTCACAACTGTTTTCCTTAAAATAAGGTGGCAGGTTACTGTTACTTCAGCAGCTCCGAGAAAGAACAGGGTGCAGGTTTTACCATGAAGGCAAACATATCCGACTGAGACTATAGATTGAACAGGCAGTCAATAATGGCAATGAGTCATCTACACAGAAGAAGCGCTGCCCTCCTGGCCACCCAGCCTCCACATTCTCTTTCCTGAATGGAACACAGCGGAGGGAGCATGTTAACTGAGTGGCATGCCATGATAAGAAGAGATCACTCAGTACTAAATGGAAAAGCAGAAAGCGAGCCTTATGTGGCTGAATCTCAGCCCTCGTTGCAGTTAGCACAAGCCGAGCGTCATTTCTGAAAAATGTCCTGTATCTGAGGTTCACTCCCAAAGTTTCTGATCCCGAGTGATTTTAGAGGGAAGTGAGGAGTGAGAACCAGTCCTAATTCCTCTTAGAATACACCTTTCGTTAGTATTAACCGACTGATTCATGAGCAAATGGGAATTTTTTTCAATAGGTTATAAAAAGGGACTTTCCTTTTTGAATATAAAGAAAAACATCTATGCATTCTACAATCATGAGGGACAAAGAGCTTTGAAGGATAAATTTTACCCCAAATAAGTCTTATTTTTGTGGACAAAAGAGTGCAGAGATGTGGGGGAGAGAGTTAGCCTTAATATTAAAACCTATGGAGGCTTTTTAAAGAGCAGGCTTGTGGCATTGTCTCTCCCCACCCTCAATGGCCATATTAAACTTCCTGCAGTCCCAGCACGTGTATGACTGTGAACCCCAGACAGCTCACTCGCTCTCCATTTACCTGTGTTCCTGGCACCTGACCGGAGTCCTGCCTAGATCTCCCCTAGGATTCTAAAATCCTAGTGTCAGATGAGAGAAGCCAGGAGGTTGCTGTTCCCCCAAGAGACAGCTGGCACCTCACCCCATTTGTTCTTAGATTCAACTCACATCCCATATCACCGGGTCTCCGGGTGCCTGGAGTCACATGGCCTGCTACTGCTGGACTTTTGACTGAGGTCAAGAGGGCCGAGAGTCTCTGGCATTTCCGAAGTGTTTGGTCTAAGCACAGTCTGTATGAATTCATCTTTGACCAATGGTTCCTGGGCTCCAGGTCAATGTTTATGTGTGCCCCCCCATATTTTATTAACTTCTTAAATGGATTATGAGATAATCAGATGAGTCACAGATTGAACTTTGCACTCTCCACTGAACTTTAAGAGAACTCTCAGTCATTTTTGGTGAAGGTTTACCTACTGGAGGAGATAAAGCCTGTTGTTTCCAAACTCATTGCAGACTCCTGAGATCTGATTTGCTAACCTATCAGGCCCTTCAACCTCTCTCTGGAAGGGTGTGGGATGTCTTTCTTGGGCTCACCATTAGCTATCAGCTGACTGGCCATTTGCCTCTCAAGACGAGACTCTGTTGTCCTTGTAATTAAGACCATGTGCTCTTCTCATGCCTATTTGAGGGCTCACGGAGATGATGTGAATGTATGCAAACAGATCTTTAGCCTCATCTCACCAATGCCCTGCTGGCCGAGGCCTCATGTAATTGACTAGGGAAGTACAATGCCTATGTCGGGCCTTTAATCTACAAACATGCTGTAGCTTTATTTAATGAAAGACTGTTCCATGCTGGGGTACCAATAAAATATGAATTATAGGTAAACTTCTCATCAGAGTTAAGTTCTTTATGTTTTAAAAATATGAATCCTATCTTCAGGATAGCTTCCATTTTCAAAGAGGAGTCTTTTCAGATGACTCTTCAAGCTGCAGGTATTCTCAAATGCCCAGAGGAAGTGAGTAGCTGTTGCATCCTATGCAGAACTATGGGTTCAAAAATCAGTACTGAGACTTTCCATTTCAGCTCAGCAGGGCCACCCGCGTGACATTTCCATGGAATAGAATCAACTTACAGCAAATTAGCAAACTATGCCACAAATGGAAATATTCCATTGAATATTTATAAGGAATAAAAAATTAAAGGTATATTGAAAAGGGAATGGCTCTTTATTGTTGAAATGTATAACGCTTCCAGCTAATAGTTTAACACTCAGGCTGATGGGGAAGGGGAGAGTAGTTAACATTTTATGAGTAACTGTGCGATGCTGTTTGTTATTATTGAAGGGAAATAGAAAAGGAAACGCCCCCAAGTGCACTTTGTTCATTTAGATTTCCAGCGACAGAGATATCTGGGGTGTCGGGAGTCGAATGGAAAGAGCACTGAAGTAGGAGTCTGGGAACCTGGGTTTGACCAGTGCCACTTGGCCTTCATGTCCCTCTCTGTTAAGTAAAAGGAGAGTTGTGCTAGCAGGTTCTCTCCTGTGTCTTGGTCACACACCAAGCCTCTTCCTCAAAGATTCTGATTTAGTAGGTCTGGGGTTAGATCTCACAGGGCAGCATTCAGCTGAGGTTAAACTAAAATATGGATCCACACTGAAAGGACCAGTGGGGCTTAGTACAGGAGAGAAAAGGAGAGGAGCTGGAAACCATGAAAATGGACATGCCATATTCAAAGGTGGAGCAAGGAGCACCCTTGAGCCCACGTCACAGAATACACAGGGTCTATAGTGTGCATTTCTGAAAATGAGATACACTGTGATTGGAAAGTTTCTGATGCGATTTTGGGGCACCTACAAATAGTTTGGTGCCCTTTGCAACAAGGGTATCTCTGCTCAATTTTAAATGTCACAATTCCCTGGTTAAATCACATTTGAAAGCTATTTTAATTACCTATCTCACACTGTATTAGAAGCTGCTGACTCTGTATTTTCTCCCTATATCTATATCTGCTCATGCCACTGCCATCCTGCCTGTCGCCCAGTCCAATCATGACCTCGCTTGTCAATTCCTTTACGTTTCACTTTGTATTTATCTCAGTGTTTATCTCCACTCCCAGGTCCCAATCTCAGCCATCTGATGATTTCCATGGCCCTTCCTCCAGCCTCCAGCTTCTTTTTCCCTTCAGTGCATTCTATAGTGCTGGCCAAATAACTTCCCTGGTTTACAGTTCTCATCCTGTTATTTGCTTTCACAGAATTATACTTTTGACTATTTCTATGTAATGACATCAAATTTTTTTAGCCAGAGTCAGAAGGCTCTTGGTATTTGAATTCAATATAACATTATAAATTATTCTATTCTATTTGTCTGTTCAGATCCTGTGACTGAGCCAAGGTGCTTGTGCCTATATCATGTTCATGAGCCCATACTTCCCTTATCTGATTTGGTGTACTTGTTCACATAAGTTGTTGAATCTCTATCCATATTCATTTATTGAAAAAAAATACTAGAATAAAATGATGTCATCCTATTTTCTAGTATAATGATTTCAATTTTATATAGTATTTTCTCTTTTCCTTTTGTATATATGAAAGTATTTTCATAAAAAGTCTTTATGTATATTCGTGCATTAATAACTATAATCCCTTTCCATTTGGCCACACAATCTTTGTAGTTTTCATTTTAATAGATGAAGAATTTCCCACCCAGAAGATGTGCCATGATTCAGTTAACCATTCTTTTATCTATGGTTAGACATTTTGGTTGTTGCTAATCTCCGTCTACTGTAAATAATGATGTAATCAATAGTTCTATGTATAACATCCTCCTTTGGTTTTATTACCTTTGGATAACTTTCTAAAAGTGAATCAAGCCAAAGTTATAATATTGTTATGGTTTTTTGATTTACATTGTCAAACTGTTTTCCAAAAAGATTATATCAATTTTCATGGCCACCAATAATAATGAATATACTATTTTTACTACAAATCATTGACTCAAAAAAACTATACCTTTTTACTACATAAATATTTATATTTTTTAGTGTTAGAAAATACACACTTTTAATATTTTGTTCATTAAATTTCTTCTTATGTAAACTGTCTGTAATTTTCTGGCTAAAGTTATAAATTTCAATAGGTCATGCGCCCTGTCAGTCTTCCTTTTCACTCTGTAGTTCAGCTCAGCACTGTTCCCAGGCAGAGATAGCACTCAGTGTATGTTTGTGCTGCTACTGGACAATTATTTTTTGAGGCCTTGTATGTTTTCATACAAGGCCTCATTTGCGCTTTCTAAATACTGTGAGCATTAACCCTTTTTCATAAAGTAAATACTTTTCCTTCTTTAGTTTAACATTATCCTAGAAGGAAGAAAATTGGGGTAGGAACAAATGCTATTGTCTTTTTGCATCCTTATACTGCTGTAAGACCTAAAAGTTGTGCTGTGTAGAGAAAAGAACATACACATTGAAATTTGTGTTTATTTTTCTGTTTTATCTCGAAGCTTAGGGGATAAACGCTTGCTGTTTTTCATGGCCCATTCTAAAGCACCTTTCCCAGGATTTTGCCTGTGTGTTAGACTATGTCCCCCAACCACCGTCACCAATGGCTGGTAACTGGGGCTCTGGGTTTGGAACCCACAGGGAACTTCAGCTCTGCTCCTGGGTGTGGGACCATTTTCACTCAGGCAAAAGGGATTTAAGTTAATCCAGCTAACACTTGGAGATTTCGGATTGTCAACATTGCTATTTTTGCCATAAAGCTCTGTTCCAGCTATAACAGAGCTTTTGCCACAGTCCCATGCTGGGAAACCTGATGTTTTAATATGATTATTTTGATAGAGAGATGTTTTAATAGGGATATTTTGATAAGACTGAGAAAAACAAATCATTACATTTTAGGTTTATTTCAACTACCAGGAGAAATCACGCACCCAATACTCTCAACCCATCCATAAGCCCCCCTCTACCTGCCTGTCACCTCACTGAGCTCCTGTTTCCCATCTCTGGGCATCACAGAAAAATAAAAATAATAATTAGATTAAAAACCCAGCTTTGTCATTGCCTGTTATAGACATAGGAATTAGATTTCTGTTTTCATCTTTTGTTTAAAATATTTTTAATAGATTTTAGAGGAGAAAGAAGAGAGGAGAAATAGAAACATTAAGGATGAGAGAGAATCTTTGACCGGTTGCCTCCCGCACAGCCTTCATTGGGGATCAAACCCACAACCAGGCAAGTGCCCTGACCGGGAGCTGAACCTGTAACTTCCTTGTGCATAAGTTGATGCTCAACCACTGAGCAACACCAGCCAGGCTATGTTTTCACATTTTAAGTCTTTTCAGTATCATAACCCACGTGGGTCTAAAAAGGCTCTTCTTATACTTCTCAGTGTCCCCTCCATCAAGCTTACCTGGTGCTGGTTACCTGCCTGTGCATTCCATTAGTACCCACCCCTGAGTTCCTGTCATAGGGACATTTCCACCTGACATTTTCAGCCTCTCTGTTGGGACCTTCCTTGATACTTGTTCCATTGTCTATGTTCATTGTCATTTCTCACTTTTTCCTGATGCACCGGGATAGCTGTGTTTTAGCCAATCCCAACCTGAGACATGGGCCCCTCTTTCTGGAAGCTCTCCTTGTAATTGCTCCATAATTTCACCCCTATCCACCCCCCAGGGAGCCCCACCACATCATTTAATTCTTCTTCTTCTCTACCACCATGGCACTGGCCCAATTTATGTTATAGTGGTTATTTTCATGATGGCCTAGCTCATCTCTAGTAGACTGCAAAGTCCTGGGAAGGAAAAGCCATGCTACTGTGTATTTATATTTTTCTCAGACCCATTGACTCCCATATGCTTTCACACACAAAAACTTTTTTGAAATAATACACTAAATGTGTCCCACTATCCTCTTGACTTCCGTTTTGTACCTCTAACCCCTCTGCTTCAGTCAAATATAGCTATGAGGTACTACTGGATTTTAATTTAGATTGTGTCTTCAACAGGGAAAGAAAAAACAAAACAGCCCCCTTTCTAGTTCTGTACGATATAGAAACAGTAATGGTGTTTCTTATGGTTCTTCCCAGGCATCTTACATTTTGCTTCTCCATCAGCCATTCTCCCACCTAACCTTGGAGCCGTCTCCCCATTTGACATTTCTTCCCCTACCCACACTGTTAGGTTTCATGTATCAGCCCAGTCCCACTTATTTATTCCTTTGCTCCCTGAACTGAGTAAGTGTATGTAGATGCATAACAAAACAAACATCAGGAGGATAGTGCTGGTGAGTAAGGATTTTGGTTATTTCTGGTTTGTTTGTTTTGAATTTTTAAATTTTTGTTTTGTTTATAGAGGTGGCTGTAAATTTGCATTGATCTGTTCACACTGCCTCATCCTTTTACTCTAATTGGGAAATTTGCAAAAATATCTGGGAAGAAATAAGATGGCATGTCTTGCTCATAGGATAGGGAAAGACAACTGGGAAAACAACAAATAAATAACTTGGCTTCATCATCCCAAAGTTGAAAACACCATCATCTCCACCAAGACAAATTCTTATCCATAATATCACATCTGTTTTATGTATTTCAGAGAAGCAAACAATGCACAACCTAGCATGTTTATCTCTGTTATATATTTATCAGGGATTCAGATATATAATAATCTTGTATTTGCTGTGCTCACATAATGTGCACATAAGCATTAGATATTATTATTTGTTGTCTGAAAATGTTGGTGCTGCTGATTTGGTTGCTATCAGCGATATCACCAAAGCTATTAGATGAAAATAAACATTGTCATTGTTTTCTTCATGCCATGCACACAGCCCACACAGACAAGGAAATGGGGAGACCTTACAAAATATAGGCATATTGTTCTATAACCTCTACCCACGTTGGACAAATGTTCATTAAAATCTCTTAAAAGTGACAGACATATATTCCCAATGCTATCAAAATGAGGCAACTCCTTCATAGTGAAACAAATATTTAGATAAGTGAGCAAAACAAAAACAGCTGCAGAGTTGACAGAGATTTAGTTTGACCAGAATATTCACCCTTGGTCTCCAGGGACATGTTTCAAGGAAAACAACAATTCTGCACTGCCTTCCTCCTCACAAATGCTTGTGTGGTCTTGAACTCTTTATTGTGTCTTGCTGAGAAGGAAGGTTTAATGTCAATAGGAAGGCTAGCACTAGCCCCCGGGAGTGAGTTCCAATTGCAAAGGCAAACTTGAACAGAAAAAAAACTCAGAGCCAAAACTTCGTATATATCAAATTCTTCCATAGACATAAAACCTTCATCCACTTCGTATTGGGCTCTTAAATTCTCTTAAGTTGTGTACTACTTATTGTGGCCTATTATACCAGGTGGGTCAAAAGTAAGTTTACAGTTGTAAGTAGACTAAACAGAGTTTATTCTTATATTATTATTTATTAACTAGAGGCCTGATGCATGAAATTCGTGAAAGGGGCTCGGCCCTTGCAGTCCTGATTTCATCCAGAAGGTCATCCAGAGGAGTCCAGAAGGTCCTTCGGTCTAATTAGCATATTACACTTTTATTATTATAGATTATTGTATTATTTTCCATAGGAAAAACTGTACACCTACTTTTGCCTTACCCTGTATATTTGTTGAGCAGTTCGTAGTGTATTATAAGGCCTTTTAAAATATTTTTATCTCCTCTGACTTCCCAAATACACACTATAAGATAAGCTGGTAGAATCATCAGCCTACTGACGAGAGGGAAGCTGAGAATATGAGTGTTGGAGCAACAAGCAGGAGGATAGATCAGAGGACAATGGCAGAGCTGGAGTGCAAGCCACATCTCTGCCTCCTGACACCTGCCCGCTCCTTCAACTCTGATTGCATTGCTTCATGCTAGATAAATGCATAACGAGTTTGACCCCGTCTGCCTCAAAAACTGAACTCAACATGGAGACTGTGACACTCTCCCCATCGTAGAGCAATGGTTTCTTCTTTTGCTGAATGAGTTTCCTTAGGAATTAACATTTATATCCTCCCAATAAGGCTCTCCAGGGTGCATATTACGGGCGAGCAATGATATGCCTTTGCAGTTAATGGCACTCAGTGAAAACTACCAGGGCATGTCATTATTAGGTCATAATACCCACCCTGGAGTGTCTTACAGCTTAATTGTTCCCTCTTCCATTCCAGAAACCAGCCAAAGACATATTTTACTAATGTTTCTGCTTTGTTAATGAGTTCAGAATGGATGAGCACATGTGTTCTGCCTGTCTGTCTATCAAGCAAGTATCCAGGAATACATTCTGGTCACATCATCCACCATCACAGCTTGCATATTTTGCTGCAAAAAAAGAAGTTTGCCATGGCTCTGATACTTCTGAAAGTGAAGATTTAGTATACAACGTCTGTCTAAATATTCAGACAATGAAAACTCATCATACTTCCCCTTCTGCCAATGTCCTTAGCATTTATAGCCTGATTATCATCTGTTTTTCTGCTGAAAATCTGCATTATGAGAGTTATATTTTAATCTGGACGAGAATCCACAATAGACCATTCCCAGTCTTTAGAAAATATAGTTAGTTATCTTTTAATAAGCATTTAAACTTAAGTTCTTTCTTACCTACATTCACCAAGCCTCTTCAATCAGAATAGGATTCAGGTTCTAATTCTTCTCCCATACAGTCATACTTCCCTTGTGACAACATCTATAATAATAAAAGCATAATATGCTAATTAGACCGGACATCCTTCCTGATGATCTTCTGGAGGAAGCCAGGGCTGCCAGGGAAGTCCGGGTCCTGGGTGCCAGAGGGAAGCTGGTGCCAGCAGACAGGGAAAGGAAGGCCTGCTCTTGCATGAGTTTTATGCATCCGGCCTCTAGTTTTAAATAACAAGCAAAGACTGAGGAGGTATAAGAAGAAATGACGGACCCAGGTGTGTGTGTATGGTTCTAAAATATGGCTGCCTAGCAATAGCAGGCATTGGCTATTCGATTAAGCATGACATCTCAACCCATTACAAGGTGAGGGTCGTTAGCTTCCTTCACAGTTGTATGTAGTAATGACTGAAGAGTGTAAGAAGCAGTCCCCACCACTACTTAGGAAGTGCTTGGGGAAGGTAGGACATTGGAAGCTCCAGGTCAATGAAACAAATGTAGCTTGGGAGCTGTCTAAGGGAAACATCTCTAGGAAAGTTTGTGAAAGGAAATGGACTTTGAATGGCCTTGTTAATATTATAATATAACAAGTAATGAGATTGACTTAATATTTTAAGACTTCCCACAAAGCCCAGTTTCTAGATGGTCTCACTGGTTAATTCTAACAAACATTTAAAGAAGAATTAATACTAATTCTTTACCAGCTCTTCCAAAATACAGAAATGGAGGGAATATTTCTCAACTCATTCTATGAGACATTATGACCCTGATGCTAAAAACAGACCTCACAAGAAAACTACAAACCAAATTTCCCTTATCAACATAGAGGCAAAATTCATCATGAAAGTACTACTAAACTAAATCCAGCAACATGTAGAAAACATTACACACCATGACCAAGTGGGATACATCTAAAACATATTTCAAAATTGGATTATCATCTGGAAAACAATGCTGTAATATAGTATAATAACAAACTAAAGGACAAAAGAAAATCATGATCATCTTGATAGATTTAGAAAAGTGTGACAAAATTCAATACCCCAAAATGATAAAACCACTCAAGGAACTAGAAACTACAGAGAATTTACTCAATTTGATAAAGACTATTTACAAAACAAAACAAAACCCTACTGTTAGTATAGTATGCAGTGACAAAAGATTGAATGATTAAGTGAATAAGATACTTATTCACTTTTCTACTCAACATCTCAATATAAGTTATAGGCAGGGCAATTAGACAAGAAAAGAAAAATATCTAGATTGGAAAGAAGAGGTAAAACTATCTCCATCCATAGATGCTTGTTCATTTATATAGAATACCCTAAGGAGTACTTGAAAAGCATACTAGAAGTAATAAGTTTAGAAAGGTTAAGGATGCAAGATCAATATACAAAATAATTGTACTTTTATATGTTGGCAATAAACAATTCAAAAATAATATTAAGAAAACAATGTCATTTACAATAGTTCCAAAATAATGAAATATTTAAGAATACATTTAATTTAAAAAGTGAAATATTTATAGCTTTATAAAGTACAGAACATTGTTGAAAGGAATTGAAAAAATCTAGATAAAATACATGTTTATGAATTGTAAGATTTAATATTAAATTAACCTACAGTTTTAACACAATTTATATTAAAATACCAGATGCCTTTTTTTTTTTGCAAAAATTGACAAGCAATTTATGAGATGCAAATAGAAATGCAAGAAAGCCAAAATATCCAAAGCAATTTTGAAGAAAAGAACAAAGTTTAAGGACTCATGTTTTCCAATTTCAAAACTTACTAGAAAGCAGCTGGAATCAAGATACTGTAGAACTGGTATAAAAATAGACATATATGATAAATTATGAAACAACATTGGAAAGCCAGAAATAAGTGAATATCCACACAATGGAATATTATTGTATTATCAGCACCTCAATAAAAAAATGAAGTACTGATACCAATTGCAACATGGATGAACCTTAAAAATATGCTAAGTGATAGAAGTCAGTCACAGAATCACATATACAGTAATAGAATCGGATTTGTATGAAATGCCCAGAATTGGCAAATTTACAGAGACAGAAACTAGATTAGAGACTGCCTAGGCTAGAGAGAATACACTATGAGAGTGTCTGCTAATGGGCACTTTACAATGCTTCTTTTGGATAAAAAGATTTGAACATTAGATTCTGGTGATGGTATGATGATGGTACGCATCTCTGCACATATTCAAACTATTGATTTGCACACTTTAAATTGGTGAATATTATGGCATATGACTTATATTTCAATAAAGTTGTTTTTACAACAACAAAACTGAAGAGTTTAATAAAATGAAAGCACAGACTATCGGAAGTATAGAGGCCTAGAAATAATCAGGTCAAGTGAGAACAGAAAGTAGGAATTTATATTAAGAAGAATGGTAAGAATTGTTTCCAAGTCAAATCTGAAATATATTTGTGGTTTGGCAAGAAGCCATATCTTTCTTTTGCAAACCGAACAAAATAAAAGACGATAAAAAAGATTTAGGAAACAAATAGTTGTAAATAAAAGACAATGATCAGAATATGTAGAAAACTAAGAAGTGTCATAATGTTAAGTACCTTGGTATTTGGAATACCTTTATTCAAAACGCTAAGCCTAGTGACCTAAGATTTTAGTTTCCTATAAGTGACCTAACATGGGTATACAACAAATTGTATTTGTATAATTATGTTATTAAAACTTTGTTCATTATATCAGTTTTCAGTTCATAGGATAATCCCATAGACAAGACACAGAAGACTTATATGTACAGACTAAATGTGACTATAAAATGTGATGTTATGGATTTCAATCTCTTTTTGTCTCAAATGGTAGTGAATCAAGAGACTCCATTAAGTTTATAGATGAGGAATCAGGAGAAAAATTATAATATTCAAAATCTAGAAGTAAGCAAAAGAAGAAATAATTATTTTTACTACAAAAGTTAAGAAGGGAGTTTGAAAATGAGAACCTTACTTGTTGCCTAGAGTTTATAAAACAACAAATATAAGGTTAAATATATTATTTAGCATTATAAAGTTTAAAGAATATGAACAAAAACTTAAAAATAATTGTGTCTAAAAATGGTGACTGTGGTGAAAGTTGAGTGTATTGTTCATTTATTGAGTGGATATAACATTAGAAGTTCTAGTGTGTTGCTTTTTGGAAAGTATAAGTATTAGCAACAATATAAAAAAATCTAGAAAACCATGAGGATTTATTTAAAAGCAAACAAAAGCAACATAGACGTCATTAGAAACCGATAGGTGATGCAATCTGTCTTCTACACCCCTTTTATAATTTGAGTTCTAACCATCACATTTTCTTTTTAGTAGGAACACGAACAAGGTACACTCTCAGGTGGTCTGGGGCCTTATTCGAGCATTTCCTTAGGACTGTGCCACACAGTGGTGAGGTCCCAATGTCCAGGGCTTCAGGCATCCTGGCAGCACGTTCAGGAAAGCAATATGAAGCCACCATGGGGGGCTCCAGGCTGTCTCCGAAGCAGCCCACAGAGAATTTTTCTTTCATTGAGATTCTCTGCTCTTCAAGGTTATCCGTTCAGCCACCAACTGCACTGAACCCTTTTATCTTCCCCACTTCACAGTTATAAAATATTTGCAATTATACAATATGCTAATTATGAGATGTCTACAAACAGCTTAATCGATTGAATGCGTTTTATTATTTCTAGCCTAAACATTACGGACTCCCATGAAGTCTTGGAGATCGGGAAATTATTCTAGACTGTAAAACTGCTGCCATACCAGTCAGGAGTTTTATTTGGATTTATGAGGCTTTCTATATTACTTGGCGAGCAAAGTTTGGGAAAAACAACAGAAACAAAGAGCATCCTGGAGTCACCTTGTGAAGCTTGATGGGTTCCCACGAATTGCAGAGCAGGGAGGCCATGTCCAGTCCTGGGGGGTAGAGGGGCTGAGGACGGGTCTGGCCACACAGTGCGCATGCCACCTCCCCTGTCCCCCAGGTGGGCTGAAGGGACTGTGGGGCTCTGGCAGCAGGCACAGGAGTGGCCGGACCCACCTGAGGGCAGGACTGGCTGCACCGCGTGCCTACCACCACCACCCCTGCAGAGCTGAAAGGACTGGGGGACTCTGGTGGGGATGAGGCGTCTGGGCGTTGCCATCTTATGGCTATGGGCACTTCCATCTTTGTGATGGTGTCATGGTCAATTTGCATATTCCCTCTTTATTAGATAGGATGATGTATATATCTTTGTTGAGAAACAAAGAAAAAAATATTTTTTTCATTTCCATCAGGACCTTCATGGTGTACCACATTGACCATCCAAAAATAGAGCAAGAGTGGAAGTGCTCTGCCATATTTATACTTCAATGTGTTCAGCAAGAACACACATTCCCAAACATACCAGTACCCACCCCCTAATTAGTTATTATTATGTCCAAATTTTTATAAAGTCTTTTAAACCACTGGGTATTAACCCCTACCCACCAGGCCACCCCTACACTCATGACTTAATTTTTAACAACTGAGTAGTCTTTGGAAAAAAAGTATTACCTCAAAACCTCTTCAAACAAGGCTGGTTTGGGATCCTTCTAATGACCATCTCAATAAAATGTTCACATAGAGTTGAGTTGTTTGGAATTTTGTGTGTGATACAGCCAGACTGTTTGTGATTCGTGTTCACATGTATGGCATTTCTTCCTTAAATTTCTTGCTCTAAGAGACATGGCCACGTTAGAATGTTGTTGAAGATCAACATATTCCAACACATGGAATAAAATGGGAATGTTTAGATTTATTCTGGGTAGTGATTAAGTGGGACATTTTTCTAAATTAATTCATTTATGCCATATAGTGAAAGTAGTATAAATTTAAAAAATTAAGAAGCCTATGTAATATGTAGTAGGCCAGAATTTGAATTGGACATGATAGAAGAGGAGAAAGAAATAACTCCAGCCGAAGCCTGTTTGGCTCAGTGGTAGAGCGTCGGTCTGCGGACTGAAAGATCCCAGGTTCGATTCCGGTCAAGGGCATGTACATTGGTTGCAGGCACATCCCCGGTAGAGGTTGTGCAAGAGGCAGCTGGCCAATGTTTCTCTCTCATCGACGTTTCTAGCTCTCTATCTCTCTCCCTTCCTCTCTGTTAAAAATCAATAAAATATATTTTAAAAAAAGAAAAAAGAAATAACTCCTGTTAAGTTGTGGAAACCTAGGACCAGAACTCAAATAGGAGAAGGGTCCATGCCTCGGAAAAGACAATCATAGTGAAGGCATTTTTTAAAGAAGCTAATAAAAATGAAAATAGCAGATCATCTAATGCTCAATAAAAAGAGTACCTTTCGAACATACTTTTAGTAAGCTTCTAAATTTATTTAGAAAGAAATTTCAATAGTATACTTGAGAAACACAAAATTAGGCTGACTTTGAAAGTTCCTTTCAACACTGGATCTCCATTTTGTTGGAAGGAGGTGTTTTCAGGAACAAATTCTTGCCACATTTTCTGAAAATTTGCATATGGTGGAATAGAACCATGGCTATAATAACTACCCTAGAATTTCACTCTGCATTTACATGCATAAAATAAGAAAGATGTGTGAATGTGATTATTTAAAACTATCTTTGTCTCAGCTAGGAACCAGGTTAATAGGCCTGGTCAAAGAAATGAAAATATCAATACATCTTTGCAATATCTTATTTTATTTCAGCAACAAAACCATTCTTCTGTTGCAGAAAGAGTCACATACCTCATGATTGAGTTTTGTGTTTTTATTAACACTGGAAAATATTTTTGAAATGTTTCAAGTTTTTAGAATGCTATGTTGGACTTAAAGAAAAGAGAGTTGCCTAAAAAAAAATATAACTATAATACCTGAAAGAAAAGTAGAATGACAACAAACCAATTAAATGTGGAAAAGGGGGTGAGGCAATAAATATTAATATCATAAAAATTGTCTTTAAAAAATAGTGCTATCACAGATGGTGTTGTAAGAGATCTTTAGTTATAGTCACTTGTTTGTTTGTTTTTAAAATTATATATATATTGCTTTTGAGAGAGAGAGTAAAGAAAAGGGAAAGAGAAAAACATTGATCAGCTGCCTTCTTCATGATTACTATTGGGGATTGAGCCCACATCCCAGGCATGTGCCCTGAACTACACCCAACTGAGCCATACCAGCCAGAGCCATAATCACTCCATTTTTGTTCTTAATGTGATTCCAAAAGAAATGTGTTAATTCTAGAGGTGTAATTAGTTGAACTTAAAAAGCTGTGTTAATGTAGCCCACAAATAAATGAGCCTGAAATGGTTAAACAACAAAACACTAGGGAGCAATGTTCAGATTTTAGGTGCATCCTGCCATACTCATATTATTTGTGATTAATTGTCTATAGTTTTCTTTTTATAGTGTATAATGAGATTTCAATCATTCTGTTGTCATTATAAAATCCTAAATTTAAATGCTTATTAATGCACATGGGCTCAATTGATTTCAAGGGATAATTATTCTTAACAAGCTAGTGTCCAAAACGATATAAAGCAGATCATTATTAGAAGAGAAAAACAGAAAAATAATAAACCTGAAGACATTCATCTTCATTATTAATGAAGAGTCATATGAAAACAAAAATGAAACAGCTTGCCTGTTGGACACCTTTATATGCAATTGATAGAAATACAAATTGCTTAACCTTTTTAGAATTCTGTGAATGAAGAGCCTTAAGAATTGATGTACCTTCTGGCTTAATAATGATGCTTCCAGGAATCTATTTTAATAAAATAGAAATGTAAAAAGAATTTATGAACAAATATATTTAACATAGTGAAAGTTGGAAATAATTCAAATGTCTAATAATAGTTTAAGGCTCAAATAAGTTATGGTTTATAAAGAAGACCACTTTATCCTAATTATTTTTTTGAAAAATGTTAATAAAGTGACAAAACAATACATTTAAGCTTGCATTTATGAATATGTATTAATTATACTTATATAAAAAGTATAATATATCTACACTAATAAAAGAGAAACATGCAAGTTGACTGTCCCTCTGCTATGCCCACCAGCCAATCAGAAGCGAGTATGCAAATTAACCCAACAAAGATGTTATAGCAAGCAGGAGACTTGGGTTTCCCCCAGCAATGGAGGAAGCTTCCTGCCTGCCCTGGTCTCCCCTCTAAGAGGGGCTGGAAGAAAAAAATAAAAAGAAAACGAAGGCTGGGAGCCTGGTTGCCAGGGGGCATGGCCAGCTTGAAAAAGGCCCTCAGCCCCTTACTCAAGCTGGCCAGGCACCCCAGAGGAACCTTCACCCTGAAGGGGATGTGGCCAGCCTGAAAATGGCCCTCAGTCCCTCACCCAGGCTGGCCATGCCCTCCCATGAGGGACCATGGGGCATGGCTGGCCTGCAAACCACCACAGACCCCTAATCCAGGCTGCCCCATGCCTTAAGAGAACCCCCACCAGATCTGTGACACCCTTCAGGGCAAACCAGTCAGACCCATAGGCTAATTAGACTAGGAGACCTTCCAGATGTTCTTCTGGACACAGCCATGGTGGCAGGGCTGAGGTAGAGGTGGTTAGAGACCAAGAGGGGAGGGCAGTTGTGGGTGATCAGGCCAGGATGGGATGGCAGTTGTAGGTGATCAGGCCAGTGGGGAGAGGAATGTTGGTGGTGATCAGGCTGGTGGGGGAGTGTTGGGGGTGAGCAGACCAGCAGGAGGGCCAGTTGAGGGTGAGCAGGCCATCAATGGGAGTCAGTTGGGAGTGATTAGTACAGTGCAGGGGGGTAGTTTGGAGTGGACCAGCAGGGGGGCAGTTGGGGGCGAGCACACTGACACAGGGGGCAGTTGGAGGCAAGCAGGTCAGAAAACAGAGTGGTTAGAGGCAATCAGGCAGGCAGACAGGTGAGTGGTTAGGAGCCAGCAGTCTCAGATTGCAAGAGGAATTTTCAACTGCCAGTTGAAAACCATTCCCTATAAATCAGAAGTACATCATCGTTTGAGGGGTACAAGGTTGGAGAGGGTGCAGGCTGGACTGAGGGACACCACCTCCCACCCCTGTGCATGAATTTCATGCACTGAGCCACTAGTAATAAATAAAAGGTAATGTAAGCTCATCATTTTTTTTTCTTTTTTCCCCCTTCTATTTTGTAATTTGCCAGTTCCCTTTCCAACACCATTTAAAAGATATAGTACTTTTAGAGTCAGAAGAAAACCCAACAACAAAACTTAAGTGGATATTATTGTTTTCCCAAAAGGCAAAAAAAATTAAGATACACCCATTATTGGATGAGTTTTAAATTCTACCAGCTTGCCAGTGCCTCACAATAAGTTAGTGCACTCACATGTTTCAAATATTGCTTTTCACTGGGCCTTCTTTTCAGTAACTTTCAATAGCAGCTTCTCAATAGCAGGCATTGAATTCATAAATGAAGCACTTATACTTTTTTGGTGACAATATGACAATCACTGGTCGGCCATCGGGGAGGGCCCGATAAGAACAGATTTGGTGTGCGCCTTTCTCCTTCCATGTTTCCGTCCTGGATTTCACTTCTCTCCGGGAATGCAGCCCGTGAGTCACCACCTCCGGGTCTGGCTCTGCCGCTGATTGCTCGCGAAAGTCCTGCCATGAAGAAGAGACCCCAGAGGAACATTCCAGTCATGTAGGCACCATAACTTAAAACCACGGCTAAGGACTTGGCTGGAAATCTAACTTCCCGGTTTGGCTTTTAACAAGATGCCTGCAATGTAATGCCACTGTTTTCATGAAAGATGGCTAAAGAACTATTAATGACACTAATTAAGATGTGTGACTATCATTTAGATACTCCTCCTTGTTGCTTTCCAAGTACAAGCTATGTTACCTAACACATTAATTGGTAATGATACAAATGCACATCTTTCAACTACAAGGTCAGTTTTTAAAGCAGGGCTTTTATTATTAATGAGCTTTAAGTTCCCACGCAGTCCACGTAGAGATTCCATTAACAAACCTTATCATGCTCCTCTTTAACCCCAGTGCAGCCATACCCCCCTCACCCACCCCGCATAGCATGATATGATGGTTTAGCATCTCAAACCTTCATCCGGCCTTAAAGATACTTTCCAAAGCATTCTATATGCACCCAGAACCTGCTGGTTTAATTGTTCATATTTTTAAGTAAATTCATTTTCTGGTCTTCTTGACCAGACATACAAAATCAAAACGCTATTTATGTGAAACCCGCCACTCACCTATCCAGCATGTCTGCCTAAGGTAAGTTTTGTACCTGTAAAGTAAGCATAAAAAACAAAGAGTTTTCAAATACAGCCCCTACTAGTATGATGCTCTGCTTATTGCCTTGAAATCTTAAATGGCAGAAGTTGGTAGAGTCCGAGAAAAGGTTAGCCCCAGTAACGTACATAACAACACAGCATCTCAAGTGAGGGTCACGTTAGTGTCTCCACTTTCCACAGCGTCAGTTCTGTTTTTTACTGCTCTCAGCACCGACTCCACATTTATGGTTGCTGCTCTTTCTCAACTCATCCAGATCCCTCCCCCTGCTTTCAATGTGGTCTCCGCTTATCCTGGCAGCTTCTAATTCATGGAGCTCCTAATGTTTACATCCTACGGAACACACAAAGCAATTTACTTCATGAAAAATATTTTTGTGAGGTCTTTTTCTAGAGATATGTCTAAGGATGATGTGCCAATTACTCCCTGTTGTACACTTCTCTTTCCTTTTTCTAAAATAAGGGTGTGTGTGTGTACAGTCCTTGTGTTTATCACTGGACAGAGCATCTAATTATTCCTTGCTCTTCCTACATATTTTCCAGGAAAAGTTAGTAGGAGAATAGTATAGTAAAAGCCTGAGGATGTTAATAGAATCCTCCTGGTCTCAGACCTAAACCTAGACACCAGTGTCTAGATCTGTGTCTCATATTTGCATGGCAGGATGGGGGACAAGTGCACATAGTATCTGGGAGGGCATGTATTGCTAAAATAAAAAAGCATATTTCTTATGAGTATTATTTTTTATACTCAAAACTAAATTCTCTAAAGCTTGACAAAAATCATAGCTAGGAGGAGGTACACAGAAATTGAGTCAGAATTCATTCAAAGTGCTATAGACTAGCCCTAACTGGTTTGGCTCAGTGGATAGAATGTTGGTATGCAGATTCAAGGGTCCCAGGTTCGATTTCGGTCAAGGGCATGTACCTTGGTTGCAAGCACATCTCTGGTAGGGGTATGCAAGAGGAAGCTGGTGTATGTTTCTCTCTAATCGATGTTTCTTACTCTCTCTCTCCCTCCCCCTTCCTCTCTGTAAAAAATCAATAAAATATATTAAAAACAACAACAACAAAGTGCTATAGACTAAGCCACATTGGAGAACACGGAGCTGGTGTTATCTGGTTAAGAACGTGGGGACAGCTGAAACCGGTTTGGCTCAATGGATAGAGTATCTCGGCCTGCAGACTGAAAGGTCCCAGGTCCGATTACGGTCAAAGGCATGTACCATGGTTGCAGGCACATCCCCAGTAGGGGGTGTGCAAGAGGTAGCTAATTGATGATTTTCTTTCAGTGATGTTTCTAACTCTCTATCCCTCTCTCCTCCTCTCTGTAAAAAATCAATAAAATATATTAAAAAAAAAAAAAAAAAAAAAAGAACGTGAGGACATGGAATGACTTGTCAGGTTTCTCTCCATCTGCTTTGCTTTGTTAATTGCAGGGAAGCTCCCCTGGATCCAGATACCACTGCCCACCCTTATCTTCTATCCCTCCCTACACCTCTCTACCCCCCCCCCCCCCCCCCCGCCGGCCCCAAGTCTAATAAGTGGCTTAAAAGGAAATTTCTCATGGAACAAAGATGCAGATAGTATCCAGGTCACAGCAAAAAGTGGTGCCCGTGCAGCTCAGAGAGACAGCTAATTGTCAAGTTGAAACTTCAGGTTCATAACACAGACAAGAGGCAGGCGGGGGGAGGGGCGGGGCTCCATCCATCCTGTCTTCTCATGGCCACAGTTTGCTTCTCATGGGGACAAGCAGCATCGTTTGAGAGAGCTTCTGAATATATATACATTCCTCTCCAGAGGTTTTGTGGCTCCTGGAATTTTATTTTCCAAAATTCTTGCAGCTAGTGGAATTCAATCTTGGTGCTGCTTTTTCTTGGAGCATTTTCATCTTTCCGGTCCTTCAGAAAGTATTTTGGAAGGAGCGAGAAGAAGCTGCCTTGGGAACTGTGAGCCACGTGCTATGTTGGTTCTAATTTTAGCCCCAAATCACTCAGTTCCATTGTGCAGATAAATGAATTGTCACAAACTATTTGCAGAACCAAATTGAGAACAAGCCGCCCTTTCCCTCCTCACCTTGCTATTCTGAACCAGATCTGCTTGGGAACAGATCTGGTGTTCGTTATTCCTTCTTAAGTAGCAAATCATGCCAATATGCTACCTTTCCCCAAACATTAATCCAAGATTTACTTCTAATTAAGCAATAACTTCAAATTAAAGGTACTCAAGGCATTGCTGTGCAGGCAGGGCTTTCCTTCGAAGCTGGTGACCCTCTGGGAATCATAGCCCAGACTGTGTGCCAGGCAGCCTGGCTTTCCTGCAAAACACGTGGCTCTGCCCTCCGAATGATGGATCATTTTATCCGCATGTGTGCGCTGTAAACTCTTTTATTCTGATTACAAATAACCACACAAATATAAAGCCAATCCATAAGCCACATTGGCAAAATTTACCTGTGTTTCTTGATTTCCAGAAGCCCGTGGCCAGATCTTACAGGTTATTCCAGGCACAGTTTGGTGAATTGATGCTGAGGCCCTCAGTCAGGAGCAAGATTGAAATCACATGGCGAAGGACACCAGCAGCAGCTGGACGGTCGATCCCGGGATGATGGCACAGGAGGCATGATTTTCCAAGTGATGGAGGCCATGCCATTGGGAGGGATGGGAAACATTGAATGATGGAGTCACAATCTTCACACCTGCAAACTACAAACAGATGAATGGCAACTACCCCCACAGGTGGCATTGGAGGGACTGGACCACACAGCATTATGTGGTCAAGTAGTTGGGAGTCAACTGGTTGCAACCTTCTTGGATGTTGACATTGTTAAGTGATTGGAACAAATGAGAGAATGGACTTCTACGGTGTAAAGAATAAAGAGGGTGATAGACTAGAAAACGTGTTCCACTCCTCCAAGCTCAGATCTCAGTCGGAACATTGAACTCCACCCAGGGTGTTTCTCAGAATGATGAGTTAAATCGCACCCTTATGAGGAAATCAGAAAGGAAGACCCTAGAAACTGTCATGGTGAGGAAGAAGAGGTGAAGGTCACGTCGGATCTGGATCCAAGCTTCATAGGAGGTTGAACTAAACTCCCCGTCTAATTCCTTTAAACTCTAAAATTCTAAGACTTTAGAATTATCCTATTGACTCAATTATTTTTTTCAGTCTGCTTTCTACCAAGCAGGTTTTTCTACAGAGAAAAATGTAGCCACAAACCCATCCAAACAATATTTCTCAAAGTATAGTAATTCCCACAAAGTTGTCAAACTAGAGAGTAGGGTAAGAAAAACATAACAAATGTTCCAGCATTTGCTGGTTACAAAATTGCTAACTGTGGAGGACTATATTTATTTGTTTGCTTTATTTTCTAGGAAGGAAGCTTTTATGTGTTCAAGCCATTTCATAAATACAAAGAGCAATATATCATTCACCTTTCCTCCTTTCTTCCTGCCACAACAAATAAGCGCTAACCCCAAATCCAAAGCGTGCTTTGTAGGCACTGCGCATTTCCAACATCCCACCACCCAGAGAACTGTTGCTACCAACAGTTTAAATGCAAAAAGTGCTGAGAACTGAAAAAGAAAAAGAAAAGAAAAAGAAAAGAAATCCCAAAGCAATTACTAAAAGAACCACCCCTCCATGATATCTTAACTTGAAAAATACTTTTGCCTGTTTATTATACAAGAATTGCTTCCAATAATATGATACCTGGAGCTCTGATTATGTTCAATATTTCTTTTCACAGAGATAATAATCATATAAGATTTCTAGGACTATCATGATCTCAGAAGACCATCTATGCTATCTTTATCTTTAATCTTATAAATCTCACACCACTGGGAGGCTGTTACTATGAGTCTTCTTTGGTGCTCCTCATACTCATTTACTGGGAAATTGTTTATGAATGAAAAGGCCAAATCATCTGTGATCTGTTTTTCAGCCCATTTTCTACTTGTTTAATTCCTCTTGAAGATGGTGAGCTACCAATAGTGAAGCAGGTCTACACATAGTCCCAGGGAAAGCATGGGGCAGGGTAGAAGCAGTCCTCTGCCACAGATGCTTAGGTCTGAAACTGCTTTTAAGATTACCTTAGACAATTTTATTTCTCTCATGGGCGAGGGAAAATAATGCGCCTCTCTGTCCCCCAAGATGTCCCCTAATCCCCAAACCCTGTGAAGATGTTACCTTACCTGGCAAAGAGACTCATGGTACCAACCCCTTTTGCACAGTGAGAGCTTTGTTATATTGGAAGTAATAAACTTTGCTTCCCTTTTGCTTACCAATTTCTTGTCCATGAATTCATTCATTCATTTCTCAAGACAATGGACTCAACAGTTCACAGTGGCGTCTCATCTTCACTTTGCCTTATTCTGCCCCTCAGCACTTTTTTTGTTACCTAATCCTAATCCTAACCCTAACCTCTAGCTTTAAGCCCTAACCTTTAAACCTAACACTAATCCCTAACCCTAACCATAACCCCTAGCTCTCACCCTAATCCCTACCCTAACTCTAACCCCTAACCCTAGCCATAACCCTAAGCCCTAAACCTAACCCTAACTCTAACCCTTATCCCTAACCGTAATCCTAAATTGGACTCTGATTGACCAATTTAACAGCGATTAAATACATGAATTAAAGAACCAAGAATTCCTGGGCAGAACTGGTGTAATGACACTTAAAAGTTGGCTGTTTATTCCCGGGTGGTTCCTGATCCTAAAGAAACCATTCATTCTCAGGCAGAAAGCACATTGCCCACCCCTGTGTTTCACAGCCTAATCCTAATTCCAACCCTTAATCCTAACCCTAACTCTAACCTCTAACCTTTAACCCTAACCCCTAACCCTAACCCTAACCTTAACCTTAATTCTAACCCTAACCCCTAACCATGTTGCCATGAATTCTCAGTGGAAGCTTCAACACCAATTCATCTTTCCATTCCCTGGGTCTAGAATAATTCTTAACATGTCAAATTATTTAATTAATGTTTGTTAAATAAATAATCAAGAATATTATTTATTTATTTAGCCAACAATCATTTAGTGATCCCTAAATGCTGAGCATGGAGATAGAAAAATAAATAGAAAATGCCTACTATGTTCATTAATAGCACCCGTGGGTGAGACAGATACTTTACCAAATAATCCAAGTGCAACGTGATGAAACTGCTGTGGGGACCAGAAAATTGCTGTGAAACACAGGGGCGGGCAATGTGCTTTCTGCCTGGGAATGAATGGTTTCTTTAGGATCAGGAACCACCCGGGAATAAACAGCCAACTTTTAAGTGTCATTACACCAGCTCTGCCCAGGAATTCTTTGTTCTTTAATTCATGTATTTAATCGCTGTTAACTTGGTCAATCAGAGTCCAAATTAGCATTGGCCATGGGCAACTGTTCCTGTTTTCTCCCAGGAATGTCACAGAGTTGCAGAAGGAAACCATCGAGGAGATCATGAAAATGCCACTCTTTAGTGTCAAAATACCTCCTCCAGTTCCAGCAAATAGATGCTGGAACACTTAGAGGGACAAAATGTATCTCCCCATCTGGGGGCTGTACCTCTGCTCTGAGTTTTCACCATCTTGCAATATTTTCGAAGAACATTGTTCTCAACCAGAGGGGATTGGGCACCAGCTGGAAGGGGGCATGGGTGTATGGAGATTTTGCCTTCCCCTCACCCAGGGGGACACTCGGCCATGTCTAGATATACTTTTGACTGTCATAACTCAGGGACCACTACTGGCATCTAGTGGCGTCCAGTGGATAGAGGACAGAGATGATACCAAACATCCTATAGTCCAGTGTTTTTCAACCTTTTTTGGGCAAAGGCACACTTGTTTCATGAAAAAAATCACGAGGCACACCACCATTAGAAAATGTTAAAAAATTTAACTCTGTGCCTATATTGACTATATATAAAGTAATTCTCTTGAATAGGAATCAAATAAACACAAAGAAAGTATTTTATAATTACTTTATTATGAAATATTAAGTAAACAAAATAGTGAAAAATTATAAAATTCTTGTCTTGTCTGCACCTACGGCACACCAGGCAACATCTCGCGGCACACTAGTGTGCCGCGGAACAGCGGTTGAAAAACGCTGCTATAGTCTACAGGACAGCCCCTCACAACAAAGAATTATCTGCAGCAAATTGTCACTGAGGCCGGAGCTACGAAATCCTCTCCTAAGGTTTATGCTCTGCTATAGAAACAGACTAATAAATGCATATCTGCTATTTACTTTAAAAGTAACATTGTAATTTAATGGACATTGACTTCCAAGTTAATCTGTGTTTTTCAACTAACCACCAAGGTACCGGAAGGATATGTGCTTCGTGTTGTTCTAATTACCCAGAGAGGGAAACTACATTCTCAAGTTGCTGAAAAGCAACCACAGGACCCTTGAATGAATGCAGTCTTCAAGGTGGTTATAGATGCCCCGTAGGCAAAGGGCTTATTGACTTTAAACCTTAATGCCTCTTCGCAGTGTTCAACCTGTGACATTTGGCCACATTCTGGGTAAATATTCTGCTGTAACAAAATTGGTGTTACTGGCTCTGCATTAAGGGCTCAGCTAATGAGACAAGTGAGCAAGGCACTAAGGATCTCTCTATTTTTATGATGCGCACTTAGCAACAAGGGAGCTTCATTCCAGGATAAAATGTCAAACCTAAAGTGAAATATTATCTATAATAAATGAGGCTCCTTGAAATTATTATGCAGCACATTTTCTCAGGTAATAAAGTCATCGTGTTTCACATGGCTTTATTCTTTCAGGCAGAGGAAAAGAGAGGGGAGTTTGTTGGTATTTTGCATTTTGCTTTTTTTTTTTTTTTTATGGGCTTCTTCCCATTCTTCTTGTGCCAAATGTAATGTTTTATGACTATTCATGACTTAGACAATGGTGCTTTCGGCAGTCAATAGCAATTATCCTTGTTGAGAACATATAATTCAAATTAGACCAATATAGACTCTTCCTCTTCACTTTAGTGTTTAGTTACCCAGCTAGATTTAAACAGTGTACAAAATTTAATGAAAGATTTTCACTAAAACCTAACTGACATTTAAAAGTAGTCTTTTTTTTTTTTATCACAGAGGAGTTACACAAAATTTACTTTGTTTAAAAGGTATAACATACCCATTAAAATTAAATACTTCAAGTTTATTCATTATGTGGTTCATTTAAACTGGTACCTGAACATGATAACTTTGTATACTAGACCGAAAATATACAGAAAAATTACAGAAAGAAGGCATCTAAATAGTTTTTCTTAATAAACAATCCACTTATGCATGGTTTAGGTTTGTAGTGCTCCAGTTTAATAAATCAAAGACTATGGTAGAGGTTATGGACTGAATTGTGTTTCCCCTTCCCCCAAATTCATATATTGAAGCACTACCCCCCAAAGTGACTGTATGTAGACATTGGGCCTTTTCAGAGGTCATTAAGGTTAAAAGAGGCCATAAGAGTGAGACCTTATTCCCACAGGACTGGTGTCCTTACCAGAAAAGGAATATATACTAGAGATCTCTCTCTTCATGTGCTCATAGAGGAAAGGCCACGTGAAGACATAGTGAGTGAGAGGACAGCTCTCTGCAAGCCAGGAAGACAGGTCTTACCTGAAGTCAACCCTTTTCTTTGACTTTGAGTCTCCAAATCTGTGAGAAAATAGAGCCACCCAGTTGTGTAAGCCACCCAGCCTGTGTTATGGCAGCTTAAGCAGATTAATCAGAAGGCTGTCGGTAAGATAAACCAAATTTATCTTTTCAGCAAGTTTTAGACTTTCTTAACTCTAGATGTGAGACCAGTGACATCACGGAAAACCATCAGTCTGAAACAAGGACATCAGTCGTCAACTAAAGTCCAAGGGCCTGCCCAGCAGGAACCATTATGAAAAATTGCTTCTATTTTTACCAAATGCACATGGACTATTTCCCCAGAAATGGTCTAAATTCACCTACATTTAAATAATCAGAGGTCTAAAATTCTGCATTTCAACTCCCTCCTCAATGCCTAGAACAGCATAATCTAGTGGAAGGACCATGGGCCTCCATGCCAGATAAACTTGAGTGTGAACTCCAGCTTTATCACAAGAAACTTGAAGGTCTGAGGCTGGCAACTTAGCTCCTTGAGTCTGTGTCTTCATCAATGGAAGAGGATAATAACAACAACAACAATATTGGCCATCAATAACAATAATGGTCAGTGGGATTTTGAGGGGATTAGAGATAGTGACTGTAACTACCCAGTACAGTGACCAGCAACGTAACAGTTACTCAAGGGAAGTAGAGGCTGTTATTATGAAGACGTTGAAGATGAGGCAGGAACATCTCTATATTTAGAAGGCCAGGGGCTAGAAAATAATGTCTACTCAGAAGTGTCCCTCAGAAGATATTTGTACTAAATTTAGGAGGTTCTAATGAAAAATCCTTGAATAATTTAGGAAAACATGAAGGGCCAAGAGGCATAGTTATATTTCAACTAACACCCTTCAGTGCCATCCTGCTCTGAATGTATCTGGTGCAACTGTGTGCTCTTGGGGGTGGTTAGGAGGGACATTTGTTCATTTGTGTCTTTGTTTTTTGTCTCACAGCATATTTTTCTGTCAGACATGTGGCTCAGCTTTGCATAGTCTTTGTGATGACAAATGGTTGGGACCTAGGCCTATTTGGAAAACAAATGCAATTGGATTTGCAGGCAGACTGGATGTGAAAGGAGAGAAAGAAAAGAAAGTGACCAGGGATGACTCCACACTTTCTGGCCAGAGCAACTGAAAGAACAACATTATCACAAACCTAGGTGAGGAGAGTAGATCTTAAGTGTTTTTAACACACACACACACATAACTATGCAAGGTGAAGGGTGTGTCAATTAACTAGATTGTAGGAATCATTTCACCATGGACATGTATATTAAATAATCACATTGTACACCTTAAATACCACATTGCCACATTGTACAATCTAAATTTATACAGTTCTTATTTGCCAATTTACACCCCCCCCCCAAAAAAAAAAAAAAAAAAAAACCCTAGGAAAAAATAAACTGAGATAAGGTGGAAGGTTTGAGGAAGAAAATGTGGGTTTGGGGGGAAAGATCTGGTTTCAGTTTGGATGTTATTTAAAAGTCAAAAGTCAAAGTGTTTTGGAACTGCTGTCAGAGCATGTGAACTGCTGGAGGAAGGGCACGTTGAAGAGACAGGCAGGTGGTGAAGCTAGTAGCCTCCAGGTCGCGCTGAGGAAGGTAGACATGACCCTACAGGCAGCAGGAAGGAAATGGAGACCTGTAAGATGGAAGGACGAGGTGCTTAAGGGATTAATTTACTCGAGTATTTTCTGAGACCAAACCATTAGTTTCCTGTTGGCTTATATGTTTTTTATTGTTGTTGTTTTATTTTGTTTGATAATCCCTAGGAAAGAGCTTTACCGACTGTTTTCACTTAACAATTTCTATGAGAAAATAGATTTAGTGACACACTTAGTTTTGGTTAAACTGCCTGAGTCTAGTTTCCTAGCTCAAAGGACATCACAAATTATCTCAGAGGGATATAGCAAGAATTACATTTCCCAGTTTTATCACTTCATTTAATGTTGTGAGTGTGCTCTTAAATACTAAATGACAATAATTCCACCAACATATCTGACCTAGTTATAGATTGGGATCAAGTGAAACTGTGCAAGAAATTGGAGAGTTATAGAGGTAAGCAATGGGGGAGGGATGAAGAGAATTAAATTGGACAGACTCAGGCTGCACACACACCTCTCTTAATCCTGCAGTCCACACACATTTGATGGATTCTCACTTCTCTTGGGATAATGGTGGGAATCCCCAAGAAAATTTTATGGTATTTTCTCACTCACTTGAAGCAATTCTAATGCATTTTGAAGAAGTCAAACAATAATTTATTATTTCAATAAAAGTCATGCCTTTTCATATGACATTCTTAATACTTCATCTTAGATGACATCTCTTTTCTACCTATTGAGAAAAAAAATCCAAATTTAAAGCCATTAATGAGAGTTTGGCAGCAGTGGATTTATAAAGAGACATAATCTACATTTGCAACTTATAATGTACTAGTGTTTTCACATATACAAAGTATAATGGATAGTGAACAAATAGGAGTCATTAGCAGTATAGTATCACATCATAAATGTAAGAATAAGGCATTGAGGAAGTTTGAAGAAATAATAAAATTAGTAATCTCTAACTTATAAAAGATGCAGAAGGTTCATCTTTAACCTCTTCCCTTCCAACCTGACCTCTGAGCAGTTAGCAAAAATATTCCATTCTAATTTGTAATATTGATATCTCCTCTGCCTACAAAAAATATGGATCTTTTAATAAGAGTAAGAGTTCTCCAGAGAAACAAAACCAAAAAGTTACATCTATCTATCTATCTATCTATCTATCTATCTATCATCTATCACCTATCTATCTATCTATCTATCCATCCACCTATCTATTTACCTTCATATCTATAGCTATAAAGAGATTTATTTTAAGGAACTGGCCCATGCAATTGTGAGGTTGGTCAAGTCTAAAACTGAAATGGAAGACCAGCAGACTGGAAACTAAGGCATGGTTTCTCTGCTGCTGTCTTGAGACAGAAGTTTCTTCTTCAGAAAACATTAGGTTTTTGTTTTTAAGGCCTTCAACCAATTGGATGAAATATTATTATAATAACCCATTGCCAAAGCCCAATAAAACTTAAATACTTCCAATAGGGAAATAAAAACAAATAATCTGGGACTATGATATGTTCTCCAGCGATTAAATATTATTTTGCTGGTAATATAATATTTTCTGTTGCAAGTATTTTGTGTTTAACCTCTATGGATATTGCATCATTTCCTATAGGAGGCAGTCCTGCATCTATGTTGAAAACAGGCCCACAGAGCTGACAATTATGATTAAAAATAATTTTTTGAGAAAAATACCAAGTTGAACTGTTAGTCTGATTGTCACATTCTAATATATTTATTATTTTTATACACAAATATGATATAGCTGGTTTAAAAATGTTATCTATTTGTGACAAATTCCAAAAACTTTCAATTTTTCATTTCTTATATCAAGTGCTATGTGGAGTTTCACGGTTAATAAGATGTTGTTACAGATGTCAGTTTGATCCAGACTGAGATGATGCTTGCTTGCAAATCATCTCGTTTGTTTTCTTACGGTTTCAGACTAACCTAATGCAACAGATTTTTCAGATCAGCCTGACTGCCTCAGAGCCTTTAAAAAGCTGACCCACTTATTTCTGTAAGAGGGAATGTCTAAGATTTGAGAATACACAAGGCTTTGCTAAGTGGAGTTAGAAATAGCTGATTTTCTAGAATAATGGATGCATTGATGTCTTTCCACTGATTTAACATTTTAGGTTGTAATTCTGAGTTTTTACATACTACTACCAAACCAATTGCTGTCAGCTGCCTATCCAGCCATCAGTTACATAAAACCAGGTGAAACCATTAATACTGATCGCTGCCAACAATAAATAATCAATTTAAACCACGCTTTGATCGTGAAATGACCAGAATGGGCCAGAAGACATGGCAAAGTAATTTTGCTTCATGATGACACACCATCACACACTTCAAAACCAGTTAAAGACACATTAAAAGATCTTGCCTGGGAAGTATTAACCCACCCGCTGTATTCACCAGACCTTGCTCCTTCAGATTACCACTTGTTTGGATCGATAGCACATACACTTTCTGAGCAGCGCTTCAAAAGTGTAAAATGAAGAAGTGGAAAATTGGGTCTCTGAATGGTTTGCCTCAAAACAAGAAAAGTTCTATTGGGACGGTATCCCCAAATTACCTGAGAGATGGGGGAAATATGTAGCTAGCGATGAACATTACTTTGAATAAAGCACTTTTGATGTTTCTCTTGAAATTATTGTTTTCTTTGTTTATAAAATCCACATTATTAACCGGTACAACTGTTAGCTATGTGGAAAAGCTATCCTATCTAATAGAATATTAATATGCAAACTAACCATCACCCTGCTACACCCACAAGCCACGCCCAACCAGGAGCGAATATGCAAATTAACCCAACCAAGATGGCTGAAGCCATGGAGTAAGCACGAGGCTCGGGTTTCCCTGGCAAAAGAGGAAGCCAAGCTTTCCACACACTGTGGCAGGCCTAGGCCTCTGCTCAAGGCTACAAAGTTTCATTATAGAAGATAAATAAATCCCAGACACAAAGGCCTCCGCTTGGGTCACAGGGGGCTGTGGCCGGCCTGCAAACCACCACAGGCCCCTTGCCCAGGCCATCCCCCGCCCCAAGGGAACCCCCACCCTGATCTGGGACACTCTTCAAGGCAAACCAGCTGGCCCCCACCCATGCACCAGGCCTCCATTTTAGCTAATAAGAGTAATATGAAAATTGACCATCATTCCAACACAAAAGATGGCTGCCCCTATGTGGTCAAAGATCCTGCCCCCATGTGGACACAAGATGGCCACCACAAGATGGCCAGCAGGGGAGGGCAGTTATGAGGGACCAGGCCTGCAACAGAGAGAAGTTGGGGGTGATCAAATATTCAGGGGAGGGCAGTTAGGGGTGACCAGGCCAGCAGAGGAGGGAATTTGGGGGCAACCAGGCCTGCAGGGGAGAGCAGTTAGGGGTGACCAAGCCTTCATGGGAGGTCAGTTAGGGGCAAATAGGCTGGCAGAAGAGCAGTTAGGCATCAATCAGGCTGGCAGGGAAGTGCTTAGGGGGTGATCAGGCTGGCAGGCAGAAGCAGTTTGGGCAATCATGAAGGCAGACAGGCGAGCAGTGGGAGCCAGCAGTCCCGGATTGTGAGAGGGATGTCCAACTGTCTGTTTAGGCCTGATCCAGGAGGGAGGGAGGGGCAGGCCTTCAGGGGAGAGCAGTGGGGGGATCAGGCCAGTAGGGAGGTCAGTTAGGGGTGACCAGGTAGGATCGGGCCTAAATGGGCAGTTGGAAATCTCTCCAGGGGCCCCAGATTGAAGAGGGTACAGGTTGGGCTGAGGGACACACCCCCCATGCAAGAATTTTATGCAGTGGGCCTCTAGTATAAAGAATAAACTCTGAGACATTAAAACTATTTTACCTTCTCTTTCTCTTTTTATTTTTATTTTAGGGAGAATGAGAGAAGTTGGAACATTCTGGAAAGAATTTATATTTGTTTTACTTTGGGGCTAGTATGTTGATTTACTTGAAAATTCTTCCTTATCCTTTAAAATAATGTTCATGACTCTTCCTCAGAAAGATGACACAAGGGAGAGAATCAATTTGCAAAATCTATTCTATGTGTCAATCAAACAAAGAGTATGGTTTTATAACGAAAATTTCCATTAGCAACAATATAAATTAGAAATGTCATTTTTTAAAAGGAAAAAAAAATCCCATTTAAAAATCTAGTAACCGTATATTTAGAAAAAGGCAACTAATAGCGTGATGGAGGAGACAGAGCCAGGGCTGACCGAGCTGTCCCCTCAGACACTGCAGGAACACAGCTGTGCACGTATTTCTCAGCTTATCAGATGCTGAACTTTTAAAGCAATACGATGGGAGATAGGCAGCAAGTCTATATTAGGATTCCCAGGTCTTTTAAACATGCAATTTAATAAAGCATTTCTTCCCAGCAATCAGTTTCTTTAATTGCCTGCTGAGTGATCAGTAATAAGCCTCACTTTGCTTAGATACTGTTTTTATGTCTTTAGATAACAAAAAAAAAAAAAAAAAAAAATGTCTTTTCTCAGCATCTTTTAGATGCCCTAAGTAGGATTGTATAATTTTAAGTACTTCACATGTACCCGACTCAAAGGCAGTGATGGATGGTGATGTTTTTGAAATGCAGGTCAGTTCAGTGTTGGAAAATATATACAAAAAGGAAAAAGAAAAGAGAGAGAGAGAGAGAGAGAGAGAGAGAGAGAGAGAGAGAGAGAGAGAGATCTGTAAAGTTGACAAATAATGAAGTGAGATTAGAGAAGCCTCATTACCATTATTTAGTGCTAATATGAAGCAATCACCAGATTTCCTTTAAAATTGAAGGTCACATCTCAGTATTTTCCAAAGAACTGATGGTACATCATAAATTCCAAAAATAAAAAAAATAAAATTCACCAAATACAAAATAAGGCTCTCATTACACTCACAAAAAAATTAAATTAAAAAATTTTAAAAATCCATCAATAAACTCAAAATGGGGGAGAGGGGGTTGTAAAATATATCATTTTTTCACTAATTGAGTATTTTTTTTCACTTTTGTGTTTGATAGACATTTTATAATAAAAATACATTTAAAATGCCTGTTATTGGCAATTCATCTCCCCCAGAAGCAATTGTAATGTGCTTTTAAATTAAATAATAGTGACTCACTTTTGGTGCCATGAAATGCTGGATTAATGTGAAGACTGAATGAGTCCATCCGTCTTCAGAAAGAGCAGTGGAGAGGGTCAAAAAGAACTGATTTGTCTCATGGATCTGATGTTTTGATAAGTGCATTTTTAAAGATGTATTTGCTCTTTTAAAATATTGTCATAACACTTAGAAGACACAGCTGATTCCATGCATTTCATTTCTCATGTACTTACTGGAAATATACATAATTTGAGTTGATCAGTTAATGATTTATAAACTGACCTATCAAGACACTGCTTTAAGCAACATCTCTGTAGTCAAGTTTTAGAAATGAAATTTCCCAAAGTCTTTTAGTTTATACTCTACAATTCCGAGAGTGACCGCAAGACTTTAATTCTTGTATAATTCTTTTTTTTAAAAAAAAAAATATATATTTTATTATTTTGTACAGAGAGGAAGGGAGAGAGCTAGAGAGCTGGAAACATCGATGAGAGAATCAGCGACTAGCTGCCTCTTGCACACCCCCTACTGGGGATATGCCCACAACTAAGGTACATGCCCTTGACCGGAATCGAACCCGGGACCTTTTAGTCCCCAAGCTGACGCTCTATCCATTGAGCCAAACCGGTCTCGGCTAATTCTTATATAATTCTTTCACCTACATATGCATTCCGTTTTATCCAGCTCTTTCGGAGGATAGTCACTGTAATGTATCCATTTCTCCTCTCCTCTTTTTCTTTTTTTAAAAATATATTTTATTGATTTTTTACAGAGAGGAAGGAAGAGGGATAGAGAGTAGAAACATAGATGAGAGAGAAACGTTGACCAGCTGCCTCCTCCACACCCCCTACTGGGGATGTGCCCGCAACCACATGCCCTTGATCGGAATTGAACCTGGGACCTTTCAGTCAGCAGACCTATGCTCTATCCATTGAGCCAAACTGGTTTCAGCTCTCCTCTCCTCTTTTAATACTCTTCCTCCATATTTGATCACTTATATCTTTTTCTCATTTTTAGCCAAGTTTCTGTACTAGCTTACAAAAATAGAGTGCAAAGTATATATTCATGATAGTGATACAAGATTGAGGAAGCGAACACCAACTTTTTTCACTATAGCAATCAAGTTTACTCTTTCCATGTCAATTTAGAATATTTCATCACCTGGTTTTTTGTTTTTTTGTGTTGTTTTTTTTTGGTCTTTTTTGTGTTTTTTTTGTTTTTGTTTTTGTTTTGTTTTTAATTCAGTCCTTTCATTGTTGACCTTGCTATGACCAGCTGAATCTGCAGCCATAAACTGTATCGTCCTGAGCTTTGCCCAGAGCTGCTCTGCTTGCCTCCATCCACAACAGAAGCCCCTCTGCTCAGAGAGGCCTATGCCCACCTGGGACTGGGCTCTGCCCGCCCTTCAGCTCAATTGCCCACCACAAAAAATGTGTGCCACTCCTCTCACTTGGAAAAGCCTCAAATGACCCATGGAGAGGTAGGTGGGAGCAAGGGAAGTTTTCTCAAAAGGAATTAGGGCATAAACAATGTAATGATAATGATGACTTTCCCTGCCTTTTTGCACAAATTACCCTAAAGGGAGAAATGTAGAAATGCAAAGAAGTATGGCTTAGAAGTCCAATGTCCATTGTCTCTATTGGAGTTGAATCATAACTGCTGTTTTTCCCAGTGTAACTGGGTTAATTCCAAAGCCTTCAAACCTCACAAGCTAAATAACTCATGCATTCAAAGCTCTCAGCAATTAAAAAATATGCATGTGTTCCTTTAAAAACATGTATTTCTTCTTAAGAAAAGGGAGGAGGTAGGGAACAATATATGTAATTATACACGTGAATCTAAAGCAAACCAGGGATTTATAACAGATAGCTAGAAAATGTTGAGATTCTATTTCTATCTGACTTATAATACTACTTTCAGCCAATTCCTTACATTCTCTGCTCTAGGTTTCTCATTTAAAACATGAAGTTAATGATTTTTCTCAGAAGGTAATGTATGATTTATTCAATTTTAGCTAATATTAATCAGCCACTATATGGCAAAAAGTAAGAATTTGAAAACGTAATTATTATTTAACAGCAAAGGGAGTTACAATTGCTGAAATCTATTGGACATATACTGTTTGAATGTATAGGCCTTCAACTAAATTTTATTTAATGCCCTCAGAGCAATTGCACAACTTTTATCACTTAATCCTCGCTAGAGGTGGCAAAAATAATTACATTAAATTAAACTGCCCAACATACATTGGGGACATCAGATCAAATTGGGAGCTAAGGAGAGGGGACATCAATTTCCATAACTAAGTTTTGTAAGTAAAAGAAAGTGACTTTAAAGTATTAAGAAGGAGAAGTATTTTTGTCCTTGGGCCATAAATTGGCTTTATTTGAATACTAGGGGCCTGATGCACAAAATTTGTGCACTGGGGAGGGGTCCCTCACTCCAGCCTGCCCCCTCTCTCACTTACTGGGAGCCCTCAGGGGATGTCCCTCAGCCCAGCCTGCCTTCTCTCACATCCCTCAGGGGATGGCCATTGGGAGCGGACCTAAGCTGCAGTCTGGCCTCACTTTGTGGGAGATAACGGGGCTGATCAGGGGAAGGCGCCAGCCCCATCACCCCGCTGCTGCAGCCACTGCCAGTCACTAAAGCTGCCAAGATATTTTCATCAACACAGACTCCAGTCCCTTCACCATAAAAAAATGACAACTTTCTTTAAGCATTTTCAAGATGTGTCTTTCATAGGATATGACATTTCTTTATTTTTCTTTTTATCCTCACCTGAGGATATGTTTCCATTGATTTTTTCCCTTTCCTTCACATGATATTTGTTCTCTATTTTCTGAAAGCATTTTAAAAATCCCTTTCCTTTCTCCCATTCATTCTAATAGTCTGTGGCTTTTAATAAAAATAAACATAATTTACTTACATTTATTTCTACCATCTTACTGTTCTACTTCTTTAGCCTCCCCAGCCCTTTTTGTTTTGTTTTTTTTTTTGCTCTCTTTTAATTCTCATTTGAGGTTGTCCAGTTTTTTTTCTCACTTCTATTTTGTTCCTCTCACAAATAGGATGGCATACTCTTTATTTAAATGTAACATAGAGAGTTAACTTAAAAATGCAAAGGGAAAATTATACAATATCTTTCTCCTAACAGCTCTTAGGATGTTTATCACCAGTTCCTTCCTTGAGATGTATATGAAATAGTTTCACATTTTAATTATATGCAGTATCTGATTTTTAACTATACACATTCGATGTTACTATTTTGTTTCATAGCATCAAGGTTGAGATGAAAAACCTTGATGCTATGAATTCATGATGCTATGATTTCATTCATTTTCCTCATAGGGCCTTCTTATGCCTCAGGTCTGCTCTCTGCTTTTATTTGGCCTCTTCTTTTCTTTTTTAAAATATATTTGGATTGATTTCAGAGAGGAAGAGAGAGGGAAGGAGAGAGAGAAACATCAATGATGAGAAAGAATCATTGATCCAGCTGCCATCTGCACACCCTCTACTGGGGATCAAGCCCACAGCCCAGGCATGTGCCCCGACCAGGAATCGAACCGTAACCTCATGGTCAATAGGTCAATGCTCAACCACTGAGCTGCATCGGCTGGGCCATTTGGCCTCTTCTTGAAATATGTTCTTTGAAAGTTTCTTGGGTAAAGGTATTCTTATTGATATACAAATGTATTTCATCCTTATTCTTTTTTTAAAATTTTACTTTATTGCTTAAGGTATGACAAAGAGTAGTACATATGTCTCCTTTTCCCCCCAATTGATCTTTCCCCAATCTCCCCGACCCCCCAGCATCTTGTTTTCATTGGTTATGCTTATATGCATGTGTACAAGTCCTTTGGTTGATCTCCCCCCACAGTCCTCCCCCCACAACCCTCCCCAGCCTTCCCCTCTGTAGTTTGACAATCTGTTCAATGCTGCTCATCCTTATTCTTAAAAGTTGTTCTGAATGTGAAATTCCAGATCAATAGTTATTGTTTGTCTGTTCTTCGAAGATATTGATCTACTCCATTGGCTTCCAGGGTTACTGTTGAGAAGCCACCTGCTTCTCAGTTTGTTAAACTTCTAAGTGTGATTTTAAAAAATCCACCTGCATTCAATGACACTTCTTTATCTTTGGTATCTACATGTTTTACTATAATGTATACTAGTATATAGAGGCCAATTTATTTTTATTTATCTTGCTTGAAATTTATTTAGTTTCCTGAAACTAAGGATTTATCTCTCAATAATTCTTAAAACTTATTTGCCATTATTTATTTTAATATTGTCTCTCCATCCCCATATTTTCAAAATTTTTATTTTATTTTAAATGCTGGTTAAGTTTCCCCGAAAATAAGACATCCTCCCAAAATAAGACCTACTTATAGGTTTTCTTCTGAGTGAAATATAAGGCATCCCCCTGAAAATAAGCCCCCCCCCCCGAACTAAACATGAGAGACTTGGTCCACTGATTCTGAAAGAAATGAAGTCACAAGAAATTCACCAGGAAATTCAGAAGTTGGATTGTTATGATGATGTTCCAGAAGATGATTACATGATTGTCATTGAATAAATGAGTAAATTCTTGATACTGTAGGATTCACAGTTTGTCTGGTTTGTGTTGACAACTACCGTACTACCATACTGTATACAGGTAATAAATTTTCTTTATTTTCATTTAACAATAAATGTGTACCGTATTCTTCTTCATGGAAAAATAAGACATCTCCTGAAAATAAAACCTAGCACATCTTTGGGAGCAAAAATTAATATAAGACACTGTCTTATTTTCGGGGAAACAGGGTAATAGACATTTTGATCTAGCAGGTGTCTTAAACTCTTTCTCATCCTTTCCATTTCTTTGTTTCTTTGTTGCATTTTGGATAATTCTTCATACATATAATTCACTCATTCTTTCATCAGCTGTATCTAATCTACTATTAAGCTTCTCTTTTCAATGTTATTTTTGAATGATTACACATTTTTAATTCTAGTAATAGGTTTTTAACATTTAAGAACATCTTCTTTATAATTAGTATTGTTACTATTAATATTCACTCAGCAGTTTTCTCCTAGCATCTCTATAGCATCTCTATAATCTCTATGAAGCACACATTCCTACTGTCACTGCCAACCCATTGGCCTTCCTCTCAGTTTTTCTGGCCTTTATTGGTTCCTGACTGTCCATGGACTTGAACAAATTCACATGTTGAAATCTTAATTTCTGGTGTGGTGTTTTTGGGTGGTGGGAAGAGTGGGATGTGCTTAGATCATAAAGATAGTCCTAATGAGTCTAGTCCCAGACTTGACACCTTCAATGTTGAAATCTTAGTGCCCAGCATGGTGGCATTAGGGTGGGGCTTTGGGATATACTTAAATCATAAAGGTGGCCACAATGGATTCATAATCTTCACTGTGGTATTAATGCACTTATGAAAGAGACCCCAGAGAGCTTCCTGAACCCTCTGCCCAGTGAGGACAGAGAGAGAAGTTGACAGTCTGCAATGAAAGAGAGGGCCCTCATCTCATCATGAGGGTGCCAGCACCCTAATCTCAGACACTCAACCTCCGGAACTGTGCAAAATAGATGCCTGTTCTTTATAAGCTACACAATCTGTGACGCTTTTTATAGCAGCCTGCATGGACTCAGACAGGTGTTTATATGAAATAGGACACTTCACAATAAATCAGTTGTTGGTCATCTCTCCTGGTCTGAGATTTAGCCACTTGCACAGTATCTGTAACCACAGAGCTTGGCTGAATAAGGACTAGTGAGCCATCCTTAGCCTTCCATGTCTCTTTGGCTGAAACGCTTTCTTAGGAGAAGTCGTTTGATGGCGTTAGGAAGTCATGAGGGCAGGCCCCTGACCCCTTCCTGGGATGCAGCCTTTTCGCTGAGAGCTTCCTGAGCATGAGAATGGTTTTTGCGCGGCTCAGAAACACACCAGCAGCAAACACGGACCCGTCTACCAGCTCATGCTGTGTCCTTTTAAGAAAAAGTCTCAAAGCATGAAAAACAATCACATTTAACAATTCCTCTGAGAATCTGGTGAGGAGGTGGTGGATGACTAGAAAGTACATTTTGTGTGGGATTCCAAACAGGCCTGCAGCTGCATAGCTCCCAGATTGCTCAACGTCCTCTCTGAAATCGCAACGGAGAAAGCTGATTCTGGTTATCAATTATAACTTCAAAAAGCCTATGGCTCTTTTTTTTTAATTTCTTTTACCTTTGGTAATGTACCAGCTGAGTCAAATCTTTATTGTTTTTTAGAACTCTGGTCTCCTAAGTAAGGGGTGCAAAAATAATAAACTGGCATATAGCAAGAAATATGACAATTTCTGTTGGCATTTGTTCTTATAGCATTCTTTTTTAACTCCATATTTTATTTGTTTATGCTGTCTACAATATATATTTAAATTTCTTTAAAGTATGAAATGCATTGAGAATTACAGATATATGATTGTGCCATAAATATTAGGGTGCTAGAGATATTTAAAATATGGAACTGTTCCTGCCTCAATTTCAGCTCAATTTTAGTTGAAATTTCAAAGGATTTTTTTAAAAAGGAAGAAACCCAAACAATAAGGTGTGGAGTGCAAGTACTCTCACATTCACATACGCAGAATTACCAATTGGTTATGCAGTCCTTAGGTCAAGATAATTAAAGAGTTAAAGATCAGATGAAAGTTGTCAGACTGTTGTGTATATTTTCTCCTAATTTCCATGGGAAGGAGTAATATTTGTTTTCCCCTGACTTACACCTGAATGAGAGGGGTTTTAAGGAAGTCACTTTGCATGCTGGGATTTTTAGCCAATGTGATCTGGAATATCCAATGGATTTGTGTCTGAATCATGCCTGCAAAAAATGTTTAAGACTTTGATACTTGGCAGTAGGATGTACCAAGTATCCTGAAATTCTATTATAAATACTCCAGTAACATGTTATGAAAGAGTGCATGCTATAGATAAATAGAGATACGGGTTATTCTGAGGGACCTTCTGAGCTCCATTTCTTAGGCACCACCACATAGCAGGCAACATGGGGGTTTGGTTTGAGGATTCCCATTAGACTGCTCTGCTGTGTGTTCACTTCTCTTGCTTCCCACAAGGGGAGTAGGTGGATGCAGGCTTCCTTTATCTGTCAAGCAGCAGTCCCTCCTTGTGTCTGGCTGTGGACTTGCTAAAGTTCATAGACTTTCCCCGGGACTCTGGAGTCCGGCAGCTTGGTCTCTAAATTAGCTTCTCCTTGTCTTATGGAGAGTATTTATAGCATCCTGTGCTCAAGTCTGGAAATTCCCAGGAACAGCCTTCTCTGGGCAGCTCACCCAGGAGCCACATGAAGGCGAGAGAGACCAAGAGGCAGGCTAGTGGGGTGTCAGTGTTCCTTGGTATCAGGCAGTGTGCTGATGGTAGTAGAGAATTACTGGGTGAGTATTAGCAGTAACAACAGTAGTTATACATAGGTGCTCCTAAAACTGATGGGGACACTAAGAAAAATAATATTAGAATTTAAAAAATGTACAAGCAATCCAAAGGAGAGGTTTGATATGTCTGGAAAAGAAATAAATTAATGACATGAATGAGGTCATTATCCATAATGCATCAGAGAGACAAACAGATGAAAGTATAAAAAAGACGTTAAGAAATATGGAGGATAGAAATGGCCAGCAGTCGCCAAACAGGCATTTCAAAGAAAAAGCAAGTTGAAAGCATATGAGGGGAGGGACAATAAATTCAATAAAATTTTTAAAAAGAATTGTTTCAAGATAAATCCTTAATTTCAGGAAACTTGATAAATTTTAAGCAGGAAAAATAAAAAGAAATGTGTCTCTCTACGTACAGTCCAGTAAAAAGGTAGACTAAGACAAAGCAATGGTACTGGAAATGGCTCGATACTGTTTTTACCAAACCTCATCAGGATTTTGTGCAGTCAGGGTTGAGAGTAGAGGGACGTTAACTATGCTATCAAGAGCAAAACCATCAAAGCAGGTTAGAAATGGGAAGGAATCAGGAAGCACCGATCAAACTGACCACATTGCCCTTGTATTTATCACAATCAAGCTAAAGAAAACTAGTGCCTTGCTCCAAATCAGAATACCAAGGGATGGGGAAATATTTATCCAGATCTTCTCATGTGACTTTAATATACAACCCAGATCCAACAAAGGCAATAATAACAGGAATATTGATGCCTGAGATTCTGAACATGTGTTTCAGCCAATGGGTCTAGGGTCTCTTGAAGGAAAGAAATGTACCGACATTAAATTGTGGGGCAAGAAATGAGGGTTTCAGGAGGCAAACCTTAGCCTAGAGCAAGATTTGCCTCTTCTTCTTGAGGTCCAGGGGTGTTAGCCTCAATCCCAAGGCATGGAGATGCCTAGGCATGCCCAAGATGGACAGAAAACTGGCAGAACAATATCCTAACAAACCCCGCAGCTAGATCTGGGCTATGGGGTAGTCATCCTGAGTAGCATGAAAGGTATTCTGCACTTCCCAGTCTTATCCAAAAAAGGAGGTTGTAATTAGAACTATTTACCTGTTTTTCTCTAAGAGACAATCATGGGTCCCAGCATGTCTTATCCCCTTACCTCAAGGTAAGAGTCACCAAGGAATGAATGCAGCCCCCGTTCTTGAATTGTGGCTGATGTCAACATTAATCCGAAAAGATTTGCAATCCTCAAACATTGCTTTCTGGCCTTAACTTTTTCACATTTCCTTTACCAACCACATTTCCACTTTTCAGAATTCTAAGGATTTTTATTTTTATTTTTCCATTTTTGAACGAGCTAAATAAAAGTGGGTTATGTGATGAGTTTAACAGGAAAAAGGTTTGCTGTTGGTCCGACTGAATGAATGTACAAGTTCATTCAAATGCAGTTGGAAGTTTACTTTGGCTTCGGTGCCTTCTCAAAAATAAATGAATTTGATCCAAGAAATTTGGAAATACACATTTCCCGTAGCGCTCCGATGGCAGCGGGTCAGGTCTGGTCAGGTCTATTTGTAGGTCAGTAATTGGGGCTAATTCTGGCTTGGCTCAGCACCACCCCAACCCTGGAGTGTTTAGAAATGCTCTGCATTTCTATTTAGGGGTCAGAGTTCAAAGAAAACATGTGCCCGGCATGAACTCTGCATGTCAGAATTCCAACGTCACGGCTGCCTCTGTGAACCTCTGTAGAAAAAGAGAGGTGTGGGGACAGAAAGAGAAAGGTTGACTTTGAAAGCAGTTAGAAGGTGGTTGGTTCTAGGATTAGCTTTGCATTAAAAAGGGGGTTGAGTTGGTTAAGTTTAACACTCAAAATGTGAAACTTTTGCATCTTGGTTTTTAATACAATTAATCATTTTCAGCGTGCCACCCATGTTCCATTGGTTCATTGGTTTTGCTTATTCCTTCATTCTTCCACTCTGTGTTTGAGGAGTGCCTGCTATGTAGCAGCTACTATAATAGGCATTCCTAAAGCTACTGACCCTGTCTTCTGTGTTAGTGACTGACCATTTGCTATGAGAACCTTCCACGCCCATGTAAATCTTCTTTTAAAAAATATATATTTTATTGATTTTTTACAGAGAGGAAGGGAGAGGGATAAAGAGTTAGAAACATCAATGAAAGAGAAACACCTATCAGCTGCCTCCTGCACACTTCCTACTGGGGATGTGCCTGCAACCAAGGTACATGCCCTTGACCGGAATCGAACCTGGGACCTTTCAGTCAGCAGGCAGACACTCTATCCACTGAGCCAAACTGGTTAGGGGGAAGTCTTCTTAAAAGCAGTCCCCTTCCTCTCACCTTTGGACTTCCTTTGCATTTAAACCTGAGGCAGCTCTTAAACCTCAGCCCTGATTTAGATGCCGACGACAGCCCTGGCTTAGTGCTTTACTTCCCTGCCTTCTCACTCGCCTTAAGTAATTAAGTTTCCTAATGATAACGAAACATCATTACAATAATATTGATACCGGCTGTAATCACTGGCATTCCGGCTTTTCAATTTCCAGAAGTCGCCTTGAATCAAGTAGCTCCGTGCTAAGGCAGCCAGGGTCACCGATGAAGGGGCTGATAGCGAGGAGGACAGCGCTGCTTAGCATGCACGGAGGACAATGCCTCTCTGGCCCCGTAGAGCTAATCTTTCAAGTTGTCCTTTTCTGACTTTCTCAGTTTAATCAGTTTAATCTCATCTTCCCTCTTTTCTGATTACAAGGATTTTCTGTAGAAACCTTGCCTCCACAATAAAGACCATGTGGCAATTTATTCTCATATTGATTTTAACATTGCCGGTCCTCTACCAATGAGCCAATAATGGGGAGGAGGGGAGGAGCGGTGTGAGGAGGTTGGAGGAACAACAGCCAGAAGAGGGAGGATGAGAGAGGAATAGGAAGTGAAAGGCTTTCGATAGCTTCATTAGCAGGAAAGCCACATTCCAGTAATCTGAAAGCCCTAACTGCATCTTACATGCACGGAAAGCAGAAATGACAGCCAAATGGGAAAGTCTCTATAATGATTAAAGTTAGTTAAAGACAGTTATAGTTTCAGGGATTAGCTCCCATTTCCACACTAAGGGATAGACAGACAGACAGACAGACAGACACACCAGGCTCTCACTCTCGCTCCCGCTCCCCCTCTCGCTATTCTCTCTACTTAAGGACATGGCATTCATCTAAAAAAATAAATCACATAGCAGCAGCCTCCCTCATACATTTCCTGGATTCTGCTTCCATTCATCCCCTGTCCACTCATAAAAGTGGGCAGTATCTCCTTGGGGCCCCAAAGGAGAACAGACAAAGACTTATTTGTCAAGAGAAGGGAAAAACAACAAAAGGGGGATTGGGAGGAAGGAGGTGAGTCTGCTTTAGAACAGGGTGTTTATGAACTATTGCTAGACCCTTATGGAGATGTCCAGTTGAGGTCTTATCCATGGTTCAGGATGCAGAGGAGCAGTATGAAGTGGGAAGTGGAAAACTGAAATAAAATGAGAATTTGGTGAGTAGATGCATTTAAAAAACAGTTGTGTTTTTTAGGTCAGATTTAAATTCTATCTAATAAATAGGGGATATGCAAATTGATCACCACATTATCACAAATATGGCAGCACCCATAGCCATAAGATGGCGGCACCCAGTTCCCTCAGCCCCGCCAGAGTCCCCAGTCCTGGGGGTGAGGGGTAGTGGCAGGTATGGAGCTTGGCCAGATCAACCTGAGGGCAGGTCCAGCTGCTCTGCACACCTGCTGCCAGAGTCCCCCAGTCCTTTCACAGAAAATGGGTTGCCTCAAAAATTGGTTAAGCTTCTTAGGACAAAAAGCACTCAAAATCTTTGAAAAGGGAATTCCAATATTTATAAAAATTTGGACTAGACAATTCAATGTTATTTCCATTACAATCTTCTATGATTTTGTGACATTAGCATTATGAATTCACATACCAGCTGTACTGTATGTAAGCAGATATTTTTTAAAGGAATGGTCATTATTATTAAGACAACTCATAAAACCACAGTTTATATGTCAAGGACATTCTGTGTGATTTTCCTAATGGCTGGAGTTAATGCTCCTAAACTGGCAGTCAGACATCCCATGAGGGGTCCCAGATTGGAGAGAGTGCAGGCTAGGCTGAGGGACAACCTCCTTCCCTATGCATGAATTTTGTGCAATGGGCCTCTAGTATTATATATCAAATTGATATAATTTGCTGGGTGATTTTTGAAGATTTTGAAAACTGTGGGAAATTGACCAATGTTAGGCTTTGTCAGCCATTTATTTACTATCCTGCCCACTGGACAATGGCACACAACAAAAACACAGGAAGTGCTTTTGTTCTTTAGTAAGAAAGCTAAATATATTTTCAGGTATTATCTTCTTCGTGGTCAGATAAAACAGGAAGAAAAAAAAAACCTTAAAAAAGAAACAAAGCAGAGAAATTTCCACGGGAACTCACATATGCTAGAGGGCTGAAAGGGAGGGCAGCTTTTCAAGTTCTCAGCCTCTTTCCATTGGTTCTGATACAAACTACAATAATCTTTAAAAGTTCACTGAGTGCCCCAAACAGTGCTGTTTTGCCACGATTTTACTCGGTTCTAAAAATCACACTTATGTACAAAGGAGAACAAATGACTGCCCTGAATATTTGCCCTCTTCCATGGGCACCAGTGGGTAGGGCTGTACAGTATTTCGCACAGTTAATACACAGTGTTTCCACTCTCCCCAGTGAATCTTTGTACTCTCTCTTTGGGGTTCCTGGAGGTAATGATATGCTATAGCCAGCTGAAAAGAACATCTGTTTGCAGAACTGTGAGCTTACAGGAGCCATTTGTCTGTATGATCTGTTCCCATTATTGTCCTCCCCATTTCGTGCCATTGTATTTCCCCATTGATCAAACTTATGCAAAATAAAGAAACAGAAAAAAAAACAAAAACACTCAACAACCATAATTCCTTCCTCCTTCAAAAGGTTACCCACCACCTTTCCTGTTAAATAATTCTGCTTGATAGGAGACTCCCAACTTCTTTTCTGCAAGCGTGCGCTTCCCTTCCCCTTTAAGTGGAAGTCTCTGGTTCACTAGGGCTCCCTGCTTGATGACATTGTGGTGGAGTTGGCCCAGGAGAACAATGCATCCATTAATCTGCCTCGTGCTTAATTGGTAACCACTGTATGGGCTGGCATTTCAAACACAGATTGCAAATGTACTTGAATTAGTTACTGTTTAATTGATACAACTGGCACACGGCCTAGAACCAATATGCAGCTACTGTAAAAAGAGAGAGGCTTGAAAGGCGGGAGGGGAAAAAAATACAAGGTATGATTGTGATTCATCCTTTATATGTTTATATCAATTATTTGTGGAATCTAATTACATAGTTGTTTTTTTTTTCCCCCTAGGGCTGTAACAAGCAATAGAGCGAAACAGGCTGCGCCAAAGACCTGTAACGCTTGCTGACTTATAAGAATAGCAGCCATGACTCCCAGCCCCCTCTCCTCCTTGGTCCTCCCCTTCCCCTTGCGAGAACAGTTATGTGTGTATGGCTGAGGCTGGGCAATGTGATATGTATAATGGGATGAAATGCCTAAGAGGATAATTTTGACAACGTCTCCAGAAATAGGAGGATATCAAGGAAACAACACCATCATGGCAATAATTCAACTTTATTACCATTCACACCAGTGTTACTGTGAACATATTTTCAACAGAAAAGAAAATTAATTTCTTGAGATTAATGCCCAAATAATTCCACTTGGGCACATCATGCAGAAACCATTAGGTTCTACGACTTCTCTTTGAATAGGGAATAAATTAATTTCGGAAATGTGGTAAGGATACCGATGGCTGTCATTTACTGACCATCTTCTCCACAGCTAGCATCACAGTGAGCGATGAATACATAATGTCTCACGTAGCCCTCCAAAAAGTAATGCTTTTCTCCCTCCTTGGAAACTTTATTTCTTTGATTAAATCTATGTAAAACAATTGAACTGGGAAAAGCATGAAACTGAACTTCTTTACCCTTTTTAAAAGTTAACCCACTTTTAGGCTTAATTGATTTTGCTTAATATAAAACACTCAACCGCTATCTTGACTTTATAGGGATATGCTAATCATATAAGAGGTAATGGGTTTTTCTACCCAGAATTCATATAAAAGAATCAAACTTCTTTTCGCCAGTCTGTGGTGGAAATCCTCACATTGACTCAGTAAGCAGCTATTGAGTAATATATATATATATATATATATATATATATATATATATATATATATATATATAAAATTTCATTTTTACTTTGTGTGAAACTGATCTCAATATTGTCAATGAGTTCCCACTTGACAAAATTGAAGAGACAGTTTCTATTCCATTTTTTTTATGTGTCTGTCATTTACATTTGTTTTGCATTACAAGACTTTCCTTTGGTTGAATTTTAGTAGTATTTGACAAAATATATAGCAATTTCCAATTCTTATTTTATAATAATAATTATATAATAATTTATAATAATAGTTTTATAATAATCTCTTGGATCATTCTATCGCAACCCCAGAACCAGATATCTAAAAGCTAATTGGACTTCTCTACTGGGTTATCTAATAGCATCTTATAAATACCTTCAATAAGGCACTTACCGCCTTCCTGGAAAATACACTTTTTTTTTTTGCCATTTCTCCTCTCTTGTCAAGACAATTCCATGAGTGTGCAGTCTTCTGCTAATCAAGTTTGATGAAAAACAAAATGCAGAATACCTAAATGAATAGCAACACACACATCCTTTACATAACCCAACCAACACATCACACTGCTCAGTTTCTCCTGGGGCCACAGTGGTATATTTTGAATAAAACTCTACTCCAGGAAATAACAGTTGCTTCCCCTTTAAGATTTTATTAACATTTCTGCCTATATGATTTATTTAGCTTATTCTGGCTATCCCATTAACAAACCGGGTAACTTTGATTAAATGGCTCGGCCTCTGTCATCTAGTTTCCTCATCTGTTAAATGGGGATGATAACACTTAATTCATTGAATTCTTCTGAGGATAAATTGTGAGGAAATGTAAGATGCTTCTAAAGGGCTCAGCAAATAGAAAGTATTATTATATTGCCTCATATATTTGGTATATGTGCTTCATTGATTAGTAGCAGCACGAAAATGCTTTTCTTTCTGAGAACCTTATAGATCACATATTGGCAGATTCTTTTCAGCTATTACAAACTTTGTGATTTTGGTTACTTTGGTGAGGCAATTTTATTTATTTATTTATTTAGAGATATAGAGCCTGCATTTAAAACTTGTAGGTGCCTAGTTTTATTCAGAGTCAGTCCTTATCATTTTTAAACAAACTTGCTCTCTTGCACTCCCACTGGAATAGCGATAAAGACTGTATATGAACCCTGGAACTTGGCTTAGTCTAGCTTCGTGACAGCCATGTGTCAGCCCCCTTGTAATGTACTGTGATATAAGAGCATTAGAACATATTTTAAATGTCCATTCTGGTTTCAAGTTTCTGATTCTAACAATTCCAGTTTAGTTTGAGGTTAAATATCACTATAGATCAAGAAAAAAAATAAAACCTGTACCGTATTTTTCTGGCGTATAAGACGATCCCCTAATTTTACAGTTAAAACATAGGTTTAGGCCTATATTCGCTGTATAAGACTACCCCCCACTTCTGAGGCAACACCAGTTCTTTTTTTTTAATAGATCGCCTCTCTAACTCAGCCAATCCAAGCAGGCTTTTTATGCATGCAAATTATACATGTTCTGTACCCGAAGCTACATTGTGTTCTAGTAAAAAGCCTGCTCAGATTGGCTAGAGTCAGAGAGGCGGTCTATTAAAAAAAGAACTGGTGTTGCCTCGGAAGTGGGGGGTAGTCTTATACAGCAAATATAGGCCTAAACCTATGTTTTAACTGTAAAATTAGGGGGTCGTCTTATACGCCGGAAAATACGTTATGTAAAATCCTACTTCTCTCTGATATATAGTTCTTATTTCACTAAATTTCTTAACTCCAAGGAGAGTTGAGGCTTTCCCAGTTAACTTTCAGTTTCCTTTGATGTTTCTAAAAACTTCAAGCTAATCAGTCCCCAGATGGCTCTACTTCAAGTGCTACCCTTTTGCAGCAAAGAGCATCTCTCTGAACTTCAGATCAAATTTTTCCGTAAGTATTTTCACTTCATTTAACGGGAGAGCAAATTTTCCTATTCACTGGTCTGTATCTCCTTATGCCTTCCTCCCCTCTCATCAAAATGGTGAGCATTGACTTTCAAAGGAATCTCATTGAGTGTCTCTGCTCCTCTTTCCATATCCCTACTCACTCCTCCTCAATGATGAGTCAGGATCAAGACTCTCTACTTCCAAGAAGAAAGAGTTACAATCTGAATAGATCAACCCATAAGACTCTGTATTGTCACAGCTTTCTAAGAGATCAAGGTGGCGCCTCCTAAATGTGGATTTCCCCTTTCCGGTATATTTCTTCAATGGAAACTACAATGGTAATGAGGACCAGAGCCATTTCCCCTTGAGAAATACCAACCTCCTCTCTCTCCTTAGCTCTCTCTGTCTCCTGCTTTGAGCCCTCCTTTGCCTCAAGGGGAAGGCCTAAATCAGGGCCACAAGAGCCCAGCCTCGATAAAGATTAAAGCAGGAGACTTGGCACTGGAGCAGATGCCGACCTTCTTTCCTCTCTTTCTCTCTACTTCTCTTCACACAGATTTCCTTCCATCTTGGAAGGTCTGCTTTATTCCATCAACCTGATTGGTAACATTGGAGACTCCGGATTGGGTTTAGGGACTAGCCATGTGGCTCAGGGAGCAAGAAACAGCTGACTTGCTGGAAGTCTGTGTTAGGAATGGAGGCCAGACCTGAGAAAAAAATAAATAAAATAAAAAATAGCCAGCTTTGTTAGGCTGAGTCTTTCTCCTGTGACATTCCCCTTGGATGCTCAACCAAGAGGTATCTATGGGCAGGGCAGGACTCAGTTGTTGGTGAGTTACTTTGCCAAATAATACCACATGACATCACTTTAATTGCAATTCAGTTAACATAGCTACCACTTCGTATAGTTGATATTAGCTTACTCCTTTATTGTCAGTATGAATTAGCCAAGTTGCCGCTAGCTCCTTTCTGTACTATTCCCTTTTTATAGTCAGTTGGAGTGGAAGGGATTCTCTTCTAAAATCTCTACCTCTTTCCCATTCACTATGCAGATGTAGCAGAATCAGTTAAGAAACAATGGATGTATTTTTTAAAGCACATGTGTCAAACACAAGGCCCGAGGGCCAAATCCGTCCCGCCAGGCCTTGCAATGTGGCCCGCACCGCGCTGTCATCACTGCACTCCGCTGCGTTTCCATCACAATGACAGTTTATGACTGTTCAGTAAACCATTCGGCCCGCGATTTAGGCTGGATTTTAGATTTTGGCCCCTTCTCTGATTGAGTTCGACACCCCTATTTTAAAGCTATAACCAAACCTTGTTAGTTTAGGACTTATTGCATACACTTTCCAACCTTATTCTTTTAAAACTTTTGAATATTCTTTCATAACTATTTCCCAATAAAATCATTTCCCAAACTTTTCTCACACTGATTATTCTATACATAACATACTCCTTTCACTACCTCAATAAAAGTCTGGTTGTAGAGACCATAGCCTGTAATTATTGTATTTACTCCTATTTTGCAAAATCTATAATAAGTGTCCAATAAATAGTGAGAAAAAAAAATTAGTAAAAATCACAAAAAGATAATTATAGAAGAAATACAAGTAGCCAATGAATGTAAAAAAAAAAAATAATAACCTTCTTCAATGGGGGCAAAGGGAGACTTTCAACAATAAAGAATGATTTTTTTTTAAATAACCTCCTTCCCATTAATTATAGAAATACACAATGGAACTGCCTATCAAATTAGTAACAATATTAATATATTTTCATATTTGAGTCATCTTATATAAAAAGAGTTATAGACAATTGCTAAAAGATTAAAAATCTTTCTGGGAAGCAACTGGCAATATGCATTAAACATCTTTAAAATTTATATTGTCAAAGCATAATGACATGGAATAATTCTCGGTATATGTCACTAATGTTATGATTATTCAACAGATATTTATTAATATCTCACCATGTGCTAGGCACTGCTGTATGTGAGCAAAGCAAAGCCCTTGTCTTCAAGGATCTTAAATGAAAGACAAAGTCAGCTAGGGATATGTGCTCTGAATAGTATGAACAAATAAATGCCCTTTTGCCTGGGACAGTCCTGGTGAAAGGCCCATGTCCCAACATAATTGCTAGTGGCAGATACTACAATACAGTGGTGGGGAGGGTGTGATTTTAGACAGGGAGCTCCTAGAGATGATGGCTTTTGGGGTATTGGTTCTGGGACCCCCTTGGATACCATAATCTGTGGATTCTCAAGTCCCTTATATAAAACCAGAAGACTGATGCATGAAGATTTGTGCTAGAATGGGCTTGTCTTTCCACTCTGGCCCAGCCCCTTTCCGCTCCAGCCCCTCCTTCCTATGCTGCCAGAGGCCCTGAGAGACCAGGGGTAGGGCAGAATGCCTGCATTGTTGCCTTAGCGATAGTGCAAGTGTCTCACCCCCATCACTCAGTGGCTGAGTATGCAAATTAACTGTCATCTTTGTAGGGTTAATTTGTATTGATATATCATTTCTGATTGGCTGATGGTATAGTGAAGGTATGGTCAATTTACATGTTTGTCTATGATTAAGTAAGACTAGAGGCCCCATGCATGGAATTTGTGCACAGGGTTGGAGGGTTGTCTGACAGCCTAGCCTGCACTCTCTTCAATCTGGGACCCCTCAAGGGATGTTAAACTGCCTGGTGGGATCGGGTCTAAATGAGCAGTCAGACATCCCTCTCACAATCCAGGACTGCTGGCTCCCAACTGCTCATCTGCCTGCCTTCCTGATTGCCCCTAACCACTTCTGCCTGCCAGCCTGATCACCTCCTAACCATTCCCATGCCAGCCTGATTGATGTCTAACTGCTCCCCTGCCAGCCTCTTTGTCCCCAACTTCCCTCCTCTGCTGACCTAGTCACCCCTAACTGCCCTCCCCTACAAGGTTGATCGCCTCCAACTGTCCTCCCTTGCAGGCTTGGTCCCTCTCAACTGCCCTCCTTTGCAAACCTGGTACCTCCCAACTGTCCTCCCCTGCTGGCCATCTTGTGTCCACATGTAGGCAGGATCTTTGACCATATAAAGGCAGCCATCTTGTGTTTTACAGTGATGGTAAATCTGCATATTACTCCTTTATGAGATAGGATAGAGGCCTGGTACATGGATGGGGGCAAGCTAGTTTGCCCTGAAGGGTGTCCCAGATCAGGGTGAGGGTTCCCTTGGGGTGTGGGGTGGCCTGGGCGAGGGGCCTATGGTGATTTGCAGTCCGGCCATGCTCCCTGGTGACCCAAGCAGAGGCCCTGGTATCTGGAATTTATTTACCTTCTACAATTGAAACTTTGTAGTCTGGAGCAGAGCCAAGCCTCCTGCTTGCTCAATGGCTGCAGCCATTTCTGTTTAGATTTGTTTACCTTCTATAATTGAAACTTTGTATCCTTGAGTGGAGGCCTAGGCCAGCCAGGGTGTGTGGAAAGCTTGGCTTCCTCTATTTCCAGAGAAACTCAAGCCTCTCAACTGCTCTCTGTGGCTGCAGCCATCTTAGTTGGGGTTAATTTGCATACTCTCTGATTGGCTGGTGGGCGTGGCTGGTGGGCATGGCTTGAGCGGATTGGAGTCATGGTTAATTTGCATGTTATTCTTTTATTAGGTAGGATGGTGTACTATTTGCACAGAACCTACACAAATCCTTCCATATATTTTAAATCATCTCTAGATTGCTTATAATACCTACCAAAATGTAAATAATTGTTATATTACATTGTTTAGGGAATAATGACAGGAAAAGAAAGTCTGTTCAGTACAGACTCAATCATTGACAGTCAAACCACATATCAGCAACAACATAACATTTAAAAAAAATATTTTTTATCTGAAGTTGGTTGGATGCAAGGAGCCTGTGTGCAGAGCAAGAGCTCAGAGGTGAGGAAGAACAGTGCTGGTGCCACACATGGAGGGTGTAGTTCTCTGAGCCAGTAGGAAGAGACAAAGGGTGAAAATTGAGAGAATGGAACTGATGCTTCAATTAGTAGATTCATGTTACCTGTGATAATAGAAAACAAGGTAGCATGTGGTAAATCCACTAATTAGAATGACCAATATTATGGGAGCCAGATCAGGCAGAGGGTTCTACTGGCAGGGGATGTGGGTGATGGAGTTATAGAAGTCACATCATGGCATCCAGGTCTTTAGGGTGAATTTCTATAGGAGATGGGGCATTCTTGTCCTGGAACGAAGGTCGAGCCCTGGCTGGCATGGCTCAGTTGGTTGGGCATCACCCCATGCTGAAGGGTTGCTTGTTTAATTCCCAACTGGGAGGGGGGTGCTTGCAGGAGGCAGCTTCTGATCAATATTTCCCTATCACATTGATGTTTCTCCCTCTCTCTCCCTCTCTCTTCTACCTTCTATAAATCATTTTAAAAAGTCTTTTTAAAAAAGCAAGTTGATAAAGGACCTGAAACAGTAAAGCAGGGAAGGGAGGATCTGAAGAATAAAAAACTGAGGGTTCTAAGTGTAGAGTATAGCATGAGGGGTAGAGGGAGAGAACATGGGAAAAGCATGTCAGGGCACGCTCGGCAGCCACAGTACAATTAGAATTCTCAGATGCATTTCCACAGACACAATGGCATTCAAACCTTCCTCTGACACAATCATTGTTACCCTGACCTCACAGAAGAGGGAACTGAGGCATGGAAGGCTACACATCTTGCCCAAGATTAGTGAGGTGAAGGGAAGAGCCAGAACCAGAGTGTGGGTCTTCTGGTTTCTGGCATGATGGGTTTTTTGTGAGGGTTTTTTGTGGTATTTTTTCTTAGCTCATCCTAATGTCTTTTATTTGACTCTGAGGCAGTTAGAATCCTCTGAAGATTTCAGAGTGGCAGGATCAGAGCTCGCAGATGATATTATAAAACCAAATACATTAGTCACTTTCAGTCCTTTGAAAGTTCTCAAAGAACAGAGGAGAACTTTGCCATGACTGGCATATCTGTATCTAGTTCAAAGATTCATCAAAGTCCTTCACAGACTAATGAGTTAAAGTTTGCATGCAACTGTGTAGGTAAACGGAGCAACCTAATTATGTCCGCGGCATATCAAACACCGCAGCTCACTCTGCCTAAATCTAATTTAGATATTTATACACTTTCTAAAAATAGAAGATTGAGAATTATCCATTATCCAGAACTAGTCATTCAATTAACGAGGAGATAAATACTAAGGAGCCTGATCCCAATCATCAGAAAATGAGGGCACCCTGAGATCAAGGACATGAGAGCCATCCACTGTCAGAGCACACCTGGGCAGGCGAGGCCTCTGCTCTCAGGGTAATGGGTATTTTTCAGCTACAGTCTCTGTGCTGGGCCCATTACACCATTAGACTTTTCCTGTTCTGCAGGGTATTATGATTGTGCCTTTACAGATAGCAAAGTCAGACTGCCAGCATCTATAACTTTCCCGAATAAGCCAGGCTGTGGTTCTATCTCAAACCTGTTACAACCGGATGTGCACATTCGTTCCATCTGAGTACCCCTCCCAGACCCCTTTAAAAAGAAAAAGGCTTCCATTTGGCGAGGCATGGCACACTGGTTCATGTTATTTGAAGCTCATAGAATACTAGTATGTACATTTAAAACCCACAGAATTCAAAGGAAAAAATGTCTGAGTGGAGGATTCTTTTATTTATTTTTTTAATATATTTTATTGATTTTTCACAGAGAGGAAGACAGAGGGATAGAGAGTTAGAAACATCGATGAGAGAGAATCATCGATCAGCTGCCTCTTGCACACCCCCAACTGGGGATGTGCCCGCAACCAAGGTACATGCCCTTGACTGGAATCGAACCCGGGACCCTTCAGTCCGCAGGCCGACGCTCTATCCACTGAGCCAAACCGGTCCGGCTGAGTGGAGGATTCTTATCCTACTTTTCCTTTTCCTTGTTTTGCACATTAGGAAAGAAGATCCTGTATAATAAAACACTAATATGAAATCAACTGAATGGCAGAATGACTGGTGGGACAACCGATCACTATGACATGCAGTGACCACCAGGGAGCAGACGCTCAGTGCAGGAGCTGCCCCCAGCCCACAGGCTTCAACCAGCAGCAGAGGCAGAGGCAGGGCAAGGGAGTGAGTGGCACCAGGCCACTCAAGGCCAGTACCAGCGGGGTCCCCCTTCCAACCTCCATCCATCCCAAATCACCTGACAGGTCACCCTGCAGATCGGCCCTGATTGCCAGCCAGGCCTAGGGAACCAGCCTGTGCATGAAATTCATGCACCAGGCCTTTAGTTTAATTATAATAAATGACACAAAATGGGTGGAATCTTTTATATAATCTTTCTGGATAGGTGTTTTCTATACTTGCCACTGATTGGGCAGAGGCTGGAATGGCCAGGTGAGGAAATGTAAATGCAATCAGTAGCCACATAAATGTGGTTCTTATAGCAAGTGCAGGCCCCTGGCTCAGGCTCCCTGAGTAGCCATCAGGGCTTCCAGTGGGGCATAGCAAGTAAAGACAGAACTCAGCTGAATTCCTGAAACTGAGGCTTTCACAGTTGACTCAACTTTGGGAAGGGTGGGGAGTTAGAAGCAATACACATAGAGAAAAGAGATGAAGGCTAATTTTGGAGTTGATCCAACCTGAATTCAAATCCTGGCTCTGACATTTGTAGATTGCATAACTTGAAGTCTATTATTAGACTGGTCTGAGGCTCAACCATTTCATCTGCAAAATGGAAAGTATAGTGTTTGCTTTATAGAGAAGTGCTGTAATTTATATGGAGTAGCTTACAAGAAAAACATTAGTTATTTGCTGGACATGTAGTAAAGGCAAAATAAAGGTGGACATTCCAAAATGTCTAAGGAAAGATCAAGGAATTTAGCAGATTTAACAGTATCTCTGAAAATATTCTTATCTCTCCTACTGATAGGGAGGGAGGAGGGGAGGAATATAATGTTGTTACTGATTCACATAACTCATGCTTAATAGCAAATAATATAAAGAAAATATATTCATATTTTTATTGTCATAAAGTTGCAGTTATAGTTTATGTAGGTAACGGTAAAACATGTACACTACTTTGAAAGCTTACTATTTTGTATTCCAAATTGATTTGTATATTATTTTATAATAGTTCAATTCCTTTACAATGTAACTATTCTAAGCAGCAACCATTTCCTAACCTAACAATACCTTCAGTTTCTGTAAACACTTTCCATTGTACCTTGAATTTTACCTCCTACTGAAAGAGCAATGACTCCAGGTAGCTTTTATCACCTGTAATAGCAGAAGATCAAAGAGCATCCTGGGAAGGCACAGAGAACACATTTCCACTTCTGTAGCCCAGGTTAGAGCCACAATGACAGGATCAATGAGAAACAGATCTGGAAATCAGTCAATATAACGGGGGGGGGGGGGGGGGGGGGGAAGGAGCATAAAGCTATAACCCTAATGCAGGTAGATTTCCAGTTATAAAACAGAGAAGATAACAGATTTCTCAAAATTACCTCTGCCCAATTTTTAAACTCCTTGCTTTCAATTGGAATATCATTACCTGTATCATTTCCACAGAGAAATTACTGTTTTCTTTTCATTCTAATTATTTAATAAAATAATACTTAAGGAAATACACATTTCTGGAGTTTTTATTCCTTATATTTTAGAAGAAACAGATGGAGATTCTTAAGCTCTTAAAAGGAAGAGAATAATAATATCATCACTGTATGAGCAGAGAGATCTAAAGGCCTTGAGAAATCACATCAGGGTAATTCAACCCACTTTAGAGACAGCAAATATGTAGTATAAACTGAGTGGCCAGATTATTATGATCTCTGAATGCATAATAATCAGGCCTATATTTTAGAGGCCTGGTACATGAATTTGTGCATGGGTGGGGTCCAGCCAGCCTGGCCAGGGGGAGGGGACATGGGCAGTTGGCCAGCCTAGCTACTGGTGGAACTCCTAGTTGAGGGGACAATTTGCATATTAGCCATTTATTATATAGGATTATATGGGATATACACTGAGTGGCCAGATTATTATGTGTTCAGAGATGATGGTAAATCTGGCCACTCAGTGTATATGCATAGTACATTTATATATATTTACATACACATATATGTGCCATACATACAGGGTAAGGCAAAAATAGATTTGTATTTGTTCCTTTGGAAAATAATACAATAATTAATTAGTAATACTAAAGAATAAACTCTATAAACCTACTTTTACCCACTCTATATATAATATATATATATATATATATATATATATATATATATATATATATATATATATATATATATATATTCTATATTCAGAGTAAAAGAAAGAAAATTGTGGTGACAGAACTAGATATTTTTTAAGTTGTTTTTTCAAACCTTTGGCATCATACCAAACATTGAGGTAAATGTTCACTTATAGGGTCAAACTCTGTAAATTAGGAAATGATTCATCTTACTTTTCTGATTTAACAATTTAAATAGAGAAAAATTAAAACATTGTATAAATGTGCTGTTTTCTGCAAGATGAGTGAACTTGTATGGAGAGGTGTTCAATGTAGTTCAAAAGTGACATGGGTGAGAAAATATAAACTTCCTCTGTGGACAACAATTATGTAAACTGTTCCTAAGAGGAAGAATAGGATAAAGCCTGTGTGATCTCTTCTGTTAGAGAGCATGACTCCTCCAACATACAGGAGAAGTCTCATGACCTGGACCTCCCCTGGAGCCTGGGACATCCTTGTTTCAGACAAGGCTGGTGCTTGCCCCAGGGAAGAATATCCAGAAGGAAGTGTCCGAATATGTGGAAGTTGTAAGAGGGATTGTGTCTGAGCGGTTACATTATGTTGTTATTTGGCTTTTCTGTAATTCCTGGGTTTCCTTTAATGGGCACATTTCACTTTCACAGGAAGGAAACAAAAATCTACAAACACTTACTAATGTCTGAGGGGCAGCCCAAGAATGCGGGCTGTTCTGTAGACTGCACATCGCACAACACTAGGAGGCGCCCTGCACATCAGAGTCCACATGAAGAGCCCACGCTGGTTTTAAGGACACCCCTTGGGGGCAGTGTGGGAAGGTAGCACAGGGCATGGGCCAGCATGTTAGGGCAGTGTTTCCCAGCCTTCTCTCATGATGAGAATCACCTGGTGGAGTTGTTAAAACACAGATTCCCGGATCCCAACTAAGAAGTGCTAAACTAGAATTTTTGGGAACATATAGGTAAAATTGTATACTTAACTAGTGCTCTAAGACTTAACTAGTGCTAAATTCTAGTTTAGCACTTCTTAGTTGGGATCCGGGAATCTGTGTTTTAACAACTCCACCAGGTGATTCTCATCATGAGAGAAGGTTGGGAAACACTGTGTTAGAGAATAGAAGAGTTTCCTATTCTTTCAGGAAGTGGTCTCCAGATATCTGATGCCACTAATCCTCAAAAAATCCCCCTATTGGCTCCTCCCTGACTTAATGAAGGGCAAGTATGGGTAAGGTGCCTGCCATCTACCAAGCTTCTGTCATGGAGGGAAGGGTCGTCCTGGGAAATTAAGTGATGCTATTCCATTTTATTGGCATGACAACCCTGTGACATAGACAGTCTCCCTTACCTTAAATGTTGTGGGTTTGAGGAGAAGCAGTCAGGTGACCAGTGTAAGGAAGACCCCTCCTGGGACCCTTCTCCACCTCCTCCAAGGAGTTGCCTTCCTCTATTTGCCCAATCTCTAGATATTTTCCCCACTGGATCTCTTCAGACCCTCTATCTTATATGTATAATTTACCCAAAATTATTCTGCAGAAGAGTCATTTTATATTTGCCATTGTAAGATCAATCATGCTGTAAAGTTTTCTCTCAGTGACTTCACACTGAGCAAAATGGTCATTTAACAACTGCCCTAACGTAGCCTGAATATTTCTTTCTTCTCTTCTATGTACGATTCATCTCACCTTGGTTTAAAAATGGGCCATCAAACCTACAGTACCTCTTCTAATGGAGGCAACTTAATGCATAGGCCACACGTGTGACCAGCAGCCAGTGCAGGTGCAAACGACTTAGAAAGCGAAGACTTTGAATGCATCTGTGCCCAACCCCATGGAAACTGCCCGTTTCTGGACTTACCTGCTTCTCAGAAATGCTATTTGGAACCTTAATTAGGTCCGCCCGCCCCTTCCGGTTAACCTGGCAGCCTGCTGCCAGAGTTAATAATTAACAAGGTATCACCATACCTCTAACAGTCGCTCAATTCTTTGCTCACCTGCCTCCCTGTCTCTTCCTGCTGCTTCTGAATTGCTAAAACTCCCCTGGGATACAGCTCCCTATAATAAATCATGGCACAAAGGCCCAGACTTTTGTGACTGTAACTGAAACCCATAACTGGGCAAGCCCGGGAGGCAATCACCTGGCCAGTGCCCTAACCCATCCACGTCCTCAGTGCGGCCTGAGCACAGGTGAGCATGAAGTTTTAATGAAACCTTAGCTGCAAATGCATTGTGCAATTACTGTTAAGATGGGCAAACGTTTGGCCTGGAAAGAATTGCATTTTAAGCAATAGGGTTTCCCTATTAGCGGCCCCCAGCTATTAATTCCACCAGTTTGTTGATACATTTTGACAATTGCTCATGTGGAAGAGACCCGGGGATTTTATTTGACCACAAATTCACCATAAGCTAACAGTATGATATGGCTGCTAATAAAAGTTAATGCAAGTTTAGGCTACGTTAAGAGAAGAGTTCAAATAAAGAAAAGCAATAGCCCCGCCATACTTTACTCTTATTGGTGCATGAATCTTGTGTTTTCAAACCAAAATTTGACAAGCACACTTGAGAACCTAGAAACTCTGACACTTGGAAGCATAACTGTCCTTAAACATCCAGGATGTGGGCCTGATCTATACAAAGTACAGTCACTTATCTATTCAATTGTTCATCTCTTTCTTTTCTTGGGCCAGTATCTACTGAACATGCACACTGTGCCAGGCTTGGGTCTAGACAGAAGGGTGACAGAGTCATTCTGTGAGTGTAAGAGTTTTTGTTCTCCTGTGAGATACAGACAAAGAGACGCTTAAAAGTATGCGAGGTGAGGGCTGGTTTGGGAGTAAGTAGAGTTGCTATAAATGAAGTCGATAAAAGGAGCAGCTACCACAGCTTTCAGGATTAGAGAAGGGTACTCTAAGTGGGGAGGGGTGGGGGCTAACAGTTGAGTAAGGGTATGAAAACAGAAGAGCAGACCAAGGGTGGTGAAAGGTTGAGGATAGGTGATTGACACAAGCAGAGAGAACAGGCTCCATGCAATGCCACAGTGAGCTGTGAGTCATCATTGAAACCAATGGTACAAGGAACGATGGGAAATGAGGCTGCAAAGTCAGGTTGTGTCCTCATTTGAAAGCCTAACAAGATATTAAAAAGAGTTTTCACTTCACCCAGAGGAAATTAGAAACCAAAAAAAAAAAAATTAATCTTCCACATGATGTTTCAGTTTTCTATTACTTCATAACAAAGCACTTCAAAATTTAGTAGCTAAAAATAACAGCAATTTATAATTTGCAATGATTCCATGGGCCAGTGGGTAAGTTCTCCAGGTGCTTTCAGCTGGTGTCTCATGCATTCAGCTGGGCACTCAGCTGGGGCTGGAAATCCAAGACACCTCACTCATGTCTGGGACCCTGGTGCTCACTGTGGTCTACAGCACCTCGTTCCCCACCACATGGCCCTCTTCCTCCAACGGTCCATTCTAGACCATCCTCTTCAATGCGTGGTGGCTAGAGTTCAAGAGGGCTGATTTCTAGAGGACAAGCCCTGATGTATCACATTTATCAACTATGTAATTGCTTCATGTGTGCTGATATAACATTGGTCACATGACCAATCAGAGTCACATGACCAACCCGAGTTAATGTGGGTCATGACTATCTAAGGACATGAGCACTGGGAGACATGCTTATGGGAAGCCAACAATGTGAGGAAGAGGCCTTCCCACAGAATGGAGGATGGTGTAAGAGGGTGAAAAGAAACGCAATTTAAAAGCTATCATTATAGTCCAAGCTAAAAGTAAACAGAAACTACAATTAAGCAAAATTGATGAAATTAGGACAGGAGCCAAACTTAAAAAGAGTAAATAAAAGCAGGTGATACAATTGGATAAGGGGTTAGGAAGGAAAGAGAGCTATTGTGAATATATATTTTAGTTGGAGACATCTAGTAGAGAGTTGTATGAATCAGTCTGAAATATTTTATTTCATAGAAGATTAAATAAGATTCAATGTATTAATATATTTGGTTAAAGTTTAATATTTCATTTATCATTTACTTCCAGCAGAATATGGAGTTGCAGGGCCCCCTAAAAATTCCCTGTGACCCCTGAGGTCTCTGCCCTAACCTCCCAGCCCCTTCTTAGGGTCCCTAACCTCAGGGAAGACAGATCCTTGCAGCTGCAGCACAAGCCAGGTCTCCTCTACAAGGATCACTTGTCACATGACCATCAAAGTCAGGTTATAGGGCTCTGCTGAAATTTCTGATTGGAACCTCAGAATTCAAATTCACTTGTCAAGTATCACCCCAGAGCAATTCTCCAGCATCATTTTTTTCCCTAATCAGCAAAACAACACATTCAGAATGAACCAATCCTCTATTGACTTTTATAACGAATAATGAACACAATGCAATAAAATTAATTCTTCTTTCCTAAGCTCTTTTACTAGTGTACCATGTGGCCAGGGTTATATTTTCTCTATCATCTTTTTTTTTTAAATTCATTCTACACAGAACTTAATATTCATCATAAGGTATAACTTATGATGTTCAGCAAAACTAAGAAAGATAAAAGGACCAAGCCACTGGGAGATAATCACAGTGGAAGTTTGATGTATCATAGATGTCCAGACTTATTTCTTGTACTCCACACAGTTGGAACCTATACTTTCACAGGTATATAATTATATAAAATATAATTTTGTAACTGGATTTCTTACCATCTTTCCATGATCGCAAATGGGGCTCTACATTATCATTTTTGTTATATATTCTGATTTATAAAACAAATCCCTTATTGATGATATACATTTAGATTTTCTCCATTACATAGGATTATATGAAATTACAAAGACTGCTAAATTACTTTTGTAAACTTAGTTACCAAAAATATATAAGGAAAGAATATAGGACACAAAGGAAGATAATGAAAAACATAAGCATTTATGACTAGGTTTGCCCCTAAGATTCTGTATGTGTATATAGGAAAGTTACACGGGAATTAAAAGTGGGCTCTAACTGAAACCGGTGTGGCTCAGTGGATAGAGTGTCGGCCTGCGGACTGAAAGGTCCGAGGTTAGATTCTGGTCAAGGGCATGTACCTTGGTTGCATTCTCAGTAGGAGGTGTGCAAGAGACAGCTGATTGATGATTCTCTCTCATCGATGTTTCTAACTCTCTATCCCTCTCTCTTCCTCTCTGTAAAAAATCAATAAAATATATTTTTTAAAATGTGGGCTCTGGCCCTGGCCCAAGTGGCTCAGTTGTTTGGGCATCATCCCATGTACCATGGTTTGATTCCCAGTCAGGGCACATGCCCAGGTTGTGGGCTCAATCTCATGTAGATCAATGTCTCTCACCTCTCTCTCTCTCTCTCTCTCCCTCTCTCTCTCTCTCTCCCTCTCTCTCTCTCTCTCTCTCTCTCTCTCTCCCCCTTCCTCTTTCTTAAAAATTAATAAAATACTTTCTAAAAAATGGGCTCCATACTTTATTTAAGCCTTCAGTGCTCACCAAACCCTTACATTTCGTAAACTCTTTGTAGCTAGTTATTCCTTTCATGAGCTCAATAATTTAGCATTTGAGAAGTTTCACTGAAGTTCATAATTACTGTCTTTATGACTCCCTCACCAAAACTTTAAAGCCGAATTTTTAGCTCTAAATCAAAACCACCTGAAAGATGTCTGACTCAGGTATTACCCCAAATATCCACATTTCCCTGGCCATGTCTTCATGTCAGTCTGTGAAACTATAAGCAACAACTGTGTAGGTCCTCTGCATCCTTTATGATAAAAAGTGTCTCATGTGTAATAAACTTATTTTTAGCTCTTCCAAAACACACACACACATACACACACACACACGCTATATTATATGTACATTATAATATAATGTGTGTGTGTGTGTGTGTGTGTACACATACAAGGTGAGGCAAAAGTAGGCTTACAGATGTGAGTACGGGAAATAGTTTATTCTATTATTATTATTTATTAATTATTGTATTATTTCCATATGAACAACTGTAAATCTACTTTCTCCCCACCCTGTTAATATATCATGAAATCCTAACCTTCTAGCAATCTTCCCCATTCTTTTGATGATTGTTTGTTGAGAGCTTTAACTGAAATGTATCAAAAAATATAGTTCGGCCAAACAATTATTTTCTTTCTTCCCTTCTTTCTTTCTTTCTTTCTTTCTTTCTTTCTTTCTTTCTTTCTTTCTTTCTTTCTTTCTTTTTTTCTTTTTTTTTTTTATTTTTTTTTTTTTTTTGAGACTCAACTAATACTAGTAATGGTTCCTGGTTACTGAGCAGCTTCCCCTACAGGGATCTTCAAGCAGGCAGCAGAATACATACATAGAATTAGCATCACTCACACAGTGGAGAGAGACATGCTGAATCCATAGCCATTCTTCACCTGCCATGTTACAAAGCCCAGCGCAGTGGGATTTAAGAGCATGATCAAAGAGGAACTTTTCTAACCGAATCTCCAGGGGAACATAGGGTGGCAGGATAATTACCCCAGTTAGAATTTAGCCAGCCACAGAATTAATACTACCACTACTCTTGCAGGAAACAAAGAGACAGGAGAGGACCCAAAGGTCTTTAATGGCCCAAGAGGTCACAACCTCAGTGTTCTATCTCACCCTAGAGACACATGAGATATTTCCCCCATGACCAGGATGCCATCCAAGGCAGTCCCTCTGTATTTTCAACTAGACTGAAGAAAATAGTACTATTATTTTAATAGTACATTGCATTTATGTTGCCCAGGCTACCTGGATACCCTAAGGCCTACAGCAGGCAGGTCATGACAGTGGGAGAGACAGAGTGGTCTCTCTTGCATGGTCAGGATGGAGACATGGCTTTTTCTGGAGGATAGCCTTCATGTTTGAAGGAAGAACACACAGGGGATGAAAGGAGTCCTTTGAAGGTGCAGACTTTAGTTTTCTGGCTGTACTGAGGCAAACTCAAGCACCTTGGCTTTGGTATCCTGGAATACTATGAGGTGGAAGAGTCCTAGATTTTCCTCATCACCCCCAATAGCAACCGTAACTAAAGGTCAGGCTAGGAACGTCTCTCTCCTCCTTACACACATATCTTTTCTGTGCACCCCTGAGCCAGGGTCCCCCAAGGTCGCTGTGAGGGTCCACAGGCCCGAGGAGCTGTGTGGAGACAGCTCGGAGCCTCCCTGAGAACGGCAGCTCCATGCTCACAGAAAGCGCCATCCTAGAACTCTGCTGTAGGCCGCTCTATGCACGTTCATCAAACGCACTCAAGTGTTCACACAGCCTTAATTAGCAGCAGCATCCCGGGTTCTTCCACCAAGATGCAGGAGGCAGCCATGCCCTCCAGAAAAGCGGGCGAGATCTGGGCATTTTCTTCCTTTAGACCAGGAGGGTTTGAAGAATAATTTTACAATTAGATAACATTAAGAATGATGAAAGCTAGCGAGCGGAAAGCAGCCAGAATTAATTACTTACTTTAGGGTCTGTTCAGGCCTCTTTGGCGGTGTTCCTGCTGATTTTCTTATGGCAAATTAACCCTTGCTATTCAGCGTGGGAGAGCTCAGTACAACCGCAGACTCGGGGCCCTCTGCCTCTCACCAGGCCTCTTTCTCCTCTCCAGCCCTGGCTCCCCACCGAGCCGCTTCAGCTCCTCATTATCTCCTTTCTCTTACTCATTTCATTTGTTTGATCACTAAGTGAACATGGTATTTTAGAAATAAGACATGTTATTTCCAGAAGTAAAACTGCATTTGGAGAACATTATGGTTGTACCTCCCAGCTCTCTGTCTCTCTTCAGCCCCTTGAAAGCAGGTCACGTGTGTCTCCCCTAGAAGAGATGGGTGAGTATCTAGTAATGAAGGACGGGTGTCCCCAGGTCAGGGAGTACTGCTGCTCCTTAATCTAACATTTACTTAACAAACACTTACTCAGCACCTTACTGTGCCCTGGGACTTCTTTTAGGGTTATAGAAATATAAAAATGTTTAAGACATGGCTCCTGACATCAAAACCTTATCTGTAAAGAGGGATATGAATACCAAATGAACAAGTTTATGTACTCTGTTTTAGAAAATAATGCTATATTTTCATGAATCAGCATAAAATCATATATCATATTGAGAAATGCTATTCTAAGTATAAATAATTACATATATTCAAGGTAAAAAGTAATTATTTAGAGCATGGGTGGAGAATTACAGACAGCAGGCCTTATACAGCCCATGAAATCATTTGGTCTGGCTCTACCAAGGTATTAGGAGTAAGTTAATTAAATGTTTGATCAAATATAGCAGGCTAATTTTTAAGTTGATAACTTCGTATGGCCTATAAATGATGTGATAAATATCCTAATGGCCCTTGGCAGAAAAAATAATTCCCCACCCCTGATTTAGAGAAATGTAGAAATAATGCCCATGTTTTATATAAAGGCCATTTTGGACTGTATCAATCCTAGAACACCAAAAACAATGTCATGACACTAGTGAATTTTTTAGCATTCTCTTGTGTTGGGTCAGTAACATTATTCATATCCAAACATGAAGAAACTGAGGTAAGTGCCATTAACCTTCAAAAGAATTTTGAAGCTGCTAAATTAAAAGCTGGCACACAATGAAATAATAAACACTTAATAGAAAAATAATAAAACATGTAGGAGAGAATGAACACATATATCGGAAACTTGGAATAACATAATTTTTATGATTATGCATTAAGTTCAGCAATGAAATTCTTCTGTCCAAAGCAAAATTGGAAACATTATGAAAATACAATTCCCATTTCATGATGAAAAGCTCATTCTAGTTATATAGAAGAGGTATATTTTCTCTATATAAGAAACTATGTTTGAAGAACATAAGGAATGTAATTTCAACAACAATTTCATGAAATGTGCAGGAATGTTTTTCATGTAATTGTTTTTACATTGTGTCTTAATAAACATTGAAAATAAGAAGGCAAAACAACTCAATAAAAATAGGCAAAACATATGAGCAAACAGTTCATCAAAGATATATACACATAGTCGATAGGTACATGAAGAGATGTTAAACATCATTAGTCATCAAGGAAATGCTAATAAAAACCACAATGAAATACTGCTACACACCTATTAGAATAGTTAGAGACAAGAAGACGAAAATTCTGAGGGTTGGCAAGGCTGTAGAGCAGCTTAACCTCTTATACACTGCTGGTGGGAATGCAAAATGGTAGAAAAATGTTTGACTGTTTCTTATAAGTTCAAATACTCTTACTATAGGACAGATCAATTCCATTCTTGTGTATTTACTCAAGAGAGATAAAAACATATTTCTACACAAAGACTTCTATGTAAATGTTCTTAGCAGTGTTGTAATATTATAGAATCCCAAAATTGAGAAACCTAAATGTCTGGAAGCTGTTGAGTGGATAAATCTAGCCTGGCCTGTGTTGCTCAGTTATTGAGTGTCAACCTATGAATAAGTCACAGTTCAATTCCCAGTCAGGGAACATACCTCGATTATAGGCTCGATCCACAGTGGGGGACATGTAGGATAATTCTCTCTCATCACTGATGTTTTTTTATCTTTCTCTCTCCTTTCATCTCTGAAATAAATAAAAATGTATATTTAAAAAGAATTATATATCTATACAACGGACTATTACTCATAAACAGTCAACAAAAAGGTGTCTCTACTATGATGGAGTTTACATTCTCATTGGGGAGACAAGTTGTCAATTATATATCCATGAAGAGCAACAAGTAGTAAATAGCATTGTAAAAAAAAAAAATGAAGATGATCATAGATAGTCATTAAAGAGTTGCTATTTTTGAGCATTTTTCTGTGGAAGATCGGGGAAGACTTCCTGAATAACTGCTATGAGAGCAAATATGTGAAGAAAGAGACTGAATAAGCTGTGAAAATATCGAGGTGTATGTGGATGGAGGAAAGAGAAAGTGTAAGACCTCAGAGAAGGAAGCAATGAAATATGCTAGGAGAATAGAAAGACGCCTGTTGTATGGGAACCATAGGAAGTGAGGGCAAAGGGTACCACATCGGTAAACACAAAGTCTTTTTTATTTAGTGTGCTAAAAATCTTGTCTTTCCTACCTCAGGTCAATGGCACTGGAACTTAAACAGCTATTAGCATTTTCATCACTGTTCTATGTAAACGCCAAAGTGTCCTTTGGTCTTCCCCAAGAGGACAGAGTTCAAAAGCAGTTTCACCACCATCTGTACAGTTTGTTATTAACCATAAGCAATTAGGAAAAATTAGAAGGTAGCATTAACTTTTGAATCCCCAAGAAAACTTTAAATCGGCTACCTCATCTGTAGCAAGTTGGAGATTTTACATAAGATGTACTGTTGCTGTGGCAACATTTACACTATTCCCCTCTAGCAACTGTGAGAGCAAGGTGTGGACATAACATGCTCTAGTGATTTCACCATCTTCTGATGTAAGGTGGAATGCAGGCAGGTGTTATGTCAAGTGATTGTCACTTATTCTTGGAAAATATCCTCAGAGGAATTGCAGCTCCTAAATCAGCCCTTCATTTTCTCTTCCTTAAGGAGCACCATGGCTATTTTAAGTCTCTACCCAAGATCTGTGACCTTCCTTCTTTGTTCGTCTCCTTCCTTGACTTCTTCCTTGCTACTAGTAATTGTTTATTACACAATTATTTCTTGACTGCCTATTATGTGTTGGTCACTGTTCTAAAATGATGGAGTGGCTGAAACCGGTTTGGCTCAGTGGTAGAGTGTCTGTCTGCGGACTGAAAGGTCCCAGGTTCGATTCCAGTCAGGGGCATGTACGTTGGTTGCGGGCACATCCCCGGTAGGGGGTGTGCAAGAGGCAGGTGGTCGGTGTTTCTCTCTCATCAACATTTCTAGCTCTCTATCTCTTTCCTTTCCTCTCTGTAAAAAATCAATAAAAATATATTTAAAAATAAAATAAAATGATGGAGTGGCCCTTTGGCTCAAAGGGCATCTGCAGAGTGAGCAGAGTCCCCAGCAGATGGGGTCCTTCGGCCTGGCCTGCAGGGATTGGGCTGAAACCAGCTCTCCAACATCCCCCGAGGGGTCCCAGAGTGTGAGAGGGCACTCTGCAAAGTTGCTGTTATACAGGGTGTGGAACGCACACAAGTGTGCAGTAAAACAGATTTAAGCCTACAGTGCTCCAGCAACAATATAACCCATGACCTAAGGTGGTATCGAATGGCTCCCCTCCTCTCTCGTTTTCGACCATATCACCTGAGAACCTCAGTGGCCAAGTCACTGCAGCTCAGCAGCTCCTGAGTTGAGTGTCTGCCCCCTGGTGGTCAGCATGTGTCATAGCAACCAGTCAGATAGTCAGCATATTAGCCTTTTATATATATAGATTAACTGGTACAGAAACAAGTGACAGGTATTTTCTTCACTCCCATACCAAAAATTCTTCCTGTTCTGAGCCTTGGCTCTCTGAATTAAGGAGGTAGTTAACATGGAAGATCTCCCACTCAGGCTGTAATCTGGGGACTTTAGCTCCACCAAGGAAAGGTTGGGCTGGAGTGGAAGGGATCAAAAAGTAAAAAAAAAAAAAAAAATGGAGAGAGAAAGAATACATGTGTTTCTCCAAGACACACAAGGTGCTGCGAGTGGGGCTGGTGCTGGAAAATTTGAGGAGAGATAGCACTTGTGTCTTTCAATGCTCAACGAAGGTTTCCTTTTGGGGTTGACACAAAATTGGGGAGACAGGCATTGCCCAAACTAGTAGGTGGGATGTGGAGGATGCAGAAGTGAGGCAGCAGGCAGAAAGGGGGAGTGCTGGGAAGCCCTGGGGCAGAGGGACCCCAGATGGCAGAGGCCTGAGCATGGGCACTGGAGACAGGTTCCACCCCTCCTGGCAGCTGCAGTGTCCTGGGCACCATGGCATGTGCCCAGCCAGACACCAGGAGCATCACTTCACTGAAGCACATGCCTGGCCACTTCACTCAGTCTGAAGACGGACAGACCACCCTCAACAAGGTATTTTGGGTGCTTGGGACCAACCATTTCACCTTCTACCCACTGTCTGAAGGGCCTAGGAGTCTAAGGCAGTGGTTGGCAAACTCATTAGTCAAAAGAGCCAAAAATCAACAGTACAATGATTGAAATTTTTTTTTTGAGAGCCAATTTTTTAAAACTTAAACTTCTTCTAAGGCCACTTCTTCAAAATAGACTCGCCCAGGCCGTGGTGTTTTGTAGAAGAGCCACACACAAGGGGACAAAGAGCCGTATGTGGCTTGAGAGCCACAGTTTGCCGACCATGGGTCTCAGGGGATGGAATGCTGCCTTGCCAAGGTGCGGTGATTTCTTCCCTGCAGCGAAACGGAGAAATGAGCCATTCTAGCCCCTCACCTTGTGACCCCTCCAGACTTTAAAGAGGACAATGTGAATGGCCGCATGACTTTGGGGGCGGGCAGGTCAGGTCCCCTTCAATCATCACACACAGACCTGTGTTAGGGAGTGCAGATTTAAAATGTCATTTTAAGGCTTTATGGTCCGATCATAAAACAAAACAGATTTATGATCTAAATAAAATACGGCTCCTTTCTCAGAGCTCGGCCACAAAAGAATTCTCTCTCTTCCTTTTCAACCTGGGAGCCATGACCTCTGTCCGAACGGAAAATGTGTCGGCCTCCTATCCATCCTGCAGGAGAGGGGCAGAGCCTGCCCGCTGGCTCCTTTCCTCTCCCCGGGCTGTCTTAATTGGTCCCAAGCTGATCTGGAGAGAGAGAGGCTGGGATTCTCACCTGGAGAACCGACACCCATGGTGACTGAGGAGCTGAGAAATGCTTTGGGGAGGGCCAGCGCCTCCCCCTCTCTGCAGGGATGAGCTCGCCCTCAACACACTCACCCCTGCAAGGAACACGGGCTGCACAGTCTCATACAGATCAAAGAGCAGAAGCTGCCACCAGCTGCCCCTGCGCTCTGCGCCATCCATGTTTGGTTAGCTAATTGAATTCCCCTTTTATGCTCTCCCTTCTCCTCTCAGGCTGGCAGACAGCGGTGCCATTGGCAACACAGTTCCCCCGTCTGAACCGGCTGCCAGGGCCACCGCAGTCAACTCCTTCTTGAACTCGCCGTGTGCTAGTTCAGAGAGCGCTTAGCTGCCATCAGCCCACCACGGCACTTCCACATGGCGGGCTGTAATTGGGTTCGGAGGAGTTCAAAGCCTTGCTCCAGCATCCTTGTATCAAAGCTCATGGAACAACAGGGGAAGCGTGCTGCAAGGCAGGCATGGGGCGAGGAGAGTTATTAGTGGTACGCATTCAGATCTGTCACGCTCCACTCCTGGGTACACAACTGGGTTTTTGGTTCAGCTTTGACGAGTTCAGGTGTGGTACCCAGGAGATGGCTCCTGGAATCGCTGTAAAAAGGTCTCATTTGTACTAATGCACGCTGCCTGCTTCATAGCAGATCCTTGTGATACTAATTTCCTTTTTTTTTTTTTTTTTTTTTTAAGTCAAGGCTTTCTCCAGAGATGGTTCATTCATCATATTTATTTTCTTGGACATGATTTTCACAAGCCTCCCCCCGAAGAGCTGGTGGCTGTTAACTTTACTGAGCAGTTGCTCAAGGGAGAGTTGAAAGCAAACTGTCTCGGGGAGAGGATTGGGCCAGCGTGCCTGATGGGTAGTCATCTGTCCCCGAACGCATTTCACTGACTCTTCTTCATAGGTCATGAGCAAGAAGAGTGAGAGGAATAGCCCCCCACCATCCACAAAATGGTAGATTCCAACCACTGCGAAATACTAAATTCTGATTTTAGTAGGAGCATTTTGAGACCCCAACAACAAAAATCATGTTAAGAGACTGATATCAAGGGGAGAGCCTGAATTATGTGGGTGTCAGATGGCTAATTTAATATCCCTGACTTAACTAGAGTACCTTCTCAACTCTGCCATAGTCATATCCTCAGCACAACCTAGGGGGATTGCACACTTCCCAGAATGCATTGTGCCCATCTCCCACATCGAGGGTCAGGCACTGCAATAGTCATTAAAGAGGCTAAGTATCTTCTGAAAAAACTTTCTGTTCCACAGAGGAATGTCCTCAATCACACATCAAATGGATCATCCAACCTCCATTTGAAAACTTTCAGTGCCTGGTACTTCACCTTTCCTTAAAGCAACCATGTCCCCTGTTTAACAATTAGAATGATTAGAAAATTCTCCCTTCATGAAATTGTATCTGCTCCCCAGATTATCATTGTCTCGGTGTGTCTTTTATAGCAACTGACAACCGTTTACTCCTGTTCTCTCAAACATAGCTCTTCCACTTAGAAAACCACGTTGTCATTCTTTTTAAAATATATATATTTTATTGATTTTTTTACAGAGAGGAAAGGAGAGAGATAGAGAGATAGAAATTTCGATGAGAGAGAAACATCGACCAGCTGCCTCTTGCATACCCCCTACCGGGGATGTCCCCACAACCAAGGTACATGCCCTTGACCGGAATCGAACCCGAGACCTTTCAGTCTGCAGACCGACGCTCTGCCACTGAGCCAAACCAGTTTCGCCCACGTTGTCATTCTTATTCACCATTCATGCATGACACAATATTTTTTGGGCACCAGGTCTAGGTGAGGTGTTGGGGACATGTCTCTGCCCTTCTAGGCTGCAGAATCCAGTGAGGAGAATTCTAGTTCTGCTGAGTGTCAGCTCTTCCTTCATTTACTTCTCTCTATGTAACACATTTCACATCTTTCATGCTTTTCTAAATAAAGATAGCATCCATCTATTCACCTCTTATCATGATGCCATTGACATGTGCTAGAAATGAACACAGCTCTTCATATTCTATCCCATTGTTGTTTCCTCTGCACATCAGCCTAGTCCAGCATTCATAGAACACTCTGTTGTCTAAGATTATGTTTATGCCAACGAAAACCCATTTTATGTCGTTCTGAAACACTAGGGGAGGAAGGGAAGGAAGGGAAGGAGGGAGAGGAGCAGGGATGGGGGATGGTTAAACTTAACTGATTCGATAAATCTCCTTTTACTAGTACAATACAGTCTTAGTGCAGGAAGTCTAAACTCAGCCCTGATTTTGGTGAGTGGCCTTTCCGAATATGTCACTCCCAGCATGCCTCACACACAACTGACTTTGATCTCCCAGGAAATGCTGGGGATACTTGGATAGCATGACAGTTGTGGTTTTCTTCATGCACCTATGGGGAGCATATTTTCATTAATAATTAATTGTCCTTGAAGCATTAACCTATGCAATTTCAAAGCAGGCTTAGCAAGAAAGGAAATAAGACCAGTCACAAAACTGTGTGCAACTCCCTTCCTGCCCCTGCCCCTCCTGGGGCCACTATCATTGAGCAGCTCAGTTAAGGTCAGACAGCCCACTTTTCCATTTTTCCTGACATTTTTCAGAACTTGTTTCTTTGTCACTTGACAGTGACCTTCCCTGATCACTTCATCTAAAATAGTACACACCATCCATTCCCTTTCCTTGTGTCATTTTTTTAGCTCTCACAAATGACTACAATTGTATTATTTTATAACTGTGTCTTTTCCATCTCCCCCCATAGAACATAAGCTCCAAGAGGCCAGCAACTTTTTTGTTTATCACTGAATCCCCTAATACATAAAACAGCACCTGCATTGTATGTTACTACAGGCATGTGTGTTGAATGACTGTATGAAAGGAGGAATCCAGGTTTGATGACAGCCAGCTGTCCTGCTCAACTCTGTGTTTTAAGTTGAAATACCACTGTGCCTCATTAGATCAGGGAAGATCGTAACAAACCCTCCATCTTAATTTGTGCAGATAATAGCACCTACTGCGAAGTTCCACAAATTCCAGGGCCACCTATGGCTCTGAGCTCCTTCTTCCTCTGAAATTATGCATAGGGAATGTAATCTCATGGTGCTCTCCCAGCCTCATCTACTCAGCCCTGGAATTCAACTTTCCTAGATTTTCACAGAAAGTTATTCACGTGCAGCACACAGAGAGATACGAGAAGACAAACAGGCAAAAACAAACAAATAAAACACATCACTCAAATATAATATAAAATACCCTGATTCCTAAAACTTCTCAGTGTCCCCGCCATGTAGTTTGGCTCCACTCTCCTTTCTCTCTTTCTCCATTCAATTCTCGGTTTACAACTCTATCCATCCATCCAAGAGCAAAGAAGTGAATTCTGCTTTCTGACGCAGAACAGTTAAGCAGTTAATCTGCCTGGAAACTTAGCTTCAGCCCCCTCTTTCATATGCAAAGACTAGTCAACAGGTTGAGTCATTAACTGACATCACTCATGTCATCACCAAGGCAGGTGGAATTCTATGAATGCCCTTCCCAAGATTCCTGTCCTCTGGTTTCTCAATCAAGCACGGATGGAGGTACTGCTGGGAAGGGATTGCACAGATAGCTAAAGTCCCCCATCAATTGATCTGAAAATCAGAGTCTATCTAAGTTGGCCCAACCCACTCAGATCAGCCTTTTGAAAGCAGCAAGTTTTCTCTGACTAGTAGCAGGACAGGTAGTCAGAGGGATTCAGTGCACAGGAAGAGCTGACATAGGATGGCTGGATTGATGATGGAGTTACGCTCATGAGAAGGAATGCCAGTGGCCTTGAGCTGAGAGAGACCTCCAACTGACAAGCAGGCAAGAAAGCAGGGACTCTGTCCTTCAACCACAGAGAACTCAACTTGGCCAATAGCCTAAATTAGCCTGAAAGCAGGTTTCTTCCTGATGAATTAAAAAAGGAGTCCCCTCCAGCCCAAACCTGCGTTCAGGCTGGTGGAAACCTCAAAGAGCTGAGAACTCATCTGAGCCACATTAGATTTATGACCCATAGGACTGTGAATAATGCATCTCTACAGCCTAAGCTGGTGCATTCATGGTAGTTTGTTACATCACAATAGAAAACTAATACAATCGCCATCATTTTCATCACTTGTGTCTCAGTCCCTTTGCTAAGCACTTTATATAATTATTTAACCCAATCCCAATACCAATCACTACTTGGATAATACAAATATCTTCATTTTACAGGCTACAAAGGCCTCCAGAGTGGTGGAGTCTGGAGGTATATATAATAAATTGCAGAACCATAATTCAAATCTGGGCAGCCAGGGCTCTTAACCAATATGGGTTTCTGCCTCCCTAAATCACCACCTGCCATGTTCCACCCAGTGACTTCTATGCCGAGCTCTTCTTCTTCCCCCAATTCTAACTGGGCACATTCTGTCTTTCGTCTGATTACCTAACTGGATCACAACGTTGTTCAGATGAACTCTTGCCTCATTCCTCAACCCCAAAGGACTTTGCCCACAATGAACTAGGAAAGAAGTAAAAATTGTGAGGGGCAGCATCACCTGAAAAGGAATGGATATGTCTATGCATCCTTCAAAGGCCAGCTTTCACCTTCTGCTGTCTAGCAGACAGTATCACAAGGATTGGGGTATCCTGGCACATTTCAGTGATTTTCATAATAGGCTCAAATGCTAGATGATATATTAGAAACTTGGCCTTCAAAATGCAGCCTGGACCTCAGGATCATAACCCAGAATACCAGATCTTGAGACTGTGTGTGTGTGTGTGTGTGTGTGTGTGTGTGTGTGGTGTGTAGGCATGCATGCATGTGTTCAGTAGGCACTATTATTGCTTTATACGTTTTCACATCCTAGGTTTCACAAATTATGCCTGCCTTTCGTGTTGGCTTTCAATGTCTCAATTTGAAGTTAACCAGAAAGGCCAAGTTCAAAGTAGTATTTAGTGCCTCCTGCACTGTCCCTTGAGAGCAATAAGTCCCTCTGCTTTTAGAGAGTGAGGAACTCAGAGAAATAGGTACTCTGTGAAAGCTATGCAAGATTTTAAGATTATAACTGAATGTTCCACTGAAAGATTTTGAATAGTAAAAGCAAAATCGCCTGTGACTTTAGAGGATTCTTCACCCTTCCTTGATTTGAGCAAAGTCAACAAATCACACTGCCTCTTGGAAGCAGGAAGAGCCTCTGAGCAGAGAGGGCAAATGCAAACAGATTCGGGTTTGGGTGATAATTTGGTAAATGTAATTCTCGACTACCCCTGTCACTACCAGCTCTCTATCAGAGTAGATCCGAGGTCAGCGTCTTCCAGAAGTAGTAATTATGAAGAGAAAAGTATTTTTCCCTTGGACTTTGGTATAATTACAACAGAATTCTGTTGACTTCAGGAACATTCCACACTTAATCTATCTCAGCAGGCTCACTGCTTAAAATTTAGATTTGATCCTCAAGAATCTTATCAATTTTATAGCTGGAGGAAAAATCTTTTTGTCGGAATGGAGAAGGCTCGTTTTAGTTACACATAATGAAAAATATCCACTACTAATGTGGACTCAGTTTGATGCTCTCCAATGTGAGTGAGGAATTCTGGGAAGGGTGCTAGGTTGACATAGAGTAGAAAAAAGTGTAGCAGGGAAAGGTTTGTGGCAGAAATCAAGGCACCAAAGACGTGACAGAAGACTATGGGTCTCTCTAGCCTGATTTCCAAAACTAGATTACAGTTGATTGTTTTCTAACACTGAATTATAACAGTTTAATGAGCTGGCAATGCTTACTCCTCTTAGACCCTGCTACAAGTCACATGGAAGAAAGTGTAGTATAATGTTTGAAGCAGGACTGTGATTCAGTTAGAGCTGGAATGGAATTTTGGTTTCACCAAACTATGTAAATTAGCACAAATAATTCAACACGTATGCATCTGCTTCTCTGTTTTCTATATCATGGAGATAAGAGTAATGTGAGACTAAAACGAGATCAGGTACTGTTTATAAAATAATTCTTGGTACAGGGTACATGTAAAACATTTTAAGTAAATAAATATTGACAATGATGATGATAATGACAGTGGTGATGATGATGGTGGTGGTGATAATGGTGATGATGATGAAGAAAAAATGAAATAGTCTCTGGCAGTACCAATATATGTAGAGAATTAGCAAGTCTTATAAATCACATACATGTGACATTAAAAGTAAATAAGCCCAGCTGGTGTGGCTTAGTGGTTGGCCTGAACCAGGAGGTCATCGTTTGATTCCTGGTCAGAGCACATGCCCAGCATTGTGGGCTCCATCCCCAGTGTAGGACATGCCAGAGGCAGCCAATCAATGATTCTCTCTCATTATTGATGTTTCTCTCTCTCTCTCTCTCTCTCTCTCTCTCTCTCTCTCTCTCTCTCTCTCTTTCTCATCTGTAACCTCTGAAATCAATAAAAATATTTTTAAAAAGTGAGCAAAAATGATGAAATAATAATTAGGCCATGATGAGATGGAACACGAAGGGTCAGAGGAATAAGGGGGAAAGAAGGATCATCCAAAATCTTGCAAAAGGACTTCCATGGACGTCCAGTTTCTTCTGTCCTGATTTCCACAACGGGAAAAGCTGAACTGAGAGGCTAGTATCTGGTTCTGTTTACAACTGCTGCTGCTCAGAGCAGCCAGGACACACCCTCAGCAGTATTAGGAGCTCTGCCACTGCTGCTCCAATCCCCTTTTCAACTTGACTGCTGCTCCCAACCTCCTCCTATGTTTTTCCTCGGACTGAAAGCTACATAGGAGTCACAGGGAGAAAACTACACTAGAGCAGCCCAGTAGGGCTCAGAGAATGTGTTAAAATTGGGATCTGAACATTCTCCACTCCAGGCAATAGTAGAGAGAAATGATGGGTTAAACCCAAAATGGCAACAAAAACCAGGGAGACTCAAATTGAAAGACTAGAAACATGGAAAGACGGAAATGTTTAGCAGGCAAAACTAGTCATCAGAAGGCTAGGCTAACACGGCAATCAAGAATCAGAGATTAATAAGAACCAAAGGTGCAAAGCAAGGCCATCCAGAGATAGGGTTGCCAGATTCTCCAAATGGAAATGCAGGATGCCAGTTAAATTTGACTTTCTGAGAAACCAAATTTTTTTTTTTTTTACTACAAACACATCCTGTGCAATATTTGGGACAAACTTATACTAAAATGATAGGTGTTGTTCAGCAAAGCTCTGTGGTTACCTTGCGAAGAAACACCTCGGGTCTCTCCAGCCCCTTTTATAAAAGAACTGGAGGCTCAGAGAAGTCGATGATATGCCTGAGACGCAGGAAGTGGCACAGCCCAGAGGACCATCCCCCACCCCCACCCCGATGCCAGGCCCAGAGCCCTGGCCACGGAGATGAACTTCCCAGGTGGGGCTGCTGAGTGTTCTCTGGTGTGAAGGTCTTTCTCTGGCCCATCTCTGTTGTGTGGCTGTCCCGCTTCTTCTAGAAAAGAACACTTGTCCCCAATGCCCTCGAAAGCGGTGCAGGACCAATTATTTTTTTTTGGGGGGGAAGGGTGGCGGGGGCAGTTAAAAATCCAGAATTCACCAGGTCTAACAGCCCCAAAAAGTAAAAGTCTGAGGGTCATAGCTGAATGGGAAAATGAGAGCGGGCATGCCAGATACGCTTAGATTATTATAAACGTCGGTTATTATAGCTTCCTCTGGTGTTTTTTTTTTTTTTTTTTTTTTTTTTTTAATATATTTTATTGATTTTGTACAGAGAGGAAGGGAGAGAGATAGAGAGCCAGAAACATCGATGAGAGAGAGTCATCGATCAGCTGCCTCTTGCACACCCCCTACTGGGGATATGCCCGCAGCCAAGGTACATGCCCTTGACCGGAATCGAACCCGGGTCCCTCAGTCCCCAAGCCGACGCTCTATCCATTGAGCCAAACCGGTCTCGGCTGGTGTTTTTTTTTTTTTAAGTAGAGTCTTTTTTAACTCGTAAGAAATTTTCATATATATATAGACACTCCCTTATAATAAACACAGAAGCACGCTGTTCCCAGAAGCTCTGGCTTGGCTGGAGGATGAGGATATTCTTAGTGCTCGGGTGGGGGAGATAGCCTGGCGCGGCCGGCTTTTTATAGCTCTGGCTCAGGGGCAGGTTGCTGCGGGAGCAGGCCTGGCTCGCAGAGGAGCCAAAGAATGCTAATGGGGCAAACAGAATGTAATTGCTTATGTGTGCCGGTTATACCCTGAAACAAATTGTTTCTTAATGCTGAGGTCAGACAGGGTTTAATTAGGAGAAATACAATTGGTGTAAAATTTTGCAGCAGGCTGCTTGTTTGGTGTCATGCCAAGTCAACATCGAGGCTCTCTGAATGGAAATTTTCATTAGAGGCCATTGGCAGCCCTAGTTAGGCTGAGTTTCAACTTTCCCGGGTCTCCTGGTAACGCAAACCTGAAACTCAGCATATCTGTTGCCTAATAAAGGGCGGTCCCTCTTGCATTGACACACACATGAACATGTGCACTCTGCCGCTCACGTACCCAGCTGCCCCCGTTTCCCTACCAGCAAAACACACATTCCCCAGGGGGGCTGGAGGAATGAAAGCAATCTTCCTCCATTCTAGGCCTCCCCTCCTACCCCCAGCCACTCCATCTATATTCCCACATTAATAATACTTAATCTTCCATCAGCAGATTCCTGGAAAAACATTTTCATATGCATCAACGCACCCAATCTTACCCGTGAACCTGAGAGGTGAGTGGTTTGATATTTATAGGTTGGAGAGGCTCGGAAGGTCACCTTTGGGACTGGCTAAGAATAGATCTCAGACCTCCTGATGCGGGGTCCTGGGCTGAGGCTAAACCACGGAATTCTGCGCGCACACATGGAAGGGAAAGTACACGGAAAAGTCTGCATTTGTGCATGTAAACGAAGCGTGTGCAAGATCAACCATGTGTTAGGTTCTGGCTGCTTCCTTTTGTATAATATTTAGGAGGAAGGAATAGGGAAAGGTGTTAATATTCAAAGCAGCACAAATCTCCCCAGATTTTGTAAATATGCTTTACTGGACGGGACCCTTTTCTTTGTTGCCCCCTCTTCCTAGACCTGCCTTTCGCACGCTCAGATCTCCCTGAATGCCCGTGGCAGCAATACCGTTATTCGCAGTCATTTGAAGGGCCCAGATCTTCACACCTTCAAGCATAAGCTTTTATCAGCGTTTCTGATATAAATCTGCATCTCAAAAGTGTCTAATTTCTGTGGGAAATCTGGCTTCTAGGCTGCCATTGTTTCTCTCTCTTCCTCTCTCTGTTCCCTCCCAGCTGAAGGCGGTTTTCATTACAGTGACAAAAACCCCACTATGCTAAAGAAAATTGCACAGGGAGACCCCCCAAAATCCATCTCCCCAACAGAAACCTAAGTCATTTTCCCTGCAGTATCATATCAGCAGTAACCGTCACGGGCTTAAAGACATATGGGACCGAGTTTTCATTTTTATACGTGGCTCTTATGTGCTCCTTGGGCGGCCGGCTACATTTCATTTAGGTGCTGGGCCTCTGGGCCCCGCTAATGTGCCCGGTTAGGGTCAGGGGAAAGCTCTCACAGGGCAAGCAATTACGAAGCAATCCGCACTCCGCAGCCCGGCGTGGGCCCGAAGGCCACGGAGATCCCGTTGGAAGGGGAGGCTTCGCAGCTGCCTGGGACCCAGTCCCAGAGCAGGCGAGAGCGGGCGTTACTGAAACTCTCCCACCTTCAGAGCTGGTGCAAATGTCTCCTGCCCCTGCTTTCTATAATCTGAAGTCCCGCTCACACTACATGTGTGCTTACACCCGACGCCCCTCATCTCCATCCAGCCAAGCTGACACCAGAGGTTAAAAGCATTCTTCAATGTGCTTCTGCCCAGTTTCTATTTCTAGTATTTTAAAATCTTTCCATGCAAATATTAATACCACTAGTTCTTCCATGACACTTGTTCCAAAATTGTGTACTTGTGCCAGTGCACTTGATGTGCTAGGGAACAACTGAAGCACAACACGAACCAGGAAGTGCCGTTCCATAAGCAGGTAACACAGGTGAAACTGTGCGCTCTTGTTCTGGTTTTGAACAATGTGATCCAAGCTTATTTGAGCCCTACAAAAGGAAGCAGCCATAAGCTCTATAGTTTTTATTATGCTTTTTTTTGTTTGTTTTTGCATGGCACAATGATTTTTAAGGAACACATATGTCCGTGATAGCAGAATTGACTAGACTTGTTTATTATCTGGACATGGCAATTATCTTCAAATATTTGATATGTCATGGGTTGGGGATTCAAAATCTAACATGCTCAGAAATAAATCCTAATTATTTCCCCATGTTCTGTTTCCCACATAGTCCCTTCCATCTACATTCATAGGGGCCTCGTCTTTCATAGACCCAGCTTAAAACCCCAGAGTTAGCCTTGAATCCTCTTCATCTCACCCCACATCCCAATGGCTTTATCTTTATCTTCAGGATGTATCGCTTATCAACATCCCCACTGCTCTCACGTCACTGGCTTACTCTAACAGCCTCTAATTTTGTGTCCTTTATCCACCTTCATCCTCCACCCATGTCTGTCCAACCCAAATTGCTCCTTATACATAAATCAGGTAACCCCGTTCTCCACGACCCTCCAGAGGCTTCTCACCTCACTCTGAGCAGGAGCCTGAGGCACATAAAACCCACCTGCCTACCCCAGTTTCCTCCCAGCATCTTCCCCACCACTCTTCCTCTAGCTCAGGCTGCCCATCATGGCTGGCACACTTGCCATTCTGCCACATGCCTGCTATTCCTTCCTCAAAGTTTGCCTGGCTGTGCCTCTTCTCTGAAATGGGACTCACCTAGGTACCCAGGGGGCTGGCTCACTTGCTCACTTATTGAAGGTCTTTGCTCAAAGGTCACCTTGTCAGCACATTATGTAAACTGCCTGTCCCTCTTCAGTCTTATTTTTCTCAATAACATGATCCTTCTTAGCCCCCTACATAAGTGTTTTGTTTTGTTTACCATCTTCTTCTACTGAAATATAATTAATCTTCTGAAGACGGGGACTTTGTTTTGTTTGCTGCTTTATCTCCAGAAGAACAATGCCTGGCCCATGGCATATGCTCAGTAAATATTTGTTGAGGAAACGAAATAAGGCAGCAGTCTCTGTGTGAAAGGTAAACAGAGGGACAATGAGAACCAATGGGCAGAAGTTACAAGGAGGCGCAACCTAAGGAATCACATGTAAACTACCCAGTGTGTTTCTTAAGACTGTAGAGTCCCCTGCCACTAGTTCTGCCCACAGGGTCTGGTGCTCTCTGAATGGGCAGCATGGTGAGGGGTCTGGTACATCATGCAGTACCTGAGAATAAACTATACCTGAGGTTTCTTCCTGCAATGAGTGCCTATGATTTCTGCTATTTGTGTGGAATTCCCCGGTATTTGCATTTATTTCTCAGAAAAGACTGGTGTGGTCTCCTTTTTCTTTTAATCACTTAGTAGTAGAGGAAGAAAGTTACGTTATAATGAAAAAAACCACTCCGCCACATATGTGCTCCAAATAACTCACTTATCACCTGGCCATCCCACCAGCCTCAAGGGGTTAGAATAACCACCAAATAAGTATTTATAAAGGTGTTTTGGAAAAATAACCCAACCACTAAAAATATAGCATAGATATAACAACAAAAAATCATCAATACAACATGCTCAAAGTCTACCATCGTTTGAAATGTTTTACTTCTGTACAGTAGTACCACAGAATGAGGTCTTAGTCTACAAGATATAAAGTATTAATTATGAATTTTTTTCATACTAAAGATATGCTGGCAAAAATAAACATTTTTGTTGTTGAAAGATGAAGCTCATCTAGTCTCTGGGATGAGGAAGTTTGCAATGGTAGTTAGTTGCTGTTATTGTAAACAATATCTCAGCAGACAAAATGCCCTCAATATAATAATAAACTAATACCAATAGATTATCAATATCAGTCTTCATAAACTTTATCAAGATTTTCCAATTTTTCTCACCCCAGGAAAAATATGCATACGTTCCCCATAGTAGTAACCTTTGGGGAAACACATAGATACAATTCTGAGAGACACATGCAATCAGATCAGTAAAACTCAACACAAGAAGAAAGCCTAGAATTGTTAACGCTCTTTTCTGTCCTCATGCAGAGTAATTAAGGAAACCATTGTTTTTGTTATGAGAATTATGTAATATTTTCAACAATAGAGATTAAAATAAAATATAAAAAAAAGGCAGCCGAAACTGATTTGGCTCAATGGACAGAGCATTGATCTGCGGACTGAAAGGTCCCAGGTTCAATGGCATGTACATTGGTTGTGGGCACACCCCCGGAGGGGGTATGCAGGAGGCAGCTGGTCGATGTATCTCTCTCATTGATGTTTCTAGCTCTCTATCCCTCTTCCTTCCTCTCTGTGAAAAATCAATAAAATATATTACAAAAGAAAGAAAGAAAGAAAGAAAGAAAGAAAGAAAGAAAGAAAGAAAGAAAGAAAGAAAGAAAGGAATAAAGAAAGGAATAAAGAAAGGAATAAAGAAAGAAAGGCAAATATTGTAGCTGCACAGGGAGCTCTGGCCTTTTCAGTGGAAACACCCAAGAGACTGCCTGTCACACAGAAGTCTCTTGCTGAAACTCTACGGATTCGAAATCATGGGGAGCCAGGAGGGTTGGAGGTAGAGGAAGGGGAGACAGAGGGAAGACAGGAGAAGGGTCAGCTCTCCACAGGCAGAGTCTGGGGAAGGTGCAGAAGGAAGGAAGGGGGTTAGGAGACAGGGAATAGGTGAGTGGCTCTGTGTCTCCGGATGCATTTATTCCCCCCTGGACAGCATGCTATAGCAACAAATGCTTTTAAAAATTCATTAATTCAGTTTTATAAATAAGAAAGTGGGTTTCTTTGCCTTTCCCCTGATCACATCTTCTGTACTCCCGGTTCCACCTGATTCTCTCTGTAGTAATTCCCACCGAGAGACTGGCTCAGAGGAACAGGGCTAAGAAATTGTGGGATATTCTGCCATTTATTCATTTATTTATTTATTTGTTTATGCCTTTTTTTAAAAATCATGTCAAAGCCCCTTTCCTTCAGTAATTTTTGCTATTCCCTTAGGAGATGAATGAAGATTTAATTGTGAAATTTGCATGGTAACTCAGCAAATACATGCTCCCATCTCTCACAGACCTTTCAATGCAGAGGGCCACTTTAGTTATAAATCACTGCCTTCAAGATCTCAACCGCATCAGCATTTTGTACCCCTGAGGAGAGTGATAAGGAGAAACATTCCAGCGGCTGCAGAGTTAGCAGCTCTGTGGAGGGCAGGGTAGAGGCAGAGTCTGCGTGGGGAGCGACTAACAAGTGCTTTCTCTCCTCCTGCTGCTCCTCCAGGAAAACCAGTGTGGCAGGGGCTTGGCCACCACCACTCCTAGGAAACTGCACACACCTCTTTTCTTTTTTTTAAATTTTATTGATTGCAGAGAGGAAGGGAGAGGGGATATAGAAACACCAAGGATGAGAGAGTCATCGATCAGCTGCCTCCTGCCCGCCCCCACACTGGGGATGGAGCCCACAACCCAGGCCCTGATTGGGAATCAAACTGGGACCTCCTGGTGCATAGGTCGTTGCTCAACCACTGAACCATGCAGTGTGGGATCTGCACCTCAGCCGTGTCATGGTAGGGTATTCTTTATTAAGAAAGGAAGAGGTGAGCAGGGCCTGAACACGGGTGTGACCATGCACATGGCAATTCCAGAAAACTCGATGCTCATAGTCACACTTGTGGGGAAGGAGTCCGGAAAGCCCTGGTCCAAGGAGAGCTCTTTTCTTGTGGAAATATCAGGGTCCCAGAAGATGATGTGTCCCCAGCCTCGCCCAAGGCCAGCTGGAAGCCGTGGGCTCCGCTGGGGACTCCCCTGGAAAGGTCTGTTTTGGGTTGTGTTGTTTCTTCCCCTCTTTCGCAGGCTGAAACCCCTCTCTGTTCAGACCTGCCAGATTGCTATAAACAAGGCTATTTGGTTAAACCAAATAAAATCAGTTTCAGAGCCCAGAAAATGAGGCTTTTTAAGTATCTCTCCACGTTACATTTTAGCATCCCATCTAGCATTCCCTTTCTAGTCTGGGTCCAGCATGGGTATGATTTAGATCATAAATGGCAGCCACAGCATGCAGCCTGGCTGTGATGGCGGGAGACATAAGAAAATATCACAACAGGAGATGAAGGAGGACTGGAAGAAAGTGTAAGACAGGGGAAGAAGTATATTTGCTTCATCAGCCTGGGTTTCTAATTGCTCTGCCTGCACATACCAAACTGTAGGTGGTGCTGAGCAGAGGAGCTCGTTTGACCCACATAATATCTCCTGGCCCCTTGAAACCTTCAGATTTTCAGGAAGGAAACCATAGCAACCCCTTGAAACGACCTGCTTATCTGGATCATTGGGGGTTAAACTAATGAACCAAGGTCTGATCATCCTGTTTTAAAGAATATTGTCACTCTTTATGAAAAAAATTTTTTTACAAAGGACAAATAAGGAATGTTATGCAGATAACTTGCATTCACCTAAAAATTGGAAGATTGCTGATCAAACGCAAGCCCTGTAGTCATTTCTTTCAAACAATCTCAGTTCCTTATTTATTCTGTAACTGATCAAAACATGGTGCCCTAATTTTCAAGTTATGCTTGTCAGCCCCAGGAGATCAGTGAAAATTTGGATTCTGTAGATGAATCAACAAGTCAGCATATCTCTGCCAGATGCATATCTCTTCACTGATAGACACCAAATGGTCTTTAACATAAGAATTCCATTTTCTGCTTTTTTCCTGCTGACTCTATGACTAAATTAATAATAATTTGTTATCAAGAAAAATTTTATCACAAGAAATCATAATGAACACAATATATGTATTAGCTAGATAAACAATACATATTTGAAACCAACATCAGGATTACTAGTGAAAAACTAGAAATGTTATATTTAATTAAGGAATAAGAAAAGGTACCCACTCTATCTTAGTAGTCATTATTGCTTTGGAAATAGTGGCTAATGAAATGTAATAGAAAAAGAAAAAACCAAAACACATGACCACCAAATATATATAAGCATCAATAATAGGAGATATTATTTATAAGTTATGTAACTGTATACCTAGAAATACAACAGAATTCTCACAAGGTCTGCAAGCATATTTCTTGAGGAGGACAATGATTTTTGAAATTATCTTCACCCCCAGACCCTGGAATAAATTAAGAGTAGAAAGGCTGGGTCAGAATGTGTGCCAATTTGGGGTGCACACTTGATTATGAACGTGAGATTGGTTGACTTAAGCAATTCTGCTTTAATATTTCACTAATTAGGTAGGGGACAGCTCTGATTGTGATGAGATTGTCCCACTGTAGTGTGGATTTCCTAAGAGACATATTAATTAAAGCAATTCTCCTTCCTCATGAACTGAAACTTTGCAGAGACAGCCTACCTCCCCCAACATCTTCCTGTCACACACACAACTCTGTACCTCCCCCTTGAGAAAAAGAGTGACAGCAAAACATAAGAGGCAGAAATAACATTGCAATCCTGGTAAGGTTGTCTGAGCATTTTTAGAAAATTCCAAACAGAACAGACACGATAAATCACCAAAGGCTCAGAAAGACATGACAGATCTTGCTATAACCACAGGGAAAGAAATACCATCAAACAAAAACTTTCTAAATGTAAATGTATAAAACCATACACAAATGCATGAGCTAAAGTGTCGCATGACAGCAAGTAGAAGAAGAATTAAAACTAGATATATATTATCCCTTATATGTCTACTCAGACCTTCATTCACGATAAGGCACTCTAGTGAATCTTTATGAAGGACAGCAACAAGCATTAAATAAATATGTATGACACTTGGTTGGGAGTGTTGTAGATAAGGACACAGGACACAGTGTGTATCCTGTTATTGATGCCTCAATGTCATGGGCCACATTGTGGGAAAACCATAGAATAAGATTAGGGCAAGAAGATCTATTCTCTCTCCCCTTTTCTACCATGACCATTAATACCCTCACAGAAATACACTCACAACCAGAGATATTGGGACTTGACAAAGGGAAAGAGAATTGCAAAGTAGGAAGATCTTAGACTCAGGGATGAGACCCATCTAGCCAGAAATCTCATTTCCATGACTTCTTATCTGTAATTTTTAAAGCAGTTTCTATCCACACTTTCTCACATTTAAAATGCAAATGATAACATAAGCTTTGCAATGTTTGAGGCAATGGAATAATGTAAAGTTCTCTACATTACTTTTATTGTCCTTAAAAGAGTGCTCAAAAATGGTAGCTTTTTACTATTAGCATAAATAAAAAGGTCCACTCAATATATTTTAATAATAGAGGTATAGAAGAGAAGCACAAAAGATTAGAAAATTCACATATACTTAATAAGCAATCTAAAATAAGTGTCATTTTTACTGAGTTAAATATTTATTGTCAACTATATGTCAGAAATCATTTCTATTTGTCAAATTCCTAGACCTATCTAACAAAATTGTCATAACAGAGTGGAGATGCTTACAGGATTAGTCATAACTTGAATTAGTTTAATGTATTTATTAACAATATGTACTGAATCACTGCCCATTTAGTTTCATAATTAGAGAAAGGAAGAGAGAGAGCTTTCTATTTAGGGATCTTGAAGCCAAGGCAGCAACAGTTATTAATCTTTGATATGTATCCTCGAGTCCCTGAGAATATATCTGATTATTAAAAATGAGCAGTCACAGCCCATGATACAGTCAGAGGGAGTGCTCAATGGTCAGATAAGGACCTCTAAAATATATACTTTTTGTTGGAAGTGGTATATAAAAAGAAAGAAGAGAGAAAGAAAGAAAGAGAGAAAGAAAGGAGGGAAGAAAGGAAGGAAGGAAGGAAGGAAGGAAGGAAGGAAGGAAGGAAGGAAGGAAGGAAGGAAGGAAGGAAGGAAGGAAGGAAGGTAATAGGGCCATACCACCTACTTTTCCAGAAATGGGAGTTGTATAGATTTTACTGAAGACCTCTGTCTTAGCTCAGACTGCTACAACAAAACTAGCACAGATTGGGTGGTTTAAACAACAAATGTTTAGTTCTCACTGTTCTGGAGCCAGGGAAGACCACTCTCAGAGCTCTGGATGATCCTGTGTCTGGTGAGAGCACCCTTCCTGGTTTGCAGACAGCTGTCTTCAAGTATTTCCACATGGCAGAGAAAAAGAATTCAGGGCTCTCGGTCCCCTTATAAGCACACTAATCTCCTTCATCAGGGCTTCACCTTCAAGACCTGATGACCTCTCAAAGACTCCTTATCCAAATACCATCACAACAGGAATTTAGGTTTCAACATTGAATTTGGGGTGGGGTGAGGGAGAGGGAACATTGAAGACTAAGGAAGACTGACTGTTTATGTCCCTCAATTTTGAATCATTCCAGTTCTAGAATTTTCATGGAATAGCCCCATACGCACAACAAACAGCTTTTGAAGGAAAACCAAGGAGATCCATGTGGTAGATTCCCAGAACTCAACTTAGAAAGTAATGTTTGACAGGCCCTTTGGATGACTGTATAAATATGTGCAATTTTGTTCTCTCAGTCATTTTTCCCCCCCTGTATGCTGTCAACACTAATCACAAAAGGTTGGTATGTCCTATTACTCTTAACTGTATTTCGGTAGCAATTTGTAAGATAAATACCTTAATATTCCTAAACCTGCTTTATTTTCTTAGTAAAGTAAAATTAATGTGTGTGTGTTTTTTTCCATATTCTTTCTGTAGAGAAAGTCATGAGCAAATACAGAGCAATTTTATATAAAGAGGTTTCAGTAGATCAGAAAGGATGGAAAGGGATGAACGAATGAATGAGAGCCCAACATTGGTGGTTCTTGTCGCATCTATTAGAGCCTGGAATATTGACAGTCAAGTTCACTCCTAAACTGCAGACTCTGAGAAGAGGGGACATGTTAGCTCTTTAATGCTCTGTTCTCAAACCAGGGTAAGAATCCAGGGCCATCTCACAAACTGACAAGTGAAAGAACTGGTTTCACCAGGAACAGTGCAGGGCTCTGGGGGCTACAGACAATGAGGGCTGGAATGGGTGGGTTTTCTTGGCGTGCCCTTCAATGAGAGCTGTGGAAAGCGCCTATTGTCCAATTCTTTCAGAAACCAGGGCAACGCAGGATTCAAGGGAAAGCCTTGACAGAAAGTCTAAGGGGTTTCTTATTTCATCTAAACCAAGGTTCCCATCCCTGCTATTTCACTAGGATCAGCAGGCCACACACGTGTATCTCTCATTCCTATTCAAATTCACTTCAGTGCCTAGAAAGAGATATTACTTGTTATAAAACCATTCCAAATTGTTTCCAGCCTAAACACTTCTTTTTCTAAACCCAGGGACCCATATTTGGGATCTCTTTAAAAAATGTAGACCTGCTGCTGCATAATTTAAAATTATATAGACATGATTTCCCCAGAAATTCTTTTTTTAAGGTATAGTAAATTCAACTTTCTAAATGCCCCAGGCTGAGTTTATCTTTAAGTATGAAAATGTGATGCGTATTAATCTACTCTTCCTTAGCTGAACATTTAGGATTACATAAACTACCCCCTTGGAAGCCCCTTACAAGATAGGCCTTCACTCTTCCTTGACTTCTTCAGCAGGTGGGAATGGGCTAGGAATGTGGAGATAATAACTATGATACTATAATGAGCCTGCAAGAATAAGTTTTCTGTGCTAAAGACATATTTATTCTGGATAAGGGCATTTGAGACTGTTTAACTTAGAGAGTTTTTTCTAAAAGAACTTTTAAAATAAGGGAAGCCGAAACCAGTTTGGCTCAGTGGATAGAGCGTCAGCCTGTGGACTCAAAGATCCCAGGTTCGATTCCCTGTCAAGGACATGTACCTTGGTTGCAGACACATCCCCAGTAGGGGATGTACAAGAGGCAGCTGATGGATGTTTCTCTCTCATCTATGTTTCTAACTCTCTATTCCTCTCTCTCTCTTCCTCTCTGTAACAAATCAATAAAATATATTTTAAAATAAAATAAAATAAAATAAGGGAAATAAATTTTAAAAAGGAATTTACAAAAAGGAATTTGGGCTCCAAAGGATTTTAGTGACTTTGGGGCTGGGAGACAGGGATATGGTGAATGTGTAAGGCAAAATGTGAAATCCCATTATGGATTTTCCAACAGGTGAAGAGACAGAAAGTAAAGAAGAGAAATCACTGGTCATCTCAGCCTCAGACAAAGTTAATAGCTACTGCGTTAAGACTCTGCTTATTGTTAATCCTCTAGTGCTAATCTCCCCCCCCCAATATCATTATTAACAACATGCAAGCGCCAAATGTGCTGATACAAAATAATTACACAGTTGGTCAAGGCTAGGAGGAATTGTGAGGAAGGCAGAAATAAGTTTCCAAGATAGCCGAGGGAAGAAATTCAGCTTAGATAAGGAAAAGTGATGCTACCTTGGACATCATTTCCAATAATCTTCCCAAATCCCTTCAAGTGACTAGGAGATGGTAGAGGGATGTCATTACGGGCAGCGATAGCTCAAGCCCCCTTGATTCTGGGGACCAAGTTCCGTTTTAGCCAGGTCAGTTTAAAAAAGACACAGCAGAATTCAGAATTAGCCTGCAAGGGATGACCCAAGTAATAACAGAAATAGAGCCTGAACATGCTGTTCTGGGAGAGATGTTAACACATAATAAGTTCAACATGGTACACTTTCACTCCAAGAACTGGAGTGAGTAATTGGAAACAATTGCTATACCTTAGCTGTGCTTCAGACCGTTCATGAGTCATCATAAGTATAGCTATTCTGAAATATGACCTCGCTAACTGCTGCCCTCAAAATAGGTCAGTTAATTCAAAGCTCCTCAATTAGCAATCGGTAAGAGAGTCCTATTTATTAATAACTAGTCACCAACAGAAGGGGAAAGGTTTAAAAGCTAACCAATGCAAACTTTGCCCTGTGTTCTCACCTCATCCTTCCTCAGCTTACACACTTCCAGTGACTCACAGGATCTGTTAGAAGGGACCAAGTTCAAGTATTCAGTTTTCCAACTGGCCAAAATATTGCTCAATTCCTTTAAAATTGAGTTTTTGACCCCCTGACTTTCCAATTAAAGGAACTGGGCTATTTTTATTTATAGAAAAGAGAAAAAAATAACCTGGCTGGTGTGGCTCAGTGTTTGAGCATCAACCCATGAACCAAGAGGTCACTGGTTCCATTCCTGTTCAGGGCACCTGCCCAGGTTGCAGGATTGATCCCCAGTAGAAGATTTGTTGGAGGCAGCTGATGGATGTTTCTCTCTTATTGATGTTTCTATCTCTCTATCCCTCTCCCTTCCTCTCTCTCTCTCTCTCTCTCTCTCTCTCTCTCTCTCTCTCTCTTTCTCTCTCTCTTTCTCTCTCTCCCTCTTCCTCTCTCTCTCTCTCTCTCTCAAACAAACCTTTAGAAAGAGAGAAAAAAACACATACTTTTAAAAGAGAGAGGAAACAGACTACTACAGATATATAATAGACTTGTGGGTGGGCCCTTTGCAATATCTTGGTAGGTATCTCTAGTCACTGGTAGATTTTGTGGACTTTAGATGATCCAACCACAGGAACAGGATTCCAGGGTGATGTCCCCTGCCGGAGGGACATTTATGACCTGTCTCTCCATTCCCAGCCAGTCAGATGATGTGCATTCTTGGAATACTGTAAATCTAATTTGTGTATTACCAAGAGAATAAAGTTCCACAAAGGAAAGAGTTATTCGAAGAGACCTACCTTCTTGATCTTCTTGAAAGACTCTAAAAGAGCAACTTTTCACTAAAAACAAATCTGTTGTGGGGAGGTCATTATACGATGACACAGCAGAGATAACGCTGCCTCGTTCTTTTTCCTAAGATGAGTCAAAAACAAGGATGCTGGGGGAGACCAAAGGAAATACCACTTTCCATGAAAATAGAATCAAACAGAACCTAAGCTAAAATATATATTTTAAAAACATTCACCGAGCGCAGGGAAAATTGCACTGGCGGGAGAGGCTAGGAGGGGAAGGAGAGGACATCAGGAGAGGTTGCCCACTCTTGTAGATCTAAAAGGTTTTTCCAAATGAATCTGCAAAAGCAGCTGTCCAGGGCCAGCCAAGGGTGGGAGCCTGACAAACTGGCCACACACTTAGGGATGGGCCTGGTTGTGGAGGAGGCCTGTCCTCGTGTGGCCTTGAAATCACTGCCTGGCCTGGGAAATCCCAGTCTCTGACATCAGAGTAACATGACTGCATTAGTCTGTTCTGGCTGCCCTGACAAAGGATGCAGGTGGGTGGCTTAAGCGGCAGAAATCTATTGTGTCACAGTTCTGGAGGCTCTAAGTCCAAGATAAAGGTGTCAGCAGAATGGTTCCTCTTGAAGGTGCTAGTAAAAGGTCTACCCCAGGCCTCTGTCCTGTCTTCAGGTTGTTGTTGACAAACCACCCTTGGAGTTCCTTGGCTTGTAGATACTTCATTCCAGTTTCCACCTCTATATTCACGTGGTGTTCTCCAGTTTGTGTGTTCATCTCTGTGTCTCTTCCTATAAGGACACCAGTCCTGTTGCGATAAAGACCCACCTTATTCTACCATGATCTTATCTTGACTAATTACGTGGCAATGACCCTATTTCCAAATAAGGTCACATGCTGAGGTTCCAGAAAAGACACGCATTTGGGGGTAACATTATTCACCTTAATACCATGACCCAGAATGGCCAGTACCTTTAGGTTTCTGGATAAAGCAATAAAAAAAAATGGAAGAAAATATTATTATCCCATGCTTTATTTTATTACTCATATTGAAAAAAAGAACCATGTTCCAGTAGCAATTGATACAAATAGAAATCATTGAGTTCCTCAGCTTCAAATAAAAGACAAGAAGAATCTTTCTTCAGTGTGCTCAAACTAACTAACTAACTAAATAAAATAATCAGGCACCCATGAGGGATTAAAAACAAAAATAATAGACAGTTTTAGACTTCTCTACTGAAGCACTCAGAGCAAGGCATATAAGTTCACAGGAAAGAAAGCATGACCCAAAAATTTATGTCTCCTTACATTATTACTTAAAGTCAAATAGAGAATATAACACCCGTAACACTTAAAAAAAGAAAAAAAAGAAAAGCTGACGGAAAAGTGGAATACAACTCAGCAAAATCAAGTAAAATCAAGTAAAGTTTAAAATGTTTCTACTCTTCAACCCCTTTGAATACATGCCTAAACAATAATGTAGAAAAATCCTTACACTTGTAGATAGTGAGCTGCTTTCAATGTTCAAATAAGCATTGTTTAAACAGGTTCCATATTGAAAATAACCTACATTTTTATCAATAGGAGATTATGTTAAATTCCAGGACTTGGCAAGCTGTTTGGTAAAGGGCCAGACAGTGTTTTTGGCTTTGCAGGTCAAAATGGTCTCTGCCTCAACTACTCAACTTCCCTATTGTAAGTAGATATAAACCATTCATAAATGAATGGGCAGGGCCATTTTCCAATAATACTTTATTTACAATAATAGGGCCCAGCATGTGAAATCGCATGAGACCCAGATCCCGTGCACCACAGGACCCAGAGTCAAGTCACCTTCTGGTGACTGGTCTTTGGTCATTACGGTATTACAATCACTGGGTTTTTATTATATAGATTAGGTGGCAGGCTAGATTTGGCAACATCTAATGTGTAAGGGTAACACAAAAAATAAATTGAAGAGTACACAAATAATAAATTGGAAGGATGTACACTAAAAATACTTAGGCCAGTGAATTTCTTTAAAATTGAGATTAAGATATTAGTTACAAACAATTGGCTTCTTGTGAAAAGACGTACAGCTATGAATTTTCCTAATGGTTTGACCAAAGACAATACACACAGACCTGAAGAAAATATCAAAATAACACTGAAAGCACCCACCAGAAACATTACTTTTCCAAATATTTCACACACTTGATTTAAAAATTTATTTATTTATTTATTTATTTGTTTGTTTGTTTGTTTGTTTGTTTATTTATTTTCAGAAAGCAACTTTTCATTTGGGAAAATAATTTTTAAGTAAAATAATTTATTTTCTACAAATATTTGAATAAATCTTAAAACAAAAACTTAAAGGGAATAGAACACAAAATTGTGGCAGATCCAGGATTGAAATCCAAGTTAGTCTGCCTCCAAATAAGTGTTTATATCTAAACAATTAAAGTTTGCCCTGTTGTAGGGGATGAGAAGCCTGCCTCAAGACATGGTAGTATAATGGCCATGTATTCTCTGGGCTGCAAAGGAAGACTGGATGGTTCAAAAACTATCAACCATCATCTAATGACTGTTCACTATGAAGGTAGCACTGTACTAAGACCTGAGCAGAAACAGAGCAAATCTAAGAGAAGAACTAATAATCAAGAAAATTGCACACTTCAGAGTTGTGATCACTAAATATTTGTTGAATTAATGGGTGGATAAATGAGTGAATGCCCAAGTCAATATTGTGACCATTGAGCCTTAAGTTTACTAGGATAAACAGGTCTATATGATGGAATTGCAAGTACCATTGTTGGAGAAGCCAGCTCCAGGTGCTTATTGGATCTCCCTCTCTCTCTCTCTCCCTCTCTCTCTCTCTTTCTCTCCCTCCCTCTCTCTCTCTCTCTTACACACACACACACACACACACACACACACACACACACACGGGAGGTTCTGATTGACTCCCCTACACACAAGTCCTGCCTACTCTAGACTCAACAAACTGCCTTTTCTACCCAACCCACAGGATTGAGCATCTGAAATGAAGTGGAAAATGAGGGCTGAGATAAAGCCTTATTTGGGCACAGATCTTGAGGAATGAAAAGAAGGGAGGAGTGCAAGCACAATTAGTATTACACACAAAGTGTTAGCAGACAGAGGGAAAACAGTGGGCTACAAGCACTTGGGTATGAACAAACTCCAGGTTTCCACCTTTCTCACGCTTCCCTCTCCCTTTTTCCTTTTCTTTGTCTCTCTGCTAGACTAACAAGAATGAGACACCATGAAATCTTTTCAATGTGTTTGGTAAATTATTTCCCATCACTGACAGACACATGTCACAGGAAAGCTTCCACGGGGTCAGAGGAAAGATCAGAAGTCCTCACATTCATTCCTCCGCACACCGATGGCCTGGCTACCATCCTTTTCTCCTATAAAATCATCTCGCCTGAGAGTGCAAGAGAATGATGTGTCCTCACTCAGGGCAAGAACAATGCTCCGGGAGTACATTGGAAGTGTTCTTGTCCAGGAAGGAGAGGAAGGAGAAGAGAATGCAGACTTCCACCACCATGGTGCAGGCCCCAGAGGATGGGAATGAGTGGTCGTCCACTCACCAGCAGATCCGGCAGGAAGGGCTTCTTATGATCCTGGGCCCAGTGCTGACAGCCCTTGGCATATATTCAGCATGAGGTACATTAACAAATAAGGAAAAGCATCCCCCTGGGCCTCTAATAACATTTATTTCATGCTTCATTTCCTCAGAGGAATAAGAGGCAGTGTATTTGTTATTCCTGGTGTGTCCTGTGTAAGAAATAAAGGCCAACCTCACCTGTGTATTTCTGGGTAATTTTACAACCCTCCTTAAGCTTTGTCTGTCTTTCTCCAGCTCTTCCTCTCCTTTCTCTGCAGTCCACGCCGTACAGGTCCAAATAAAAGGGGTACAAATACTAATATTCACTCTAGATTTATTGAATCCATGGTATGTTGGGCAAGACATATCAAATCTTTTATGGAAGTAGGCAAGGTAAGAATCCAGAATAAATAAATCAAATGGCAGATGCATTGCAAACTGAAAATAGAATAAATAAGCAAAATGAGAGTGGTTCCCAAGCTTTCATCTGAGAGTCCTCAGCAGCCACAGGCCCTCCTGGCTTCCATGTTGGCCACAGAGAGCCTGAATCTAATCTATGCTCTGAGCCTGGCCACCGAGCAGTCCTCTTGGCTCTGTATTGAAGCTGCTTGACTTGAGACCCAGATCTAACGATTTGCAGAATCACTCCAAGTTCTGAGTTCATTTTCTTCACTTCCTCACCAGACCTCTGGGCCATAATCCCTATTTTGGGCTTCTTTGGGAAATAAAATGAAAAAGTTGATCTCTGCACATGATCTCAAGGACCTCTTACCCCAACCCTCAGCCCTCTTCATAAAACGAGTCCCCAGTAAGTACTCAGCCACGGGGGGGGGGGGAGTCCTGCCCGGCCCGGAACAGACCTCCCCCAGCTCTATGTGACTCTGCTCCAGGGAAGTGACTAAGCTGGGTGAGACATACTCTCCAGGCTTCAAAGCCCCGGGCTATAGTAATGACACAGAAAATGGCTGTGATAATATGTTACATGTAACACAGTATGTGGAACTGTGTCTACATTACAGTTATAGCCACATAAAAATGTATCACTCATCAGAGAACATAGAACATGAAGAAATGAAAATGGCCGTTTACTGTAATAGTGAATCACAGACCAAGTTTTTCTTTGATTTGAATTTTCATGAGCATGTTATACATAGCACTTGTAAGCTGAATTTGTAGTTCAATGTCCTCAAACCTACAGATTATGCTGAATGTCCAACCAGCTCATCACCACAATACTATTAATAGCCTGCAAATCTGGCTACAGATGACTTGAAATTCTTATACCTTTCATTCATTCGTACTGTCCCATCTGGCTATGCTAGGGTTGTGTGAACTTCTCAATAGTCTGAGGAATAAGATGGCCAAATTACCTTATCCCCAAATTAATATCAGAACAAAAACATTAGTTTTCTGCTGCATCTTCAATCCACCCAGACAAATGTTAAGACTTTCACCTGTGCGTGTATGGAAACCAAGCTACACCCTTGTCCTTGGTTAGCTGTCCAGGTCTATGAAAAGGTCTGTTAAGTTCTATATGGCCGACTGTGGCCAGACCATGCCAGCCACATGATGAAGTGGGGAGGGGAACTGGGAGACAAGAAGATATAAACGTTTTAACTTAGTGATCATGACTCATCACTAAATTACGGTTTATTAATGTACCTGTGCTTATGCAAGTTTTTTGTGGAGCTTTTTTTAAGGAAACGTGAAAGAAAATGACACGTTGGCGTTGTTTTTCTGCTTCTTTTTACTTGTGCATATTCCTTGAACAATATTTCCCCAGTGCCTACTGCCCTCCAAAGGCAGGAAAGTTTCCTACCTCCTCTCTGCTCATTTTCCTCAGCCTTTGTTTTCTCTTCCATCCTGTCTCCACTCTCTGGACCTTCTTCACCTCTCTCCCAATCAGGGACCCCGATATCCAGCCCTCAGCCGCACACAGGTGAGAAGGGAGAGTTGTGGAAGTAGTAGAAAAGAGGGAGCATGCAAAATAAGAAAGATTGTATTATGCTTTTGTTGAAAGGACTAAAATCAATGGGAAATAGGAAGAAATAACTTGGGAAAAGTTTGGTACCAACCACAGATACCCGTGCATAATCAAGTAAGTAGAAACATGGCAGGATTCGTTAAAAATAGTAATGATCAAAGTAATACTTTTATTCTCAAGAACTCATGTTTCTATTTTTTCCTTACAATGTGGCTTAGATATTTATTTTTAGAGAAAATGAGAATCCCGTGATGTGGTGGTGCCCAACTTATCCATCTCAAAAATACCTATGGTATCCGAAAGGTCAAGGCTTCAGAACCGCAAGTCCTTGGAACTAGAGAAGAGGAGAATTTATAGGGCAATTTATAGTTGTGCCTCTTTAAGTAAGTGTTTATAAAAGCTTTATTCATAATAGTCCAATTATTCATCAATGAGATAAATAAACTGTGATGGACTTATTTATTGGAATACTATACAATCACTAAAATCAATGAACTAGAACAACATATATCAGTGTAGATAAATCTCATAAACTCAATGCTATGAAGGACAAAATCAAATTCAATTAACATAAACAAACTATGACACTGAATATAAAGTTTGAAACCAAGTAACAATAACTTCTACATTTTCCAATGATATTTGGCTTCCCTTTTATGTCCAGGGAAAGGGAAAACCAATCCATCCCCTACTGATTTCAGAGGAAAAGAGAGAGCTATAAATATCAATTATGAGAGAGAATCATTGATCCACTGCCTCTGCCTCCTGCATACTCCCTACTGGGGATCAAGCCCACAGCCCAGTCATGTGCCCTTGACCAGAATCAAACCTGAAACCCTTCAGTCTGCAGGTTGATGCTCTATCCACTGAACCAAGCTGGCTAGGTAACTGCTAGTTTCTAGTGCCTCTTCCTGCTAATCCACAGGTCTGTGTCCTGTGCGTTTTCCCAGCTTCGCTGAATCCACACCTTTGGGCCCAGAGTGATCGGCCATGTTTCACTGAAAAAATACTGGAGATGGAGGCTGGACAGGGAAACAGCCAGTGAAAGGCAGGCGGGAAAGCAGGACTCTAAATCTAATTGTTGCAGAAGGAAACGGGGTGTCGGTTCCCCATGGAGAACAGCTCTTCTATTCAGTCCTGTCATGTCACTTCTCACTCAGTCCCCGGCGCCAGGCCCTCCCTGCCATCAGAGGCTGGCGGCTGCCGTGGCTCAAGCGCCCAGGGCACCTCAGACCTTCCAGTACGATCCGCAGGCCAAGGGCTCCTCTGTTTGCCCCGGAAAATTCCAGCCGGTTCCACATGGGATGACGGCCACTGCCTTCCATACTGAGGAGAGATCCGAAGGCACCAGGCAGTTCTGATGAATAACTAACATAAATCCATAGTGGAAAAGGCTCTGGGTGTGAGTTACTGTTCCCCCCACCCCACCCCCAGGCCTTCCTCTTTTACCTACACAGCCCCTCTCCTGCGTTAAATATTACTCTGGGAACGAAATCCTGTAGAGTCTTGTTGGGAGTGTAAGTTCTATGAGGACCCCCCTAATCCCCATCTTTCAGGGACTGTCAAGTAATTGCTTTGTTTACCAGCCGCCTGCTGGACACGGGGACCTCAAATTCAGCAACGACAAGACAGATCCATGTATCCCCACCTCCATCTGCACCCCTGCTTTCCGTTAATGCCTCCTCCGCCCACTCAGTCTCTCAAACCAGGAGCCTGGCTGTCACCTCAGCTTCCCCTCCTCCCACCCCATCCCAAGTGCCACTAACTCCTACACTTGCCTCTCTGGCCCAGCCCTCCTTCAAGTCCTCCTCTCTCCTCTGAACGGCACAAGAGCCTCTCCAGTGCTCTCTCCACTCTAGTGCCCTCTCACATCCTGATTCCGTATGACGGAGAGTAAGCTGTGCACGGGAAAGTCTGCATACGCCGCTTGCCTCGCAGTACCGCTCAGCGGCTTCTGCTGCCCCCGTGATGGAGTCTGAACTCCGCAGAGACAGCAACGGGCCTGGGCAGCCCAAACCCGCCTATTTCTCCAGCCCATTCCTTGTCCACAGATCACAAGCAAACCGCTCCTAATGTGACCCGTATAACGGGGGCTTTGTGCATCCCGGACCCTCTCCCCGGAATGCCCACCTCACGTGGGTGGTTCTCCAGACCCTCTTGTCTTTCAAGGCAAGACGCAGGCCTCCTGACCGGCAAGAGTGCTTCGCTGACCAGCTGGGCTGCTTGAAGGCTCTCCCCCTCCCCCATAGCATGGAGGGGGCAGCACACACAGCGCCAGCGGTTTCTCCCTCAGCAAGCCCACACTGCATGGGAATGGCCCCAGTTAGTTATTCATCAGAACTGCCTGGTGCCGTCAGATCTCTCCTCAGTATGGAAGGCAGTGGCCGTCATCCCATGTGGAACCGGCTGGAATTTTCCGGGGCAAACAGAGGAGCCTTGGCCTGCGGATCGTCCTGGAAGGTCTGAAGGGCCCTGGGCGGTTTCCCTAAGTCCAAGTTCATCTTGCTCTACCCAGTGACTCCCATGGTTAGGAAAGAAGACAGGCTTTGCATCAGTGCATGCTGACACCCTTCTAGGCCTTTTCCAGTATGTTTTTTAAAAATATATATATTTTATTGATTTTTTACAGAGAAGAAGGGAGAGGGATAGAGAGCTAGAACACTGATGAGAGAGAGAGACATCGGCCAGCTGCCTCCTGCACATCCCCACCGGGGATGTGCCTGCAGCCAATGTACATGCCCTTGACCGGAATCAAACCTGGGACCCTCCAGTCCACAGACCGATGCTCTATCCCCCACTGAGACACACCGGTTTCGGCTCCAGTGTTTTCTTATTGGCTCAGAAGGTAATTACTTGCAGGCCGGTCCTTCCAGTCCGTGTGTGGAAAGAAGGAGCACGAAGCGGATGTTTCCCACCAAAGGCAAAGTGGGTCGCCAGCCTCCCCCCTCCCAGGGCCTCTCATATTTCAGAGCCTCAAAGCTTGTGGAAGCAAAGAAGGGAAGCAAAGAGTCAAAACGAAAATGGGTAAGTTAATTAATCGGGAGCTTGCTTGTAGGACCAGCACATTTATTTAATCAGTTGCCTAGTAACCCAGCCTCTGTCTGATGTGAATCAGATCAGTGCCGGAGCATGCAATGGGCCATTCTTCCTACAAGCAACGGGCTCCCCTGTCCTGCTCTCACGCACTCTGGGGTTTGAAACCCAAATGCCCCTCCTGCCCAAGCCCTGGGATGTTGTGAGGCAGAAACACATGCTCACCATCTTTCCCCGTCCTCTTAGTCTGTCTCCACAGACCTTACCGCCCAGGGAGGGAGGTCTCTGCTTGAACATGACCTTTCAGCTGGTGAGTCATACAACGAAAAAGATGACTCACACCCGCCTTCCTCCCAGCGTGACCTGCACACCAGGCTCCAAGAGGAGCCCCACAGCTCTCCGAAACACTAACATTCATGTACCCAAGCAATACATAAGGAATGCCAAAGAAAAAGAAAAAGAAAAGAAAGAAAAAGAAGAAAAATGCCCTGGCCAGTGTTGCTCAGTGGTCAGAGTGTCATCCCACACACCGAAGGGTCACACGTTCGGTTCCAGGTAAAGTGCATGCACCTTGGTTGCAGGTTCATTCCCAGCCATGGACAGGGTGCATGTGGGAGACAACCAATTGATGTGTCTCTCTCACATCAATGTTTCTCTCTCCCCGCCCCTCCTCCCACCCTCTCTCCCACTCTTTTTAAAAAGCAAAGGAAAAAAAATACTCTTGCATGCGGATTGACAACAAGAACAACAAAAATACACAAGGGGTGTGTCCACACCACCGCAGGTCAGGGCCTGTGCCCGGGCCAGAACAGAGAGGTCCTGAGAGGGGTTTTGGGCTGCTGGTTTGTGTCTTGTAAGCTTTTCTGCGTGACCTTACCCAGGGAGAGAGGATGGATGCCGAGTTTCACCACGCAAGAGCAGCTCAAGACAAACTGCGCCGTTTTGTTTGCTGTCTGGGAAATAAAATCAGTCTTGCCCTGACAGGCCACCGAGCACCGAGAACTCCTTTGGTGCTGGATTTATTGGTGGATTTGACGACAAGAATTTGCTTGCAGTTTTTCACCTCCCTCTCGCTAGTCTCTGAGCTGGTCCTTTTGAACACCCCTCCCCCATCCTTATCCCCAGCCATCCCTGTTCTTAAGCCAAATAAAAAGGAAACATCAATGACATAAAGAATCCATGCATCCGCTTTGACACACCAAGTCGTGCTATCGCGAGGCGGGCTTTCGCCCTCCTATTTGCCAGTCTCTGTGGATAAAAGACTTTGTCTCCCATGAAGAATTCCCACCAGAAATCCTTCCCACCCCTCCATCAGAGACGCCCTGACTCCGTGCTGTGCAGAAGCTAATCTAATTAAGGCAGGATCTGCTAAATTTAATAGCCTGCTAGGAATGTGTACAGGCCTCTGGCAGCTGGAGCTCGGAGCAGCTCTACCATGGAACAGTCGCATGTCCCGGTGACCACATCAGGGTCATATATTTTCCTTCTTTGGGGAGCACGTATTGTTCTGGAATGGAGGCTACTTTCACCCCACGGTACCCTACAGGGAAATGCACTGGGAGGGACCTTGAGGACTGAGACTCCTAAACCTTGGCTTTCCATTCCCAAAATGAGGGCAGTGATATGTCCGTCCATAACCTGATTTACGGATACATTTTAAAATGTCTACCCAGGGTGGCATAGGCATGCGACCCGTACCTTCCCACAAGGCCTCTGCCAGCAGCCCCCTGGCTTGGTGACATGCTCTGCTGTCTTGCCTTGAAAGTCTTTGTTTTTGAACTAGGAGACCTGCATTTTTTGTTTTAGGTTGAGCCCCCCCCCATTACGTGGTTGGTCCTGTGGATATAAAATTCCCTGCCTGATGCCTATCGAGGGGGAGCCACAAGACAATGATTACAAACCTCTCCTCCCCTCCAGCATAAAATGATGAAACAAGCTAGTAGGCTTTCTCCTGCTTCTTAATCGGACAACTTCTTGGTCTTTCTAAAAACCCATCCTGCCGACACCGGTTTGGCTCAGTGGATAGAGCGGCGGCCTGCAGACTCAAAGGTCCCAGGTTTGATTCCAGTCAAGGGCATGTACGTTGGTTGCAGGCACATCTCCAGTAGGGGGTGTGCAAGAGGCAGCTGATCGATGTTCCTCTCTCATTGATGTTTCCAGCTTTCTATCCCTCTCTCTCTTCCTCTCTGTAAAAACTCAATAAAATATATATTTTTAAAAAATAAAAAATAACTAAAAACCCATCCTATCTGTCCACATCTATTTTTAAGCAATGGAAAACATGCTTATATTTTAAAAAAGGTAAATGTCACATATTCCTTATATGCTTGTATCTGTAAACATTACCAATTATATAAAACTCATAATTTATTTGATTTGCCCAAATGTGGAGAACTGATTTTAGGTATGGGTTTCTGGATGGGGACGTAAGTTCCACTTCACCTTTGTCCCTGTTTTGGGTTTGGTTGGTTCCTACCACATGTACATTTTACCCTAAAAAAAAAAATAACAACAAACTGAACTTTGTTTTACTTATATCCCCCAAACCCTGTCTATACACATATGTGAATATACATTCACTCCTAACTTCACTTGTTTAAAAAGGTGGAAAAGGCATGGCTTCTCCCAAGCCCAACCAATTTTCCAGAATCCCAGAAGCAGGAGTTTTTCCCCCCCAAATCCAGTCAGTGGACGATGCTTCACGGCCCACTCCGGGGGCAGAGGGAGGAGAGGGCTGCCAGAGCCACCCAGGAGGCGTGTGTACTCAGGTAAACAAGAAGAGGCATAGCAACCCGTTATACACTTATGTTCTGTGTTTTGCTCGGGGCTGCTGAGAAACACATATCTACAGGCTTTGAAGTGATCGGCGGAATCCCTGTGAAATGAGATGTTTTTCAAAGTGTCCAAATGAAGCTGTTCTTCATTTCTCTCCTCACCCCCCCACCCCCAAGCACAGGCTGAATGACCTTGGGCAAGAACAAACCATGCAATGCACACACCCAATCAGCTGCTTCACTGCCGTGTTAGTAATTAAGCATGTGGTCTGGATTTGCACTCAGCATTTCTGCGGAGGTCTGCGGGGCACCCAGGGTGGCTGGTGGGCAGAGGTCAAGCTGACTAGTCCATTTTCAAAATGCCAGTGGAAAGAAATTCCCCACCTTTTTGTCCAGAGTTCCAGTCTCCCACAATAAACCCCAAACAGTCACCCTACACCGAGGTGGGGAATTCCTTCAGAATCACTGCCATCCATTCCCCTCGGCCAGCCAGCCAAGCAAAGCAAACAGACAAGGCGACAACTAACCAGCAGAGAGAGGGAGAGAACGTCCGCCCCCTGCTGGGTGTCAGGACCGTATTACCTGCCTTTTCTGTCTGACAAAATGCTGCCTAAGGTCTTTCACTTTCCCTGCTTGGTCTCTGGCTGCTTCTCTGCGCTGGTCTGTGGGGAACAAACAGCTATAGGAGGGATGGCACCTTAAACAGGGGGCACCAAGGACAGCCAGTGGTATTCGAAATGACGGCAGAGGCCACCTCCTGCTTCTCCCAGTTTCTCCCAGCTGCAGCACCAAGGAATCCTGACCAGGGCACAGAAGGCATGTTATCCTTGCTGGCGGGTGCTGGGCTCTCACAAACCTGATGGGCCATGTGTCTGAGGGGACGCCTGGCAGTCTGAACCGTCCTGTGCTTCCCCTGACTGAACGTCTGCTTCCACAGTGCCCAGGACGGAGGAAGAGCCTAATGGGCATTGGTTACATGAATAAACCAAGAGGAAGGTTGGTATTGTTCCCGTGTGTTCTAAGAGACCCCGGGGACTTTTGATTCTAAGCCTCATCTGTTTCACTCTGCTCCTCACTGCTGCATGTCAGAAGAGCGGTGTGAAGTGCTTCCTTAGCTTCTTCCTAAAAGGACCATTTTGGTTGGTTTGGGCCATGGAGGGGGCAGTAGAGTTTAACACCAAAGGAGGTGGACACTGAGCCAGAGTCCCTGGAAGTTTACCCCACATGCCCCTGGCCAGCCGTATGACACTGCATAAGTTACTGAACCTTCCAGTGCCTCAGTGTCCTCATCTGTAAACAGAGATAAAACACGTTGTGATCGTAATAAGGACAAAGTAAATATAATATTTTCAAGTTCTTAGAATGATGCTAGCACATAAGCGCTATATAAAATGTTTACTAAATGAACACAAATGGTATTTCTAATCAAGGTTAGTACTAATGTATAGACGGCGAGTAAGTCCCAGCATAAGCGTGAACTTGTCCATATTGGCAGGAGAGAGCTGACACCCTGGCAGGAAGGAGCGAAAGCCATGTGGGGCTCAGGCGAAAAGCATAATCTGGTGCCGTGCTGCCTGGTGTGGACTCCAATGGGGAGGTGGCTGATGCGCCCATTCCTGCACCCTGACATGCGTGGGATCTTCTCTACCTGACATGTGCCAAGGACCCAAGGAAGGACTAGAAAGCCTGAATAAATATTTTTGAGAACCATTTTCATGAATATATTATGCTAAAACACACACATGAGGAAGACAGCAAGTGTTTTCTTGGCATTAAGAGACCAGAAGGAGAGATGGGTCTGTGGTCTGTAAGATAAAATGCAATGGACAGTGGTAGATGGTAAACATGGAACTCTCAGAGTGCAAAGAGAGGGCAATTTGCATGCCCAGCAGGGGAGGGAGACAGATTCTCTGGAGAGACCACTGGCTATAAGGATCAGGTGCTACTTAAACTGCCCTTCTGTCATAAACAACTATACTGATGGACAGAATATGTGACACTGTGGTGCTTAGACTCAGGACAGTCATCAGCACTGAGCATGATCCCAGAGAGAAGGAAACCCGGTGAGCCTGTAACTGCCTCACCCGGAGGACTGGAGGCAGACCCAGCACAGCACTGAGGAGAGCAACCCGGCACAGCCTGGTGCTGAGGAGGAGGCAAGGACAGAGTCGTGGGAGGCCAAGGAGCAGGAACTGCGGGACCGAGTACCAGACAGCGGGTGACTTCCCGGAGAGAAGGCGGTGGAGAGTTGCCAGGGGCACCTGGGGCCTCTGTCTCAGTATGACTCAGCCCACAGACTGCAACATGTTCAAGGGAAAAAAAATAAAATAAAAGGAACCACAAAGAAGGACGAAGAACTAATAAGTGAATTTACTAAGGTCATAAAATTTCAATTATATTTCCGTATACTAAGAACACAGAGTTGGAAATTGAAGAGAAATCCATGATAGTGTCAAAACTACTTAAGGCACAAGCCTAAAATATGGGCAAAGACCCTTTTTTAATAAATTATTACAAAGCATGGCTGTGAGACATTAAAAAAATATCTAAACAAATATAGAAATATAGGGTGTTCCTCCAAAATGTATACACACACTGAATGATTATAAAGGTGGCGCTTATTAAAATACAATTTCATTTTCAAAATTGAGCTATCAACTGCTACAGTGTGTATGCAGTTTGGGGGACACATGCATATCATGTTTATGGATCTGAAGGTGCAGTAATGTTAAGATGTAAACTTTCTCCAAAAGGAGATCCCTGGCATTGGCTTGATAAAGTGGTATCCTCAACGTTGACTGTACTGGCCACACCCACATACCTACCGGAAGCCCTAGCATGAGAGCATGTCACAAAAGGGACAAAGGAAAAGAGAAGCATAAAGGTCCGTGACCCTCCACCTCCTCCCTCGGTCCTGGGGTAGGCACCTCCACCACCGAAAATGTCATGCCGAACGCTGCAGGTGGCCCTCCCAAGTCAGGTGGGTGTGTCCATGCCTCCAGCCTTCTCCATCTCACTTCTCACCCCCTCAATCCATTACTCCATGGAAGCCGCGGCGTCAGCATCCTGCATCCGGCTCTTAAATCATGTGCTTTCCCTCAGCCCCAAAAGCTGAACACTGAAGACAAAGCAATTCCTCCAAGATCCCCGAGTAAGATGTCTGCAGTTTCAAAGCCCGCTGTAGGGAAATGCTTGAAAATAACTTTTCCGCTGGAATGAGACCAGTGCTGGGGAAGTCCGCCCAAATTCCCTGGGAATGGTACCCCTTGCCCTCCCCGGAACTCTTCCCCCACTCCCACCCCGCCTCCAAGAAATCTGTGCTTGGATTTGCCTTTCACATCAACTATGGACATCTCAGACACACACACAGCAAACCCATCTTTCCCGATAGGATGCACTGTGGTGGTCCCTGTTAGAGGAGTCATCTCTGAGACTGATCCCCAGGAAATACCCCATTTGTTTCACTCAAATCCTTCCCGTAATAAAGGACCATGTAGATGCAGCGGGAGCCTGTCGCCCGGGCACCGAGCTGACGCTGGAGCATTTATCTGCACCATCCACCGGTGTGAAGAGCGGGGGCTGCGCTTTTGAACGCGGCAAACACAGTGCGAAAGTTGCCGTTCTGGCTTGTGAATTCATCAGGCGCTGACTTCATGAAATCTTAATGAACAGATTCCAGCTCGGGCTGCGGATAACTCATTCAGGCAAAGCCCGAGAAAACACAAACCTAGGGAGCCTGAAAATTCAGTCGTTGCAGGTGTAAGAAATCGTATCCTTTGTGCATGTGTATTTATACGCATGTATCTGTGCGTATGTGTCGACATGCATACACGTATAGGTGCATGTGTAGGTAGAGACACAGAGAGAGACAACACATGCATTAAATAACCACCACTCATGATACTATCATCTAACGTTGCACGATGAAACTTTCATTAGCGGTGAGTTAATCACCGGACGTTAAAAGCTGCCCTTGGGCTTGCCCTGGACATTGCTGTCGGCAAGGGAGAATCTGAGCAGCATGTTGGAGAGCCTCCCTGAAAGCAGCAGGTACTCCAGGGCATGGCAGTATGGATGTGTAGCAAGTTGGAGGGGCCCAGTCTTCTCCATGGACGAAGAAGTCCCTTCAAGGCTAATACACGCCAGGCAGAGTCTCTGAGTTGGGATTCGTACACACTGGTGCCTCCAAGCTCCTCCAGAACTCCGGCTGGTGTTTTCAGGAAGAGCCGGGGGGGGGGGGGGGGGGTTGGGGGACAGGAAGCATTATAATGACACTGTTTGTCCCCAGTGCCAGTGACAGAGTGAAATCATGGTAGACTCTAAGCGTCAGCGGTTCTTCACGGGACACTTCCCCATGCCAGGCGGTCACATTCTGGGGACGGTGCTGTGGAGGGGAGCTGGACTCTCCTCAGAGGGGCGGTGTTGGCTCCTCCGTGGCTATCAGATGTCCTGGGACAGAAACACAGCTTTCTACAACCGCATCCCCTGCTTTGTCACTGGTCCACGCTGCGCATGTGGCTCTGGGCCGATTCTGCTGTCCGCCAGAGCCCACCTTCGTCAGGGACATGGCACCCCTTCCTTCAGAGTCACCTGCAAAGCAGCAAAGGCACAGAGCTGAGAGTGACACGGAAAGGCGCTGTCCCCTCGGAATTCGGCTGAGCTTGGACTGAGCTGGTTCCGCTCCTGCACCCATGTATCCACTGTCATCTTCCTTTCCCCATGCCGCTCACGTACCCCAGGGAACCAAGCTAAGCAGCTGCCTGGCACACCCTTCTTTTTCTTTTCTTTTCTTTTTGTTAATCCTCACCTGAGAATACTTTTACCGCTGATTTTTAGAGAGATGGAAAGGAGGAGGAAAGACAGAGAGAAACATCTCCATATGATAGAGAGACATCACTTGGCTGCTTCCCACATGTGCCCCTGCTGGTACCAGGCAACTGAGGCATGTGCCCTTGACCGTAATCAAACTTGAGACTCTTCAGTCCACCAGAGTGATGCTCCAACCACTGAGCAAAACTGGCCAGGGCCACCACCTTCTTTTTAAATAAAAGTGCTTCCCACCCAGAACATCTCAGCGCGATAGAAAGCAGGCACACAACCTGAGAGATCAATGGGACAACTTGAGGGATGGCAGTCTTATCTCCCCATGAACATTTCACAAGCCATTCTTTGAGGGGTTGACATGAAACCCCTTGTAACACCTGCATTTGGGAGTACTTGGTAAAGTCATCCCTTGTCAGGTATCTGACTGGGAGAACTGTAATACAAATAGAAGTGATCATATTTTGGTCACATGCGGCTAATTTTTCTCAGATAAAACACCGAGGAACCCAATATGGAAATGTCAAAATTGCCTCAGAGTGAAAAACTCAATTTGAATATTTATGTACATGCTCCATGTTGAGACAAGCCAGCAAACTGCTTAATAAAGACAAAAGGAGCGAGCTGCTTGAGCATTTTAATTTGCAAAAACAAAGAGCATCTCATAAACGGGACTTAGTTATATTATTACACACTTTAATTTATTATTCATGCATCTTATTTTCTGTAACCCAAACAACACGGCGCACGTTGCAAACTACCAGCATCGCCATAGCTCATACCACTTTCAGGAAAACTTGGGCTTCACTGGTGCACAGACAAACTGGGAAGCCAACTGTGACATGGGGCTCTGCCTGGAGCTTGCAACTGATTAGGAAACATACAAAAGCACAACTAAAGCAACAAAGAACATCATGACAGACACTGTGGGTTCTGGGAGGACACCAACCAAAGCTAAAATAGAGAACGAAGCAGTGAGGGAAGCACTTTGAGGCGGATGGACAGGTAAGGCTTCTTGGAGAAGGTAACATTGACGTGCAGTCCAAAAAGATGAGCGGAAGCTGGTTGTGCAATGACATGTAGGAAAGAACGTTGCAGCCAAAAGGAACAGCATAACAATGAGTTTGGAAAACCTGCGTATTAGAAAGACCCCAGTATCCAGAGAGCATCGTGTAGGGTTTGGACGCACAGGAGCCTCCTGAGCCTTGGCAGGAAGTTCACAGCTCTTTTTTGTTCTGATTTTGGATGTCATCAAAGAAGTGACAAGAGCTATCTCTGCCGGACGGAGCATGCATTGGGCGGGCCATTTAGGGGCAGCCCAAGTGAGAATGGCTATGCCTTGAACTCTGCATTCCCATGGTTTTGTTTGCATTTCATGACCTTCCAACTGGAATGTAAGCCACACAAAGGATACGACTTCTCTTTTAGTTCACTGCCACCCCCTCACCCCCTACCTCCTCAAGGCCCAACAATGCCTGGAATGCAAAAGGTGGTACTCACCAAATAACTCTTGTTATTAAGTGAGATACTCATCTCACTTAATTGATTTTTTACAGAGAGGAAGAAAGAGAGATAGAGAGCTAGAAACGTTGATGAGGGAGAAACATCGACCAGCTGCCTCTTGCACACCCCCCACCGGAGATGCGCCTGCAACCAAGGGACATGCCCTTGACCGGAATCGAACCCGGGACCCTTCAGTCCGCAGGCCGATGCTCTACCACTGAACTAAACCGGTTTCGGCTGACCAAATAACTCTTGTTATTAAGTGAGATACTCATCCTCTGGAAAAGGCTCTTCAAATGCTATGTACTTTTTACCACATCAAGACAATGACCAAGGCCAGCTCATTGAAACCGTGTCTGTGACGGGATTCTTATCATTTTCACTTGGCCTAGGAACTCTCAGCAAACATGCCAGCGGGCTCACCCTGCTTCCAAGCAAGGTGTACTATCTAGAGACAGCAGTGAGGTTGCAGATCACGAAGGCTTCATTGCTTTTACAAAACAGACTACAGGGCATTTACTCCTGGGCCCTGAAATATTATCATAAAACTAAACCCACTTGTCAAAACAAACAAGCAAAGCAAATTCCAGGAGGCATTATAGCCTCGGTAGCAATTACATTATTTTACAAGGTAATTTATAGAGCCAGATAATTCATAATGGTACACCCCTTTCTGAGTGTGAATGTGGGCAACTCCATAGCATTAATACATCACTGTAGATGTATAAATAGCTATACTGATCCTCCAATAAAAGTGTTTTATTCTCATTACTATTGGATAAATATGCCATCTGGATAATTTACTTATACTTTCCCCTCTTCAAATAATATTTTTAAGGGTAAAAATTTAGATTCAGAAAATTTTTAAAAACTAACACTTGATCACAGTCTGCTGAACTTCAAAAGGGGACCATGAATAATTAATCCTATCTAATAAATAAAAGAGTATGCAAATTGTCCATCATTCCAAGACACAAGATGGCCGCCCCCATGTGGTCAAAGATGGCTGGCCCTATGTGGACACAAGATGGCTACCACAAGATGGTCAACAGGAGAGGGCAGTTGGGAGGGACCAGGCCTGCAAGGGAAGGCAGTTGGGGGGAACCCAGGCCAGCAGGGGAAGGCAGTTGGGGAGGGCCAGGCTTGCACGGGAGGGAAGATGGGGGGACCCAGGCCTGTAGGGGAGGGCAGTTGGGGGAACCAGGCCTGCAGGGGAGGGCAGTTGTGAGCAATCAGGCCATCAGGGAGGGCAGTTAAAGGTGACCAGGCCAGCAAAAGAGGGCAGTTGGGGGAGACCAGACCAGCAGGGGAGGACAATTGGAGGGGGGGGGGCAAGCCTGCAGAGGAGGGCAGTTAGGGGTGACCAGGCCATCAGGGAAGGGCAGTTAGATGTTACCAGGCCAGCCTGGGAGGGCACTTTGGGGTGACGAGGCCTGCAGGGGAAAATAGTTAGGAGTGACCAAACTGGCAGGGGAGGGCAGTTAGGGTCAATCAGGCTGGCTGGGGAGCAGTTAGGCATTGATCAGGCTGGCAGTGGAATGGTTAGGGGCAATCAGACAGAGGCAGGCGAGTAGTTGGGAGCCAGCAGTCCTGGATTGTGAGAGGGATGTCCAACTGCCTGTTTAGGCCTGATCCCAGTGAGCAGTCAGACATCCCTCAATGGGTCCCAAATGGGAGATGGTGCAGACTGGGTAAGGGATACCTCTCCCATCCCTACCCCTACTCTTATGCACAAATTTCGTGCAGTGGGCTTCTAGTAATTATAATAAAGCATTTGGTATGGAGGGTTCACTACTACACATATTTCAGCCTATTAGTCACCCAAATACTTCTGATTATTCATGTATTTTGGCACTGTACAAATAAAACATCTGAATGACTGACTGCGTTTTTCTTTTCTCATTCAAAGGATTTTACTCAAAGTTATTGCACCTTTAAGGGGAGTGGCAGTGCTTTTTAAAAAGTATACAATGTGCTTTGATTTGACTTCTTGCCACAATGAGAAAAAAATTTATGTCACTTAATCTCTCTCTTCTACCCTATATGTGTATAAGTAAATCCTATAGATACTAACATAAAATAACATTCAATATGCATTTTTTACCATTTCCGTTCCAAATTGCTTTCATATTCTGACTTAAGTATATATAGAAAGAGCCAAACTTGTTTGAGATCCAGATGGAGTCTTCTAGAGAATTAGGTTTCATATATATATATATATATATATATATATATATATATATATGAAAAGTAAACTTATGAAATGTAAAAATACATATCTTGTTTGTTATTAAGGGCCCAGGATCATGTGCCCAGTCTTAGTAGAACAGAAGTCCTGACCTGAAATCACTGGAACTGTAAGAGCTTCTGTAATTAGAACTTCTGCTTTATACCAACAGCAGCTTTGCTTCCCAAATTTACTTACAACTACAGGTCTGCATCCAGTATGTGTCATGGACCTTTTTCTTGATCTTTGGACAACATTTGCATTATATGGAAAGTAAACTGATAATTCCAGCGGAAATGATCACCTGCTTATAAAGAGCTCTTTCAAACCATCATCTAGTAGAAAATATTGGAATAGCCTAAAATGCAGTACAATGTGTTCTGACGAGTGGAGTGGGAGGAATTGTGAAAAGAAACAGGATTTAAAATAAATGAAATTGGAAAGGAATGAACAGTATCTACAAGCACCCTCACAAGTAAGATTTTCTAATATATTGTAATATAAATTTGCTCTTGAAAATACCGTGACTTGAAGGCTTTTGAAATTCTTTGATGGAAATTGCTCTGTGAGCACAAAGCTTTATTAGTGATTATTGTTATAAGACATTAATTGAAAATAGCAACACAGAAATTTGCAGTAAGTTTCACTGGTGTAAATATCACATATCCTGCTAACATTTTGACAAAGAAATAAAAATGAACATATAGACTGATTATTATTTTTACTCTGATTGAGTCTCAACTCAAGTGGAGTAAAACATGAACTGTTTGATTCCTGTGCTCCCGGATGTGCAGCCAAAGAAACTTCTGGGGTTCGTAGGATGGTTGGGGCAGGTGTTGGGGATGCTTCTCCATCTTCCTTCCAAACATGATGCATCTACTTATCCTTAGGTCTTGATAAAACAGACTATTTCAAAGGATCTTTTACTTGGAACAATCTCTAGACCAAAATCTGGCCTGGGTACATGTTTTAGGCATGCCCCAGGCCTCGGGAGAAGTAAGGACAGTAACCAGTCCATTAAAATTCAGCACTGAAGGCTGAGATAGAATGGAAATCCACAAGTTAATCTTGCGGCCCCGTTAGTGAGATGAGGCTGCTGGGCTTTGCAGGAAATCAGGAGTGAAGAACTTGGGAAGGGTCAGAGGGACGCGATGCCTGTCCTGGAAGGACTGGAGGCACTGGGGTACTTCCTGGGCTGGAAGAAAGCCAAGCAGCCGTGTGAAATCCATGTGTCAGCATAGAAAAGAGGAGCAGAGGCAGGGAGGGCTGGACACGTTGAAAGGGTCAGGCCGCAGTGGGGAATTTCAGTTATATGAGCTGCAGAAATAATCACTTGTTCACAGGCTTGGGGAGGCTATCAAACAGATATAGGTGATTTGATTGCTGCCTGGGCAAGGAGGTCACGACCCCTGAAACCTGAGAGAGCTGCCCAAGGCCCCGGGGAACCACTTGTCCACAAGTCATAGTCCCAGAAGACAAAGCCGCATTCCTGCTCCTGTCCTTACCCGCCCACTCCAACCCCGTGCCAGTCACCCACATCAATTACAGTGACCCGAGCCAGGAGAGGAAACACTACGCCTCTCAGCAAGGGATGGATGCAGGGCAGGAGGGAGGGGAGTTGCCTTTTCTTTTTTTCTTTTTCTTTTTTTTTTCCTTAGAAAGTTTCAAGGTTGTCATTCTTTGCATTTTTTCTTTTTTAAATAAAAAATGCAAAAATATAATCATAAGTCATCCAAAAGAAGGCAGAAATATGTAAAATCTAGGACTGCACTATCCAACATGGTAGCCAGTGGCTTCCTGAGCATATGGGATGAGCCGTCAGTCTAAGATCCATCAGGATGCCAATAACTTGGCGTGAGAACTGGATAGTCAATATTATGCTAATAATACCTTTGCACTGATTACATGTTGGAGTGATATATTAGAAATATTAGCTATATTGGACATATTAAACTAAAAATATGCACCATTGGAGGTATTGCCATCTGTTTATTTTTTGTTTTGTTTTTTATGGGTGGTTACTAGAAAACTTAATATTAAATATAGAGTCCACTTACGTGCCTTTCATTTTATTTCTGCTGAGGAATGCTAAAATGAAAGATAAAATGTCCCTTGACTCCCAGCATTCCTGTCCCCAGATAACGCCCTTGTCACCTTTTATGTCTTCTTAAAGACCTCCTTTGATACATGGACAGTTAAAAATAAAATGAAACCATTTTAAATGAATTTTGCAGGAATTGTCTTTGTTTTTTACCTAATGCAGGTCCAGGAGATTGTTCAATGTTGATATCTGCTCATTTCCTTCATTCTTTGTTATTCCTCTGTGCATGCTGTACAAATGTCCCCAATATTCACTCAATTTTCTTATTTATGGAATTGAAGTTTTTCTCACATTTCCATTTCTGTAATAGCATTGCTGAAATGTGAACACTTGGACTTGCTGGGCTGAAAGGAATGAGAATTTTTCATTTTAATAGAGATTACCAAATTGTCTTCCAAAAAGTATTCATCAAATTATATTATCACCTCGTACCAAAATATTACTTTCCCCACACTTTTGCCAAGCTTTTAAATTTTTCCCTATTTGAGGGATGAAGCCTATATCATTGAAATTCAGTTTTCCCTGTGATTTCTGAGTTTTAGATTTTTTTCACATGTCTCTAATTGGTACATTGACTAAGCAGAAAACACCTTTATTTATCCTCACAACTTCCTACTGAAAACTAATGCAGAACTCAGACCTTGTCATCTTTTCTTCCTTGACCTCACTTTTTTACATGAAATCACTGACAAATCCCTTTGTGTTTCCAAGGATTGGCAGAGAGTAAAAGTCTTTCCTTCTCCTCTAATCACAGGAGTATCTTATTCGAGGAGCCAGAATGTCCAGTTAGGGCTCATGGGCACATGATATGTAACTTCATTCACTTGAAGCTGATCTGTCCTCTAATCCCGTGTCTTTAGACTAGAACACTTCCCTCCCATACCTTCCTCCCCACGTCCATGGAGGACAGGTGTGTGCATTGAAATTCTCACTTCTGCCTGGCTGGTGTGGCTCAGTGTTTGAGCATCAACCCATGAACCAGAAGGTCTTGGTTTCTCTATCGGGGCACATGCCTGGGTTGCGGGCTCGATCCCCAGTAGGGGATGTACAAGAGGCAGACAATCAATGATTCTCATCATTAATGTTTCTGTCTCTCCCTCTTTCTTTCTCTTTGAAATCAATTAATAAATATATATATATTTTAAAATCCTCACTTCCTTCTTTATCTCCCTCACCCCCCACCGCCCCATACTCACTTGAAGGTGTCTGTTTTTCTTAAATGTTTATTGAAGCTCTCTACATGTTCTGGATATTAATTCTTTGTCTGATATATATGCCACAATTATTTTCTCCCAACCTGTCACTTCTTCTTTTTCTTAACTTTATCATATCTTCCAAATATAGATTTTGAATGTTAATTTATCAATCTGTTCTTTTAACTTCTGTGGTGTGTATGCTTAGCAAAGCCTGATATACTTCAAGATTACAGAAATAGACTCCTTTTTATTTTTGTAAAAGCAGCATTTAGATATAGTCCACATACTAGTACATACAACTTGCCCATTAAAGTGTACAATTCAATGTTTTTAAATATATTTAGAGTTGTGTTATCATCAACACAATCAATTTCAGAACCTAAAGAAGAGACCCTGTACCCTTTTTCTGTTATCCCCCAATACTCCCACCCCCACCAGCCCAAGGCAACCACTAATCAATCTACTTTCTATCTCTAAGGATTTGCCTACTGTGGGCATTTCATACAAATGCACTCAGACACCATGTGGTCTTTCTAATGGTTTTCTTTCATTTAGCATGTTTTACCAGGTTGTAGCATATATAAGTTCTTTATTCTTTTTTTATGGCTGAATAAATAACATTGTATGGATACACCACATTTATCAGTTGATGTCCATTTGAGATGTTGCCACCTTTTGACTATTGTGGGTTATGCTACTATGAACAGTCTTATGGACATATGGGCCTATGTTACATTTTACTTGGATCTATACCAAAGAGTGGAATTTTGAGGTCCACCACCAGCTCATGAGAGTTCCAATCTCTCCACATCCTCACCAACAGTTGCTATTATCGACTTTTCTATTCTAATCAACCTACTAGGTGTGAAGAGGTATTGCATTGTAGCTTTGATTTGCATTTCCATAACAACTAATACTAAGCACTTTTTTTCTCATGTTTTCATTAGTCATTTGTATATCTTCTTCGGACAAATATCTATTTGAATTCTTTGCCCATTTTTTTTTTAAATTAGATTGTTTCTGTACTCTTGAGCTGTAAGAATTCTTTATGTAATGTCCCTTATCAGACATAATTTGCAAATATTTTCTCCCATTCACTGAGTTGTTTTCACTTTCTTGATAGTGTCCTTTCATATACAAATGTTTTTAATTTTAATGAAGCCCAAAGGTTGTTTTTGTTTGTTTGTTTGTTTTTGTCACTTATACTTTTTCTGTCTTATCTAAGAAGCCATCATTATATCTAAGGTCAGGGCAATTTACCTCTATTTTTCCTCAAGAGTTTTAGCTAAACCAGATCTTTGATCCATTTTTGAGTTAATTTTTTTTACATGCTTTGAGATAGGGGTACAAATTTCTTCTTTTACATGCAGATATCCTGTTGTCAGAAGACCATTTATTGTAAAGATGCTTTTACCCCCATGGAATTGTTAAACACCATTGTCAAAATAAAATGATGGTAAATATGAGCAAGAATCCTAAAATTTTATTATCATATATATTTAAATATGCATTTGTTTTTATTTAGATATTTATTTCATCTGCAATTTACTCCAAGGTATTATTTTCTAAATTGAAGGCTAATTATGACATTGTGTTTGAATAATGCATTTTCTTTCTTTACTAACTGAAAAATTTACTCTTTCTTTTGTCATATTTTTTCATACACATAGATGTATTAGAAGCTTTTTATTATGAAAGTTCCACATTCTGGTGTTTGTCTTCGTAACACCATACAGTTAACCCTTAGTAAGAACTTGTTTCCTTTTTCAAAAATAACATTTTCTTTTTTTTTTATTTTATGAGTAATTTCTCTCCCTTACTGTGTCTATTCTGTTCTGAAGAAGATAGATACTTTTGGATACATTTCTAGGTTTTAACTTTTGTTTTCATGTTTTCTAACTCTGCTTTCCCATTATTTTTTAGACGAATACTTCAATTTAATCTTTACATTAATTTGCTCTTCATTTGTGTGTGTGTGTTAGTGTGTGGTTTTCTGTTATTCCCAAATCTTTTATTTAATTTTTTTTTTTTACAACTGAGTGGATGCAATTTCCTCTGGAATCTTTCTGAGGACATTAATTTTCTGTAGAAATCACGGTTCTGCTTCTTTAGTGGGCTCTATCTCAGTAGCACAAACATACACACAAGCCGATTGCCAGCACCTGTATTTCTTTACCCAAGGGCTTTCTCTTGCCTCTGAAGCCCATGTTTCTGCCAAAATTGCAAGCTGGAGGAACTGAGAAATCCCAGGAGCAGCTCTCTTCCAGTGAGTGATGTGAGTGGGTATATAATTACCTGGGCTCAAGTTGGATCACTCTGACACGTGTGTTCAACACTGGGTCTGGTTTTCCGCAAGGGGTTGAGTTCTAGTTGCCAGGGTGCTTGCTGACTTGATGTTCCTTTTATTGGCTGCCTCCCTACCCCCGTGTCCCTTCCTCTCTCCTCTCCTGTTCCTTCTCTCATCTCTCCATAAATTACTTGCACTCTGGTACACAGCTACCCATGGCACTTTCTAAGACATTCACATCTCTTGACGAAGAGTTCCTGGTTTGGTTTGAAATACATTTTCTGGATTGAATGTTCCAGTCCATTCTCATCATCATTTCTTCTCTAACTTTACTCCCAATTTTAAGGAAATGTGTGAGAGTTCCCAGTGGAAGAGGGGAGTTGCAGAGTTGAGGTTACCACAGACCCATCAGCATGAAGCCTGATGGATAGTGAAGTAGCCTCATAAGAGGTGCTGCAGGGAGGTCAGCTAAGCTAAGGATTGGACTGAGAATATGGCTGAGATTCAGAGGAGAGCCATTCAATGCTAAGGTCAAGGCTGTTGGTCCTGCTAAGGGAAAGGTTTGTGTTCCCCCAATGAGGGTGCCAACACAGACCCTGCTCTGTGGCAAGATCAGAAAGACACTGCCCTCTGTCCAGTGGAAGCAGAGGAGGACACAATGATATGAAGACATGTAGTCTATCCCTGTACCCATGTATCACTCTGGCAAGGGGAAGACAGAGAGAAATCCTAAAACCCTGAACAGTTACCTAAGAGAAAAAAGATTAACCCAAAGGTATCCTATTTCAGGGGAAAAAAATCAATGTACCTTTCATGGGTAATTTTGTGTCCACCCACAGAAGGATGGAGTCTCAAGCACAACATGAGATAAATTATAGAAAATTAAAGAATATTGCATTTTCTTTTGAGAGGAAAATTCACTTCAGTGTAGTGTCAGTTGCACTGCTTTAATAGACCTGTGACGGATCCTTTAGACCCTACACGGCTCCAATCTAACATTTTTTAAAGAAAAGTTTAAATGCTAGATTTTATTGATATTAGTAATATCAACAATGAAGCATTCTATGTCTTTCCTGTCACAGAGGTCAGGAAATTGGGATGTGCTCTGCTCTGCACTGATGTTCAGTGTCTGCTGCAGGTATTAGAGCGACAGATAGACAGATCCACGTGGTCAGAGGGAGAAAGCCCACTGCTTCAGCAATCAATTACTTTACTTAACTGCAATTATCGTGGGAAACCAAGACATTTAGCCTTCTCCTAGCTTCCTTATCTGCTTCTTCCCCAGGAGGCACTCTGAGATGCTGCTGGAGGGAGTCTCCCGACCGTAAGAGGCTATTAGTGGGATGGCACAATGACCAAGTTATGGCAAAGTGCACCTTCACTTCTGTGAAGGTCACGAGTTTCCTAATGAAACGGCTTTGGCAGGACTGTGAGTGCCAACAACATCGAAAGAGAAGACGCTCAAATACGCTGCTCCTGACTCTCGGGGCAGGAAGGCCTGGGGCAGCGGGCAGCCAGGAAGTGCAAGCTCTGCTCAGGCCAGGGAGGGGTCCAGCGAAGAGCTGAAGTGATGGACAGAGGTAGTACGAGTTAGAACTTGGAATTTTAAAAGAATTTCCGAGTGGGTGATGGCTCTTCATCCTGACTTACTTACTCTCAGAAAAAAAGAAAGAGGCATTTTTTGACCAAACATATGTTTTCTTTGACTAACTGGCCACCAGCTCTTCCTGGGTTCCTCTCCTTGACCATCGTCTCCCTTAGGTGCTGCGTGGGACAGTATCTTTCTATAAGAGGGTGACAGTGGGAACATATTTTCATATTTTTTCCATCATTGAATCTATTAATGATGAAATATAGAAAATACTACTAATCAGCAAATCTAGAAGTTATTTTACATTATTAAGTAGCAGTCAATGCAAAATCAACGGCCTTGTTAGCTTAGTTAGACCCTTTCATAAGACATAACTGAAACACATCAGAAAACGTCTTTAATAATGTGAGTTTCCTGGGACCCCATGTCTACTCAGCATTTCCTTTTATTCCTATTGTTCCGGGTCACCTGCTGCTCCTGCAGCGAGTCCCTCACGCCTTTGATCATACACTGATGGGGCTTTTATAACACTTGATATTTATAATCAGAGAGGTCCATGCAGGTTATCGTTACATATTCAGAATATGTTTTTCCTTTCAATGAGAATAAAAAGTATTCCCCTGGTGGCAACAGGAGCAACGGAAGCATTCAGGGGAAAGGCGAGGCTCTGGCAGGACCACCTGGAAGATGGCGCACAGGACAGGAGCCTGTTTTGCCTGGAGTGAGGGACATTGGCTGGTGTCTACTGAAGAGGAAAATGAAATGAGATCACATGGAATGAAGGCAAACTTTCATCTGCTACAGAGAGAGAACCTCCTGGGAAAACATAGGCCTGCTAGGAAATAGTTCTGGGTAGCAAAGGTGATTTATGCTTCCTGTAGTCAGTTCTGAACTAATTCCCAGAATGGCACGAAGGGATGCCAATTTGAACAGAAGACAAACTGTGCTCTCTGTCCATTTGAAATCACATCACCTACAAGAGTGATACAAATGGCTGGGCTTTTTTTATAGTCACTTACGTCTCAGGAGGTCCAAGGGCTTCCTACCCATGATCTCACTTACTAGCACATGGTGAACTCTGCCCCCACGTGAAAAGCACACAACTTTCCCTGGTGGGAGAAAGGAACTTCCTCTGGTCTAGTCCCTCCCTCTGTTTAACTCTCTGCAACAGCGAAGAGGAAACTCTATCCGCTGGGCTCATGCTGGAGCCCCCGCAAGAGCAGGGCCTTTCAAGCCAGAAGACACACACACACACACACACACACACACACACACACACCGAGATCTGGATTCATAGCCACTTTCTTTCTGGGTGAACTTGGCCAAGCTCTTTAACCTCTTTAGGCCTTCAATTCTTGATCTATAAAATAAGAGAAATGACCCCTACCTTGAGGATTGCTATAGGGAACAGACCCAGTACAATTAAAATGTCTTGAACAGCATTAATACTTGGTATTTAATAAATAGTCTCATGTGTTATTATTAGTTGACCCCAAGGCCAACCCTCAGGCCTGCTTCTCGTCTTCCACTCCATCCTACATTTCCTCTCTTTTAAGCTCACTGTGTGATGTGGATTCAGAAAAATGGCAGAGCAGAGGCATGGCCATGCACAGGAGATGTCACGCCAGGACTTTCTTCACACCATCCTAAATGGGCACAAGTAGCAGGGTCCTCCTCACCATCCCTCTGCTCCTACAGAGGAGCTGTGGGCATGACATCTCATGTTCCCTTTCTTGGGGAGAAAGTCTGCATTTACTCACTAAAATCCTTCAACCAGTAAGCTCATACCCATTGCTGTCAGGGAGGTGCAGAAATTTTCATTAAAAAAAAAGAGAAAAAAAAGAAAAGTCAGTCCTTAACAGCCTCTTAATGCTATAGATCTAGAAGGTAGTTCCCTAAAATTATTGGGGCTTGATGAGTAGTTCTCAGACACATGAGCTTTTTGGACGTGTCATTTCATGGCTCCTGCAACATGCAAGCCCCGTCCTAGACCCGAGGAGCCAGGACCCACCTCTGGAGGAGGCACAGGGCAGTGGGAGAGGTGACAGGCAGGCACACAGCTCCCCAGTGCACCACGCTGGCCTCCCTTGCCCGGCCAAGGGTTGCCCTGCTTGCTGAGGCCCTGGCTGGGGGAGGTGAGGGCGCTGTCAGCGCCCCGCCTTGTCAATCACACTGCACAATGATGACCTCAGATCTTTCAGAGAAGAGTGACTATTAGCTCTGGAAGAAATGAATCATACCAAAATCACCATAGTTTTGTTTTGTTTTCCCTGACTCCCCCTTGGCACTTCGAATTAATCCTCAAATCACTCATTGAAGTAGTCCGGACTCCGCAAACACAATACGGCTTCATGATTGATTTCTAAAGTGGTTTCCACAGTTGAAAGAGTCTTTGGAGGAAAGTGTGTCTCCGGTGTTACAGTCATAGAAAAATAGCTATTATAATATCATCATTATAAGATGATTTTTTTTGGGGGGGGGTACCAAAGTTATTAATTTTCTAGAGAATAAGAATAAACACTGAGGAGCATTTAAAAAATAATGCTTGTGCCTTCACTGGAGGTTGAACATCCATGTTGCAAGTCAGTGTGTAAAGAATGTGTTGCTAAGGGACATAGCCCTCTTGAGCGGTTGCTGGAAAATTCCATAATAAACTAATCACCAAGAGCCCCCAAAGCTCCCGCTGGGATTGGCTGCCATGCTGCAGGATCTGCCCTGACACTTTCCAAACAGCCTGCATGACAGAGATGTCTTTCTGGTTGTGCTGGTTATCATTCTTTTTTCAGAACAATTTCAGAAAAGACCATAAGCTTGTGACAGAACGAATTTGTGATCTTATCCAATCATCTGGGCTGTTTGCAAAACTTCAGTAGGTGGCAGCGTTTTGTTGATAAATGTTTTGTTAGCCAAGTGATCTCATTTAGTGCAACTGTTGCAATATTAATAAACTGAACTTATGATCGTGTTTGCCAGGACTGAAAATATTGCCATTCTCTACAGCGGGTGCTCTTATCTGAACTGACAGCAGCATTCACTGTATGAGAGATGGGGGTGGGGGGAGAGGCATACTCTGGGCCTCCGTATGCAGGAAAGTGATGGAGGCAGAGGGAGGCTTTGGGAAGGAAGGTTACGAGATAAAGAAAGGAAACATAAGATGCCATGCCCACAGTCTGGCTGGCTCCACAAAACCCTTAACTGGCACAAAGGCTCACTCCTTTGGGGCATCCTGTGTGACACATAAGACCCTGAAGGTGATCCCTGAGGTACTGAGGACACCAGGTGAGCAAGCACCTCAGATCCCTTTGCAGCAAAGGCAAGAAACCAAATCAGAGCGCTCCCGATGTGTCCCCAAGCTTCTCGGGGCCAGCACAGACAACATCTCAATACCTTCCAAATTACAGCAAGTTCTGCCAGGCCAGTCACCATCAACCCAGAGGAGAGGCCCCAGAGTGGCCTCTAGAAAGAGGGGGACAGCACCTCCCTTACCAGAAGCCCAGCCTGTCACTCAAGTCTGTTCAATCTGACCCCAATCAATCTCCCTACATTTCTTCATTCCCCTAAGGCCATGGTTGGCAAACCGCGGCTCGTGAGCCACATGTGGCTCTTTGGCCCCTTGAGTGTGGCTCTTCCACAAACCACCACGGCCTGGTCAAGTCTATTTTGAAGAAGTGGCGTTAGAAGATGTTTGAGTTTAAAAATGTTGGCTCTCAAAAGAAATTTCAATCGTTGTACTGTTGGCATTTGGCTCTGCTGACTAATGAGTTTGCCAACTACTGCCCTAAGAACCAACCTTCCTTTGCAGAGTGCAAAGACCTGGCTGGGAAAGAGAGCCTTCCTCAAGCACCCCTCCTTCCTAAGGGACCAGGAATCCCCCATCACACAAGGAGCTTTCAGGGTCTTTTCCTCTTCACCACATCTTCTTATTAAAACCAATCAGGCATTTGGGAAGATGCTGGTTATACTATATACTGATTGTTTCATGTGGCCAGAAGAGTACATCCTCTTTCCTTGGAGGACCCCAGTAACTACATTATAGCCAAATCCCATTTTCCTTGCACGATGTCTATTGCCTAATATTTTAGCCAGCTGATCTATTAGTTAGTTCATCATGTCAGAGGGAGTTAGATAACTTCAAGAGTATGTGATTCCCTATCTGCAGGCATCATCTTTACATTCAAATATTTTCTGAGAACACACAGTGGGCACAGTGATATCCCCATTAACAATCTCACAGAGAGATGAAAAGATGGCCCGGGTCAGGGAATGGAGTTTGACAGTGAGAATGTTTGAGCAACAAGCATTTGTAAAGCAACCACTATTTCTGGCCATTCTTTTAGACATATAATTGGAGGCGTAGAATCCCTCCAATATGTCTTCCAAGTACTTCAAAAATCTCTGGTGGTAACACATCTCATAGGGTAGGGTGGGAGGGTCAACTCTCCCCCAGCGTCTGTCCCACAATCTATAAGGTTGCATTCCTTCATATACTGTAATATTGCAATGCAAGTGATTGTCTTTCTCCATCTCAATCCCTCCTCACAGAACTAACCAATGTGCATACATGCACAACATATGCAAATATCCTTGGGCCTATAGAGTTTCTAACTCTAGGAACTACAGTTCATGGAAAGCTGAAAGCATCTTTACTTATTGAAGATGCCCCAGATGTGCACACCGTGGCAACAAAGTAGGAGACGTGTTTCTCCCCAGGTTTGCATTCATCACCAGACACACTTGTTTCAAACGTCCATACTACTCACTAGAGTCATGCTCACTCAGTCTACTTAAACTTCTGAATCCCCTCCTCTGGAAACTTTGCATTTAAATTGACCTGCCCATGGCTCACTTCAGAGTAACCATTAATATCATCAAGTTCCATCAGAGAGTTGGTCACCACTTTCAGGGAGCAACCCAGTGCTCCATTATTCCATGCTTCAGCCCACACAAATCACACACGAAGCAGAGAAGTAACGGTATTATGGACTGAAGGAAAAAAGGACATCACAGAAGACGTTAATCCCTTTACGGTGATGACACAAATTAACAGCATAATTATGGGAGATCAAGCAGAAATATTTTTCATGACTTGCCCCCATAATTGTTTCTTCCTCATATTGTTAGCTTCCATGTCGTTGCACCATTATTACAGAAGAATTAAAGTTATTATAGCATAGTGGATAGCATGCTACTCTCCCCCTTTTCACATTCCATGCTAATAGGCCAATGGAAGGTCTAGAATTCACACTGTCAGTCTGACAGGAGTGGGCACTGCACATATTAGAAGTATCATTTAATTTTAGGATGCAGCCTTATAACATGGCATTCAAGGAAAAGATGAAAAGAGGTCTGATTGTGATTGTCAGTTTGAAAATTCTCACTATTGCCCTGATTAGTGATGAAATCTTAAAATCTGGCATCTTAGCTATTTCTCTCAAGATGTCATTATTTAAGTCACTCATTATTAGAGTACTGAAAAGCAAATTTAATTAATTTCATATCAGTATGGCTTATTTGTCTGGCATGAAGTGACATTGTAAAATTCATCACAAGCACCACTTCTCACTTCACAGTTGAGAGAAGTTGTGCAGTTGTCTTGAATCCAAGGAACCGGCAGAGAGATGTGCCAGAAGGAACTGTGGGCAGGAGTTTCAAATCTGGGTATCAGCTCCACTTCCATCCCAAATTAGATGGCTTTGTGCAAATTTCTTTGCATCTCTGGGATGCTGTTGTCTTTCTGACAAGATGAGGCCAGACATTTGCTAAGGGCTCTTCAGTTTTAATATTTCAATGATTCTATAATATTAGCATCTTATGATTATGATACAGAAATTATGGCTGACTACAAAAGCCCACTGAATTGCGGGGGAACCTTTTCCAAATAGATAAAAAGCCAAAGATGACCAGTTGGTTGTAGTGATAACATGGGCTACTAGATTGAGACCCACAAAGGACTTGATTAAAATAGGTGAGTGATAGTGATAAGGAAAACCTAAAGCAGTGGTTTTACATGTATGTAGCACCTGCTCAGGAGATCATTTTGATGTGAGCAAATCTTGGTTTTAGTCCATAACCTCTTTCTCACTTGTTTACACCCCTTCCAATTTTCCAGGACTTGAGTGATTCTATTATAAAGTAACTCAGACCAAGTCATTCCTCTGCTTAAAATCCTGTAATAATTTCCCATCGCACTCAGATTAGAAACCAAAATCTTCTCTATGTTCTATAAGCAATAAGTTATCCCATTCGCCATTAATTCACTTTTCTCAACTTCCGTTTTCTCTTCCTCATTGCTCACTTGGCTCCATCTGCTCCTTGCTTCTAGAACATGCCCAGGACATTGCTACCTCCAGGTCTTGGGCCAGCTATTCCCTCTGCCTTGGACTTTCTGTGTATGGATTGCTCCAATATATTCTCTACGTATTTGTTTAATTTTAACCTCCTCAGTTATGGCTATATGACCTCCTACTTATAGTAATCATTACAATCCACCCTTCCCCCTTGCTCCACTGCCTATCCATGATTTACATCTTCCATAGCATTAGTAACCTTCTAACATACTACATTTTATGTATGTATTTTTTTTTTTATTACTTATCCCTATTTGAAGGTAAGCCATCCAGAGATTTGGAATTTTTGTTTGTTGACTGCTCTATTCCCAAAAACTATAAAAGTTACTGGCAAACAGTAGCCACTCAATATTATTAAATGACTGAATTTATTTATCTCCCATTCTCCAAAAATAATTAGGTATTATCGTTTATGATGATCTGTTCTGATATAAATTTGGGGGCAGATAGATGTGTGAAGGGACTAACATTTTTAATCTTAGTATTTTATATATAGTGATTGTGGTTTTATTTCACTTTGTATCATGAGAAGGTCTTTAATTTGACGCCAACTTAGATTGATTTCAAATTCTGGTCAATGAAATAACCTTCAGAATTTTATTTATTTACTTTGGCCAGCTACGAAATTAATATAATGAGGCATCTTGCTATGCAAGGGTTTTGAGAAAATGACATGCATTGACCTATATAAAGCACATAGCATAGTGTCAGGTACAGACTAGCTGCTCAATAAAAGTGGTCTTGTATGTTTAAGTTTTATGAATTAATCGGGGGTCTGACAGTTCACATAGGTTTAGTATATAATCCCTGTCTCCCTAGAAAGCACTTTGATTCAAAGGAAGAAACCTTACAGGAGACATTTCTAGGATCAGCAATAATGGGGGAGATTTTTATTGGTGAAGGAAAGGAAGACAAAAGGAGAGGGGTGGGGCTGACAGAGCACCCTCCCGGACCTCCTCACATCCTCACATTCCCCAGGAAATCACCCTCATTAGAACCCTTGGCAACCGTGTACCTCTGAGCCTTAATAGAGTGAGAGACTCATTCATGAGCACTTCGTGACTTCTATAGCACAGAGACGGTCTTTGAAGATTACAATCCTACCAGAATGTCCCCCACCGAGATTAAATGCTGAAAGAGAAAAAAGATAAGCATGTGAGGAAAGGCTGGGGTGAAGAGAGAGATGAAACAACGTCTAGGAATCACTTCTCATGTCATCATTGTCGAATTAACACCTGACTGGCTCATACACATGCCCCATGGCTTGTTAAAGGAGAAACTTCAAAGCAAGTAAATACTTTTTGAAATGGGAATGCTTGACCCTAACAGTTGGTATTCTCAGGCAGACAGCAGCTGGCATACACAGGCTCATATCCCCAGCCCACACATATGGAGATGCAGTTGTTCCCAGCATCCCCCTTCCTGTAATAAGCCAATAAATATTGATTCTGACCTGGTTGCCACTTGTTCCCCTAGCATCGTCTCTCATTCCAAGACTTCTCGAAACTATAAAAAGCTAATTTCCAGATTTCTAGTCTGGCTAGAAGAACTCAGTTTTTCAATCAGATCTCCCAGAGGTCTAAGAGCAATCATTATGAATGAGAAAAGGCATTTGGTATTCTTCCCAGGTTGGTAGCAGGTAAAGGGAGCAGGACTAGTTACCTTCGGAGGCAATGATGAAATGTAAACATTTGCATCTGCTGCTCATCCTGTAAGATCACAGAAAATTTGGGGCAAGAGCCCGACATGCAAAAAGGCCAGTGATCACTGGAAAGTACAGCCCAGGACTAAAATCATGATCAAAACGCGAAAAATGGTCCGCACTTCTCACACTGCCTGCATTTTATCTCAGGCAATGCAGTTCTAAAGAACATTATTTTGAACATACACGATGGCTAAATTGGAGTTTCAGGAAAACATGTGACTGAAAGCAGACTTGACCTACATTTTGAAGCAGGTTGATTTTTTTTGTTTGTTTTGGGTTTGTTTTTTTTTAATTTTTCAGTTTCTGTGTTCAATAAGAATATTGAGAATCTCCTATATGCTTAGCACAGTTGGAGTAGGTCATCTGAGCAACAGACGATAATTATAAGACAGTTCCCTAACTCAGAGATTTCACTAATTGGAGAGACAAGACAAGCATATACCCTCAGAGTTTTGGTGCTTAATCTTTTGTGGGGCTATCGACTTCGTTGGGTGTCTAATGGCTGGTACAGAAGCCTGCTTTAGAAAAAAAAAAATCAAATATACATACAATTCTTTACTCCATTTTAGTGATTTCACATACTTTATGGACCCCTTTGTGGTCCAGGATAAAGTTTGACTGCCCATCACATTTTCGCATAACAGATTCCCTTTCTTTTTGGAAACACGTGTCACCTGTCAGAAGTATATTTCCCACTTTACCCCTAGCATCTGGTTGAGCTCTGTCACATAATAAACATCATTGAATAAATAAATGCACCAGCGAGTTTAGAAAGCTTGCCTTAGAGACTATGGAAGGCAGTGAGGATGCCCAGGATCTGGGCTGCACTTGGGGTACAGCTGGTCCTAGACACAAAAAGTTCATCAGGACTAGAGTCAGTAGGAAAGGCCTGAGAGGATTAGGGCTGAAATGGGACAAATGGATAAAATCCATGTGGGTACAATAATGAAATGAGCAAGTACTATCATCAAACCATGAATTAAAAATAAAGACCTCTTATTGGTGGGAGAATGAAGGGATGCCCTGGACTTGAGAATCAAGGCTTGCCATGCCCACATGCTATGTTGGAAAAGGAGCCTTTATTTTAAGGATGCCTGCGGTGCCCAGAATCAGTGCAAACCACCAAGACTGGGGTTGAAAGGAGGCAAGGATGTGTGGCATCTGAGCAGCTTGGACCACACACACCACGGCTGTGCCACCTCTATGATGAATTTATCTTCCCAACCTGCTTTCCATTGAGTGACCAGGAGGCAGGTTCCGAAGACAGCACTGATAGGATGAACCTGGGCCACATGCCTGCCCCAGGTGTACCAGAAACTCACAGAGGATTTCCCTAAAGCTTCTTGTAGTCACAGGTAACATGAGAGAAGCATAAGAGGCTGGCCTTAGGAATTTCTTTCCTGCAATAACTATTCGAAACAGTTCCCCCTAAATGAGAGTCGGGTGCTAACAGGAAGTGAAGGAATAGTGGTAGATGTCAGAGAGCCCAAACCAACACATTTCTGAGGGATCTTGAGCAAGGTACCTAAGGTACCTTCCCCCATCTAATACCTCATAGGTAAAAACAACGATGATGATGATGATGATGATGATGATGATGATGATGATAACTGCCTCTGTTTGAGGAAAATTAAATTATAGAATTCATGGAACACTTTTAGCTTATTGCCTGGTGCATGCTCATTCAATGTCCATTATCATTGATGCTGCTGTTGCTACTTATTACTTAGCTGGATGTGGAGGACATGATTTGAGTACCCATGAGTATTTAACTTCAAACTCCAAATGTATCCCATATTTAATACTACATCTCAAAGACACAGATGGGAGTGAAGAAAGTAAATGTTGATGAGTCGGTAAACACCATACAGAAAAGGTAGGATACTTACTCACTTTCTGAGAAAAAGATGGTCTCCCTCCCAGGAACTCTTTCCCCTCTTCAGTATTCCTTTCTTCCCTGCTGTCAGCTGTGCTGACTGTCTTAACACTAATGACTGCCTCCCAGTTTACCATTTCTCAAAGCCTGAAATTGCTTATATTTATTCTTTTCCTACCTCCTTCAAGTCCAGGCTGGTTGCTTGCTCTCAGGAAGGTTCTCTCAGACGGGCAGGAGGGGTGTTTGCCTTCACCCCCATTTCCCACAACTGCCTTGCTCTCCAACCTACAATATGAGTGTCTTCACCTGATATCCAAGATGATGTAACTTGAGGTGGGTGGATGCAGAGCAGAGTGAGGAGCCTTATATGGATTTGATTTAAAATGTAAATGTTATTGGCCTCATGCTTCTAAATGTTTCCGAGTCCTACCCTGAGATCCACGCATACACTTCCTGCCATGTCTCTTGAGGGCAGGACCTTCAATATTTTTAGGGTTTAATTTTTTTAATTGTTTAAAGTATTACATATGTCTCCTCCCCCCGACCCCCATCAACCCCAGAACCTTCACTTTTAAGCAATGACAGTTGTATCCCATTATGGAAATGATATAACTAAACTTTTTAATCGACTCTTGGACTGGTCTCACCATTCTGAGTGGATGAAACTAGCTCCAGAGAAAAACTGTCACCATCTTCTTTCCTAAATTCCTCCCCTACTTCCAACACTGAGACAGTGTGAGTGAGAGTGAGGATGAGGGGTAGAGAGGAGACATCCTTGAAATTTGGGGAATGAGGTCAAAGTGGATAGGAGTCAGAGGAAATCTTACACTGCTCTTCCTTTTCCCACTTCCTATGCCTTATGCCCTTAATATAAACTGTGAGAAGCAATGCAATCGAGCAAAGCAAAGACTGAATAATTCTCATACTCATCAGAGATCAACACATTGAAAATCAAATCGCAACCATCTTCATGACTGCACATTCCTTACTACCAAGAAGTAATCACAGACTTTTCATCTGTTCTTAAAAGCCTCCTTTTACAGTCAAACCTTGCATTCTGACTAAAAATATTTGGTTGAAAATATATTTGGTTGAAAGCAGGTCCCATGCATTAAATAAAGTGAGAACACCTATCTTACTAAGTTTGGTTAAAGACTAATGGGGATTTTAGGCCCAAAATGTAAGTGACTAATGTTTTTCTGTCATCACCATCTGCCTGTACTAGTATACATGCAGCCTTTTCTAAATCAGCAAAAATGGACGCTATCAAACACATATGGAATGCCAACCAAGACATAATCGGCAAACCAAGGGGTAGTCTGAATGTACAGGCTGGCGATCACTCACAAAGACATGATGTCCTCATGTCTATTCATTTATCAGCTTAAATCAAAGGCTTAGGGGAGGAGGAGGGAGAGAAGGGGGAGGGAAGCCTAGGCATGATTAACAATAGGTGCAACACAGGATGAGCTGGATGAAACTGCTCCATATGCAAATTATACAAGTCTGATTGCATCAAAGCATGCACAGTTTAATGAATATAGCAGATGCCTTTATCTTTGCTTGGATGTGCTCCTAAAAGGAAGCCTGTGCCCAGATAAAGCACAGTTTAATAAGGAGATTTTTCATAGCAGAGCCAATGAGCATTTGCATATCTTTCCCTGAGCTTCAGGCCTCTCTCTGTGGGTAGTACTCAGTCTCTTTCCATCTCTTGCTCCTGGTTTTCCCTCCTTCTGTCAATCCTCCCTCCTTCCTCGCACCCCCCCCAAATCCCTAACCCCCAGTCTCTCTCTCATCCATAGGGCTATTCTGATCCTCCTTTCCCCCCCCCATTGAAGTCAGTAAACATGTGCATGTTGTTGGCATATATTTTAGGAGCATGTATACTTAGTGCAAATTAAAGAGAGTCCTACACAGATGAGATTAGAATCTTTAAAACGTGACTTGAGCAATTATTTATCTCGGGCAATTTTCACTTTTCTTAACATTGCCATGTTTCAAACATTCTTTAATCGATTATTTAAATATGTTCTGGTGATTTGCTATTTATGTTTTTTAGTTCTGTTTTTTTTTTTTTTTTTTTTTTTTTTTTTTTTTTTTTTTTTTTTTTTTGCCTCACTAAATTGCTATGTTAAGAGCACATGCTTTGGGGTTTGAAGCCTTTCTTTACCTCCTACTAATATGTAATCCTGGATGAGTCACTTAACCTCTCTGCCCTCATTTTCCTCGTCTAATGAAATGGTGGCAATAATACTTATTCAAAAAATAATTTAAGATAACAGTATATAATGCATGTAAAGCAATCAGCACAGAGCTTGGCACATTACATACACTCAGTAATTATTCTTCATAGAACAGCTTCTTCAAAAGTATTCAGTGTTCAACTACATGTCTTGTATATGCTACATATACATGTAGTTATTTTGTGTGTGTGTGTGTGTGTGTGTGTGTGTGTGTGTGTGTGTATACACAGAATGATCTCTTGTGGACAGGAAGGCAATTCTAGGACATGTTGTTTAGATTATCTATACTGACCCTAACTAAATCAGGCACACACACACATATGTGTGTGTGTATATATATATATATATATATATATATATATATATATATATATATGCATGTGGGTATATATCCATATGCATACATATACAGATATGTGTATGTATGATTTGGATGGTATCAATGCAGCTAAACTCAACTCCATGTCCTATAATTCCCTTCCTGGTCCACAAGAGACATTTTGCTCAAGATTTGGAAGATGGAAATGGAGCACCAAGCCTCTTGCTTTTAACTCTTGGAAGGTCGGGACAGAGCTTGGGAGGTATCACAACTCACCCACGGTTTCGCTTATTTCCTGCCTTAACAGGTCAACATGAGGCTGACTTCCAGCTCGCTCAGCTTCTGGGCCACTGGAGTGTTTCACTTCAAACTGTAAGACAGCACCATCTTCAAAGTTACAGGCATGGGGGTGGTGAGAGACCCTTTCAGGGTCCAGCCTACTCCCACTTCCACTGTCCAGGCCCACCTTCTCTTCCTGAGTACATGAGCTGAGGACTGGACATAATAACAACAGTCTCTCATGTGGATTGTGTAAGCTGCTCCCACAATTGCATGTAGTTAAATCCCCACTTCATTTTTATATGTGTGTCCCTTTGAAGTATAATTAATATCTTAGATTAAAAATAGCCTTTCCTCTCAAGTGAAGTTACTCTGTGAAAATTAACATTACATAGATGCTCAAGCCTAGATAGAAGGTGCTTCTTTATGATTTTTCAAAAACTGCAAGCTCAATGAAAGCTAAACCAGGTTTGATTTTCATCAATTTTCTGCACCTAACACTGAGCTTAGTACTCTCTAAGTTTCTGATAAATAGCAATAATAATAATAATAATTATTATTATTATTATAATTACAACTGATATGTTAGGAAGATTGCAATGGTAGAATTTTTTTCTGAGGGTTAGGTATAATTTTATTCCTTTGAATGTTGTCCTTGAGTTACTAAATTATTTTAAAATTTGAATGCATTCCAAAGAATTATTTTTGTTCTATGATCCTATCAGAGCTCACAAGCATACGGATGGTGTCAGTCTAGACAAGAAACATAAGAAACCAAATTTCTTAGCAAGAGCAACTGTGTTTCCTGGACACACCCTGAGTTATAGCTTCAGATGCAGGACAGAGTGAAGAGGAGCTATTAGGTCTATTCATTACACAAATTTTATTATTTTTCTACATTTTAATAAAATTTCTAATGGAATTTTGACAGCTCCTCTAAATAATTTATTAAATTTATGACCCAGGATGCTATGTTGTCCTCGTCTCAGATTACTCTCTTTTCTCTGCCTTTTCATGTTATCAGAACTACTTAGACAGTAAGCCTTCGTTGGATGAGAATCAAGCATTATAATTCTTCTTAGTCTGTGCACATAAATAGATACTTCTTAATTTATAAAGTGGCCATTGCCTTTTTAAATTAATTATTTTCTTAATGTTCTTAAGTCTTTTGGAGAACATACCACTCAAGTAAGGACTCCAATTTGGATCGCTGAACTCTTGTACCTGTGAACCAAAACAAAGATTCACACCTTCTTAAGGAGAAGCAAAGGCAGTGAACTATCCTTACTCTAACAGCCCAAAGCTAAAATTCTAATTAACCTAATTTGGGGGCAACTATAGCTCTTTAAAATGTTGTGAGTCTTCGTCAAGGTCTATGAAATATTTAGTAATTCCAAGATCCCTAGAAAAGAGAAAGTAAAAATAAAATATGTTGGTTTGTGCATGTGATGTTATTCTTTTTATTTTATTGTTGACAGCTCTATAACCAATAAATCCTGGGCCTTCTCATACCTGGTCTCTGTGAGAAATCTTAACAAAGACACATAGTCTAGCAAGCCAAAGAGTAGACATTAAAAGAGAACTCTAATATTTACTTATGTTTCTATAAAGACATCAAAAGGGAACCAATGAATAATATACAACACTACTCAAAGTCCTTTTCTTTTCCCCTTGGTGCTCTTCCATGCAGCTTCTCACATCCTCAAATCCATAACGGACCCATGGTCCCAGCCATGATGACATCATCCCTATGTTCCCATATTCTCCAATTCTAATAGTGAATCAGCATAGTTTCCCTCTGCGGCCTTATCTTTCTCCTAACTCAACATCAGAGAAGACCTGGGGACCAGGCCAGAACAGCTCCTCCTTTACTGGGAGGAAGGGGTAGGGGGAGAAAAAAGGTACAAAAGACTTAACCATTTAAAATAGCTACATCCCTATCACACCAATTTCAATGTAAGCAAATTCGGCAGCGTCGCAGATTTGGGCTAGATGTGGCAAAAAAATCAAGGTCTTAACAACACAACAATTCAATTATTTGATTCTTCAGTGATCTTGATATTATTACCTTGGTTTCCCAACTCAAATCAATAAAGTGACCTACCCATAAATAGCTTAACTCAACATGAATACCTCCCAAGCCCAGGGATCAGCAAAGGTCAGTGTACCTCGTTTTATGTGGTTCACAGCAAGGATTTTACACTTCCACATGGGAGAAAACAGTCAGAAGAAAAATGTTTTGGCACATGAAAATGAGGCATGATTCAAATGTTGGTGTCCATAAATGAAGGCCAAAATGGGTCAACAGCCACACCCATTCACCCACAGGCTTCTGCACCTGGACTGCGGAGGTGCGTATTTGGCAGTAAATGGGGTGGTCCACAAAGCCTAAAATATCAACTGCATGGCTTTGTACAGACAAAGCTTGCTGGCCCCAAGTATCTCATCACAGTCTGGTCTCATTTGGTTCAGGAAGTTACCCTACTGTCTGCTTACTATTTAGACAGCTGAAGGTCATTGTATGTATCATCCAAGAACTTTTTCATCCTATAAAACATAGAGCACCACAGAATCATTTGCCCTAAAATAATATATATATATATAATCAGCCTCCATGTAGCTAGATCTCTGAAGAAAGTGCAGATTTATAGGAGAAATAGAACCCTTGGTGCCATGGATCCTATTTTCATTTTTATTCAAACACAACCAAGGACTTTTTAAGTGGTTGTTGGTCTCCCAAATTAGTCAATTGCTAGGCAAGAGTTTACTTGCGTGGAGAACTGCCTTTACTACTTCAGTTGGGTCTCAAGTAACTTCCTTTCCGCTCCCCATTGAAGAAGGTATTCAATTCTTTTCCAAGAAACGGTGTTCCTGTTCTCCCCTGGAGATGGCCTCACCACACGCAGAGGTGAAGCTGGTGGAAGGAAAGATGACATGGATGTCATCTTCACATTCCCAGAAGAAAAGCACTATGTAACTGTGTATACATTAGAAAAATTGATAGATCCTCCCTTCCTCCAGTTGATGGACAGATGTAAACCCCATCTACAGCCAGACATTCCTGAGCACTGAACCACCAATCAGCACAGGCCAAATACCCTAAGCCCACGATTCCTAAGTCCCTAGGTCCCTAATCATAGGCCTTACATGAAACCACCAGGCAGCATGTGCTGAGTGCCCTAAGCCCTGTCCCCTTTCCTCCCCTTAAAGGCGCTTGTACCCAGCCCTGGGTCTCTTCTGCTCTCTCTCTCTGGAAGCAGCTGGCAGGGGTACTCTCCTCTTCAATAAAACCTGTGTCCTGGCATCCCGGTCTCCGGCCCCCTTCTCTATTTCATCTTTCAAAAATGAGAGGTTCTCTTCATGTTATCAGTATTAAAATGCTACATCATATGCATCTGAAACTATTAAGTTATTCCACTCTGTTTTTATTCTCCCGCCTCACTTCTGCTTACTTCTTTTAATTTGAGTTTTGAATAACTCAAGTCTCGTCCTTGCCAAACTCACTCTCTATGCACAACGTCCCGCTCTCCTCGTCTCGATAAGTCACTTGCAAACATTCACTTACCCAGCCTTGGAGGTAAAAGTGCTCCGGGAACTTCAAGGTTATGGAATGCAAAAGCTGTCTTTTATTTGTTTCACAGTCAGTACACCGAGAGCACAGAATGGAAATTTCAATGGTACATATCTGCCTGCCTATCTGAGAGGAAGCACACAAAAAAGCAATAGAATTTCTTAAGACATTTAAAAAATGGTATTATTTTGTCAACAGCCTTGTTTATACTACCAAAGCAGTCAGAAATGCACAGTTAAAACTGATTTAAAAACAATAAACAAAATAAATCATTATAATTAATGTGTTTGGAAAGCTAAACCACTGATGAGGAGTCAGTTGTTGGTATTGGAGGGAATACTTGAAGTTATCAAAGCAAAAGTCTTGATGTCAAAGAGAAAGAAGTTCTAGTTTAAAGGGTAGATGAAGCTACCATTTTATTTAATTTAAATTCTTTATTGTTTAAAGTATTACATGAGTCTCCTTTTTATCCCATTGACCTCTCTCTGGCTGCTCCCACCCCCTAGCACATGCCCTCATCCCCCTACTGTCTGTGTCCATTGATTATGCTCATTGAAGCTACTACTTTTAAATGGTGTGAATTTTGAAGTCATTGAAAGAGATTTAGAAGAAACCAAAATTGGTGAGATCTGAAAAAGAACACAAAAATTCCAGAAAGCCCAGCTTTGGAATGGCAAACTCTAAACTGAAATTCTTCTTCATGTAAGCAGTTTGGTCATAAATAATTTGGTCACACACATACATGCACACACATGAATGCACACACGAACATGCACACACTAATGCACATGTACACACACACATTGCCCTTGTATCCTTTGGCCAGCAATTGTATTCTCTGCACTTTAAATAGTCCCTGGCACACAGTGGGCTCTCACTAAGGTTTTTAACTTGATATGTAACAATCAGGCAGCATTATCTAGGTTCTGATCAGAGTTCAGAAAACATATCAATCCTGACTCTGCTACCCACATTAGGCAGTGTTATGAGATGAAATGTGTCTGCCCAAAACTCATATGTTTAAGCCCTAATACCAGTACCCTAAATGTGACTGAATTTGAATGAAGACCTTTAAAATTTAAATGGGGCTCTTAGGGTGGCCCCTAATCCACTCTGACTTTTCTCTTTATAAGAAGAGGATATTTGGATACACAAAGAGACGCCAACATCAGAGACGTGCTTGCACAGAAGAAAGACCATGTGAGGATACGGTGAGAAGGCAGCTCTCTGCAAGACAAGGAGATGAAGCCTCAGGAGATGCCAACGCCTTGATCTTGGACTTCCAACCTCCACAACTGTGGAGCAGTAAATGCTGTTGTTTAAGCCACCCAGTGCATTTTGTTCGGATAGCCTGAGGCGATTAGTACAAAACATCAGCTCCCTGAGAGAAGACATGTCTGTCCCTTTGGCCAGCAATTGTGTTCTCAGCACTTTAAATAGTCCCTGGCACACAGTGGGCTCTCACTAAGCATTTATTGAATAGCTGAATAAACGAGTGAATACACTCAAGCTTCTTGAGCCTTGAATCCTCATCTGTGAGAACAAATGCATCATAACCCCACCATATAAGGTCTTACTCAGTATCAGAGAAAACACTTGTGTGCATAACTAGAGGCCCGGTGCACAAAATTTGTGCACGGGTAGGGTCCTTAGATCTGGCTGGTGATTGGAGCCATTCAGAGCCTTCTGGATGCCAGCAGGGGCCTTCCTTCATTCTGTGCAACCCCCTGTTGGTCAGCACATGTCATAGTGAGCAGTAGAACTCCCGAGAGGACAATTGGTATATTAGCCTTTTATTATATAGGATTCCTTTTATCCACAAAGGACCACATCAGAAGTATTCTTCATTATCATCCCCATCACCAGTGTCACAGTAGTATACGGCTGCTGATTATTCCGAATCTCATTTTCATTGTGGAATAAATAGAAGAGAACTGTTTGTCTCAGAGGGGTGGTGGAAAAAACAAATGATCAGTTATTATGTGGAAAGAATGAAAGACTTGTTAGATGCCAGGCATTTCAGAATCATTATTATTATGACTTCATGCATTCTGGGACTGAAAAGACACGAGTTCAGGATATATGGTTGTCAACACACCTCAAAGCAGTGGCAAGTGCTTCGTGCAATTAGCATCTGAATACACAATTATGAAACACAAGCAATTGGAAATCTCCATAAGATAGAGGTCATTTTCACAAATATTACAGTACTTATTGCACCCGAGTGTATTTTTATATAACTCTTGTAATAATGCAGAATTGCCCCCTGTTTTACAGATAATGTTACTCAATAATGCTAAGGGGAAAGAAGTGTCCAATTCACAAGCTAGGCATTTTTTTCAGCCTTCAAAATATGACCATAAGAAATTGATGAGAATTTAATTGCTTCAAAATCAGATTCTTAGACATATAGTTCATAATTTTAAAGCAATTCATCCATGTTCAATCTCTAAATTACTAATCCACAGTTTCTTGCATTCTGTCATATTTTTTGTCACTTAAAATGATTAAGGTTCATTTGATTTTAGGAAAGTGAGTGAGAGCTAGGGCCAGACATGTTGAGTTTTATTTGCCTCTGCACTGCTCTAGATTTCTAGTGACAGGAAGCAGAATACAAATATAGACCCAAAGTTAGACTCCAGGATGTAAGCTCTGGCTCTCTCTTCACTAGTTGTGTTCTGAGGAAAATGACTCAGTAAACATTTCTGGGCCCTGGGAGGTCCCCATGAGGTCCTCACTGGACAGCTTGTCACAAACACTGTATAATTTGGAGCCACACAATCACCCAGTGGCAGAGGTGGGGGGGAAGCAGAATTCTCTTCTTTGTTTAGACTGTGACCTGGCACCATGTCTGCCCATAGAAAGGAGTGTGCTTCTTTACCCACTAAGATGCCATCTCATCCCCAAGCCATGTGCCCACCTTAGGAAGTACTCTTTTCTAACTCACCCAATGTGTTATGTAGGCTAATTGTAACCTGGTACCTGTCTCATTTTGTACCTATCCTACTTGCAAGATTAAATGAGATAATATGCAAAGTGCCTGCTGATGCTGGTGTATGCTGTGGTAGCTGTCAGCTGCAAGACTAAGTTCCCCTTGACCAATTCCCTCCTTTTATACTCACCACAGTGCCCAGGGTGGTCTGGCTTCTCATCATTTTGTGCAACAGCTGCTTCTGTAGGCTCCCAACAGGTCTCCTGCTTCCACCAGAGCTAGAATTCATTCTAACTCATGTGTAAGTGTAAAGTTGATGCACCAAGCCTGCTGGGAATCCAAGCTGCTGGGAATCCTGCAATGGCTTCACCCAGATCTCTGAGCTATGGGGTCCCTTGCCATCGCTCCCTGCCCAGCACCTGATGATTGGTGATGTTGAGCACGTTTCCATATAGTTGTTGGCCATTTGTAACTCTTCTTTGGAGAAATGTCTAGTTAGGTCCTTAGCCTATTTTTTTAATTGAATTATTTGCCTTTTTGCTATTGAGTTGTAGGAGGTCCCTATACATTTTGACAGGCGGGGATACTTACCACTATACTAACGAGGAACTGCACATTCCCTATACATTTTGGATATGAAGCCCTTATCAGAAATTTTCTCCCATTCCATAAGCTGCTTTTTTGTTTTGCTAATGGTTCCTTTTGCTGGGCACATCTGCTGTACCTGCATTTGATGGGCTCACGTCGCATTTTCCTGGGAGAAATGATCCTGCTGAGATGGCAGGGCTACTCTGTTGCGCCAAGATGGCACTTCTCTTCCCACTACAGTTTCTGTGACTGGATTTTAAAAAAAATCAAATCCCTCAGGGTGAGATATTTCAGGACCTGTTTAGGCTGAATTCCATTCTCAGCTCTAATTTTTCAAAAATGAACTAAGTCATTGATAGGAAGCTTTCGTGCGGGAGCCTGGCCTATCCTAGCTTATGATGTGGCCTCCCATCATGACCTGATACTGGCACCCGAAAGGATTTAATGGAAATGCCAGTGTTTGAAAAGCAAAAACTTTGGAAACCTTTCTCTGATGTTACAGGGAGAAGGTGGAGGAGGAGGAGACCTTGACAACTGTTATAAAATTTACCTCACAACCATCCTATAGGATAAGTCTTTTCATCACCATTACACAAGAAACTGATGCTCAGGGAGGGAGAGTCATTTGTCAAAAGCCAAACAGGTAAAAATGAGTGACGTCCAGATTCGAACCAACTACCTGACTCCATTTTCACCTTTCTTTCAATTTCTTTCTAAACTAGACTCTTATTCCTTTAATGACACCTCTGATTTCCACTCATTAATTAGAGCTGAGGCTAAATTGAGCCCAAAGTTTACCTCCAGCTAATCATGGTTAATTTACCATCTGGTGGTAATAATAGACTGTGTTTAAAGATACACAGGCATCAACTCTCTACCATTCCCATCACGCCTATGTTGGCAAATCTTTCCTCTGGCCTTTAACCAGTGCTGCGTTTGGAGTTTCTGCCCACCTTTTGACTATACCTGTTTCATCTTCTGACTCCAGAAACATTCAAAAAAAACCCTTGAGCTAAAATGTTAGCAAGTTTGATAGCTTCTTCCGGGTCATGCTAACTATCACAATAGCAATGCTGACAGCATTTTCTGACATGAATCCCTTTAATTGTAAGTATTCAAGATCACTTTAACTAAAGTAGTTGAGGAAAATGCAGGAGTTGCCATGGTTTAAATAAAATTAAGGGGGGTAGGGAGGAATAGCAGAAGGAAGCATACTAATTTAACATACAAAGAGCTGTATTTCAGTTCTATCTAATTAGCAATGTTCAATATTATTAAAATCTGTTGACAAAAAGTAGCAGATGCTCCATTTTCCTTGATGTTAATTAATGAAGTTTTTACCTCTGAATTTTTTACAGAAACCGGATCTTTTATCATCAAAGAGCTTTCGCCTACACAAAATCTACATCTGGAAAAACATGTAAGTGTGTCAATATTCAAAAAAGGACCATTATCCTCTGAGTTCTCTTTGTTCCTTTTTCTTAAAATGTTCCAACTCAAGATATTCACCAATTTCCATTAAGATAAATAGTGATAATGGCATGGTAGAAATTAGCAGGTATCTCTGGCTGACTCTTTTATGGTGGGGATGGCTCATTGGCAGTGCTTTAAAATTAGAAGGCTGTTATCATTCTAACAAGGAATTCATGAATTTTCAACCTATAGAAAATAGGTTTTGTAAATGTTGATTTTCTAACTTTATTGGAGGATGTTTCTAGCATATAAAAAAATTAAAGTAATACAGTAAATGTCTAATTACACATTGCCCATCTTCAATGATTATTAATTCCTGCATGTTCTCTAATTCATTAATACCTTCACCCATTTCCCTGTTCCCACATGATATCACTTCATGCAAAAAGTATTTTATTGTGGAACATAAATGAAGAAATAACAGAACAAAGGGGCAAACACCCTAATTCACTCACATTGGTAGGTGGTCCATCAGCCCATCACACTCCATCATTTTCAAACTGAAATCCCAGAACTGGGATTCCAAGGTCTGGGTTCCTCCATTGCCTCAGCCCCAGGCTACCCTGCCCCTGCTCCAGGACCCATCCTCCTGACACTGAGTCATTGCTTTTGGAGTTTCCTCCGATGTCAGTAGAGGCTATGTAAAAAAAAAAAAAAAAAAAAAAAAAAAAAAAAAAAAAGAAGAAGAAGAAGAAGAAGAAGAAGAAGAAGAAGAAAGAAAGAAAGAAAGAAAGAAAGAAAGAAAGAAAGAAAGAAAGAAAGAAAGAAAGAAAGAGAAAGAAAGAAAGAAAGAAAGAAAGAAAGAAAGAAAGAAAGAAAGAAAGAAAGAAAAAAGAGGTCAACCAAGTTAGCAGTTTTCTTGGTCAAGGTGCTTCTCAGAGTCATCAGTATGCACTACGCATTGGGAAAACTCTAAAGCGTACTCTCTTCCCAAACAATGTGGCGTCAGGAGGAAACTGACTGGTGCTTCATGATCACCATAGTGAAGAGCTGATATTTTGGCAAACTGAAGGGGAAAGGTATTTTTAAAACATTATAATTCCCATCATCCTTTTCTTGCTAACAGTTTTATAAGTGTTAAACTAGTCCTGAGTTAGAGGACAGTTGCCTCAAGGAACTAATTTATTTTTGGGATTTAGAGTCGCCACCCATAAGGAAGTAGTACATAATGTCAATAATTACAGAAGCATAAATAAGAGTCATTTGACTGAGATGAACCAAGTTCGTAGGAGTCTTTAATTCACACTGCGAGATGATGTCAATCCCGAAAACTGATATTGGAAATGAATGTCAGCATACTCAGGAATTAGCATGATGAGAAGGGAAGGGCTAGGTAACGTTTTTGGACGCCCCATGTGCAAAGGGAGAGGCAAGAAAGTCAGGGCAAGTTCAGGAATCGGTAGAACTAACCAGTCTATGCTTTGATATTCACATTCACAGAAGGGAATCAAAATGGTACCTACCTGGTAGGGACACTGTGAAAATTAAACTATGTCCTTAACATAGAATGCGCGCATCAATGCCTCCATACACTGAGCACTCACTTAACGTTAACTAGTGCTATGTATCATGTGTCCGTATGCGATAAAAATGGGTGAAAGACATTGCAAATATGTAATGCAAACATCACTTTTAGGCAAGTCCCTAATCAAAAACTTCAGAGAATGCGAAAAGATGTGGTCTGTGCCATTAAAAAAAAAAAAAACACACAAAAAACCCCCCTGAACATTCTTAAAACAGAATGACATGCCTGTGTGAGAGTTCAGGCCTGATTCCTGGCATGAAAATGACATCTGATGCGCCTCTGATCTGCTCCTCCCGGAGAATGCAGAGTCGGTGTGAGCCATGCCGCTGGGCTTTCCTTCCGCTGCAGGAGGGGGTGGTGGTGGGGGGAGGCCAGGGCTGTTTGTGCACAGGCCGCAATTATCCTCTGCCACCCAGAGCCTGCCAGCCGCTGCTCTGCTCCCCGGCCATCCACACTGCTTCCCGCCGCCAGCTGCTTAATGCCGCCGAGGTGATGGGACCTGAAGGCAGCGAGCGAACAGGTGGTAATTATGACTGACACAATGACGGCCTGTGCAGACATGTAACCGCCGAACAAAACACCGCAGTTAGCTAACAAGAGCTCTGTGGAAGGTTTTTCTGCTGGCACTGTGTCTCCTGTCTGACACCTCTGAAATGGGAGGTGGAGGGGAGGGAGGCGGGCAGGGTGTTCAGAGGTATAATAGGCCAGCTGAGCTGCAGGGAGAAGGCTTAACTTTTGTTCCCTGAGCTGGGATGAGAGCAGCCCCTGTTTTTATGTTGATTGCCCACGGTGCCCGTTGCCGGCAATTTTTCCTTTTGAAAACCTGTCCTTTGGACGCTTCCTTTGATACAGTACAGCTCGCTCACACCCAGCACTGGCAGCAGTTTTCAAGCTGCCATGGGTTTCTTGATACTGTAGTTCATAATATACACACAAGAATATAGACCTTCTTTTTCTCCTTCTGCCTGGAGAGCTCCAGGGACCTCCTGGATCCCTCCCTAAAGAGAAGGAAGGGAAAGAAATATCGGGGCGTGTTCTCTCGCGTGCACTGCGGTTGATTCTTATCAAGATGGTGGACATCACTAGAGGCATATTGACCCCCGAGTCCCTAAAAAAATGTGACAAATGCTATAATAAATGCATTTTTAGATTTTTTAAATTTATTTATTTATTTATTTATTTATTATTATTATTATTATTTTTTTTTTTTTTTTTTTTTTTTTTTTTTTTTTTTTTTTTTTTTTTTTTTTTACCAGATTTCTTCCCTGCTGGATTTCCTTCAAAAGTTCTTGGTCTGCCAAAACCGCTTTGGCTCAGTGGTAGAGTGTCGGTCTGTGGATTGAAAGGTCCCAGGTTCGATTCCGGTCAAGGGCATGTATGTTGGTTGTGGGCACATCCCCTGTAGGGGGTGTGCAAGAGGCAGCTGGTTGATGTTTCTCTCTCATGACATTTCTAGCTCTCTATCTCTCTCCCTTCCTCTCTGTAAAAATAAATAAATAAATAAAAATAAAAGTTCTTGGTCATCCCATCCCCTGCACTAGTTCATCTGGTCCAGCCAAGTTCAAGAGAAAAATCATAGATAATTAAGAATAGTTTCGTAAGTTCAACAATGGAATCAGCAGGGGCTTATAATGGTTGCTCCATGCCAGGATGTGGGATGGTGGGAGAAATAAAGGGAACAGCCAAGAGAGAGGCAGGCATTCTCTCTCTTGCTCTTCTGACTTCTCTCTCGTGCTACTACTGGAGAAATCTTCCTAGTACCATACGATGAGTGTGGCCGCCAAAATTCCTTAGGGGCAGAGGATTTGTAAAGCCAGGGGGTCTACAAATTTATTTTGAGATGGCTTAATATTGCATCTTATATAACCATTTTTTTAAAGCACGACTCTGTAAGATGCTAATAGAACCCAGCTTGGTATTTTCTATTATCATATACATTCCTTTCAAATAATCTCTGGGGTTATTCTTTCCTGACCCTGCTTGAAATGTCCATCCTCCCTTGGGGTCAAATTGCCCCTTCAGGTGGCCTTCTAGCAGACAACAGATGGTCATACACATAGCTGTAGAGTGGGAGATACTTGACATCTATCATGTCATCCTCAGCTCTTGGGGCCCCAGCTGAATGGATCAGCGAGACCTCATACCAAGTCATGCTGACCATGTTAATATGAAGGGCGAAAATCTAGTCTGTTTAGAGACTTAGGTAATCTCTCTAGTCTGAAGAGACTTAGGTAGGAACCACACTGATTTCACCTATTACTTGGAGAAACTATGCTGAGGGAAGTTTGAGTGCTCTCTGCCTGTCAATGCCACCAAGCAATCCTTGGCACATGATTCAAATTCAGTTGCATTACTCATTTGGTGAGAGAAAAACAGTGGCCTTTTCCTATCAAAAACAAAGTTTGGAGAGCAGATTACTTTGCCTAATTGGTTTACCAATTTCAACCAGACCTACCCATCTAACCTTACTTCCTACTTGTCTACAACATGAAACCTCTTTTTTGTTGACTTGAATGTGGTATAAATTTTCCAAACGTTCATATGAGTATATTTAAAAATCCCTACCTCCCAGTCATGTCCTCACATTCATGAAGACCATTTGCTAATAAGTTAATAAAGGATCGATAGAATGCCTTTATTCAAATCAATAGTCACAAATTTCAGCAATTCATGGCATGCATTTGGCAATGTTTTTACTGAATTATTTTTCAGACCTAGCCATTCAAAAATAGAAGTTTGCAAGGGAGTATTCCAGGGCTAAGGTTCTTAGCAGTGGGATTCCAAGGTCACACTCATGGCCTGTGCAGCAAGAATAACACATCTTTAGGTAGATCTATTGTACATACACTTTTAATGTTAAAAGAGAAAATGAGGACAGATCAATGAGAGACCCAAATTCTTATTTTGTTCTGTTTCATGATTTTGAAGTACATGAAAAGTGGGCCAGGAAAAACACTATAACTGAAACTCTGGAATGTAATTATAATTCTTAGCTTCAAATAGACATATTCCAGACTTAAAACTAGTAAGGAAAGGCAAGTAAGCTAAAATAAATAAGGGTTTAAGTCACTTCCGTTATGAGATTCAAGATGTATGTTAAATATACTAAATTTCATACAACTTAAAATTACAAAAGACCTTTAAACAAAAGTTTCAATTAAGGAGCGCTCATGACAAACCTATGTGGATGAACCAATGGAGCCACTGCCCTTGACCTTGACCCTGACCTCCAGAGCTGCACTTAGATGTGGGTAGGACTGGCCTTTACCAGGCTTTCAAGATTCCCCGGGCACACCATGCTATAGATTAACTACCCTGCATCCTGCATACAAAGTGGCTTGCAAATTCTAAACAAGAAATTTTAAACTACATAAGTCAGGATTAGTGAAGTTTCTCAGACATCATATGGACATTTCTTTCAACTCAGAGAATCCTATACAATAAATAGCTAATATGCTAATTAGACCAAACAGCAAAATGACAGTCTGGATGACTTTCCGGACAAAGCTGGGGCTACCGTGAGGGCCAAGCCCCTAGAACAAATTTCATGCATTGGGTCTCTAGTCAAATATAAATGATAACCCAAAGGAAGTTCCCTTTAAAACAGAAGAGTAAGAGGAAACAATCTATTTTAATCATCTCTCTCTCTTTCTTTTCTTTTGTTGTTTACCTTTTAAAAGTCAAAAAAGTACAGTGTCCTATAAAACTTAAGTCTTGGTGCTTGTTAAACAAATATATTTTTCATAGTTTGGGGTACTGGATGCCCAAGATCATGGCCCATCATGGGCATGTCCCGGTGCAGACAGCCCACTTCTTATTGTGCTCCCCCACAGTGGAAGGGGCTGGGAAACTCCATGAGGTCTCTTTCAAAAAGAATACTATTTCTATTCATGAGGGCTCTGTCTTTATGACCTAAGCACTTCCCAACGGCCCCACCTCCTAAATCCATCTGCTTTGGCGGTTAGGATTTCAAAATAATCCTTTCAGAAGGACACAAACATTCAGACCTTAGCACAAGGACACATGTGGAGGGGGATCCTAAGTATATGGGTTCAACCTTTAGTTCAGCCTCCACCCACCCCAGTGATTTTCAATCTGGCTGCACATCAGAATCACTGGGGGGAATTTTTAAAGATACTGGTTCCTACATCCGACCTGAGACCAACTAAATGGGGTTTTTAAGGACTGGAACCCAGGCATTAGTATACTAGTATTTCATTTCCTCCGAGTCATCTGGACGTGTAGCCTGGGTTGAGAAGCACTGTTGACCTCTCTAAGCTCTTTCTCTGAGATGCAGTTTATTACAATATTCACTCTTCCCTTTCTAACGGAGTAGCCAGTCACCACCTGTGGCTTCTCTATGGGAATGTGGCTTGTCTGAAATGAGATATTCTGTGATCCTAAAGTATACCCCAAATGTTGAAGACTTAATATGAAAAGAAAATGCAGAATGTCACATTAGTAATTTGTTCATTTATGATATGTTGAGATTATAATATTTTGGATATTTTGGCTTAAATTGAATACATTAGTATAACTAATTTCACATGTTCTATTTTACTTTTTTATGAGGCTACTAGGATACTTAAAATTACTTATAGGCTCAGAGTATGTATTAGACAGCACTGCTATAGACCAGTGGTTTCCAAAGTAGGATCCCTAGATTGGAAACATCAACATCACCCAGGAGGAGCTTGTTAGGAATGGAAATTCTCGGGCCTCACTGCAGGCCTCCTGTAGCTGGGTGTCTGGTGGGCTGAGCCATCTACTTTAATAGGCCCAGGAGGCGCTTCTGATATGTGTTACATCTGAGAACTCCACCCAGATGGTGGCTGAAGCGATACACCTTTTCGACTGAGTTTCCTTCCTTATTGTCTTCCAAGTGGTCTACGGTTGGTTTAGAACAAAATGTTAAGTGGCTTTCTTTAGGGACCTTGTGTGCAACATTAGAGACAAAAGTCCATTGACCCTAAGAGCTGCTTTTTTTTTATGGATACGAGGAAAACTCTTATTTAAATAAAAAGTAAAAATTGTACAATGGCTTTTAGGTACAATATTATAGTCTTGAAATGCTTAAATCTCTTCCTATTTTTATAGTGCGTACCTAATATTTGTTTAGGATCTGTTAAATATCAAAATATTTCATATAAAATACCATTTAAAATACACACTGACATGTGTATGGCACCAGGTATCACCAGGAAGGTGTGGCTGTGTTTATAGGGGAGACGATGCCACATCTCTGACATATTTATTCTCTCCTTGATTTGCGCACGCGGCTCTTAAGCTCACCCTGGTTTCCCCAGCGTGGATCCAGTCTCATCCATCAGCCCCTTTGTCAACTTCTCTGGAAAAGGAAAAAGAAAATGATCTGAGGTCAAGAAGCTCCCTTGCCATGGGCAGTTTAACCTAACTTGTCTGAAAGGAGATTTGAATTCTCAAAAATAAGCCTAACTTGGAAGCTAGCAAATTAAACAGTGACATTTAGTGAAAGCTGAGAGTGCGTCCTTCTAAACCAAGAGAGCAGGAGTCCCGAGCGTCCCTGAGAGCCCTGAGGTCACAGGTGGTCTCCAGGCAGTAAGGACCAGGCTCTCTCCGGGCCCACTGTAGGGTAAGCACCTGTCCCTGGGCGACCCTGATGGGAATGGAAGTACTGGGCTTGGCTACCGATAGAGGTAGGGAGCATCGCATACCCATAGTGAAGTTCTCCAACTGAAGGGACACAAAAGATAAAACTCACTAATCCACAACTTTGTCTAGATCATATTACCCTGGGTATTTCACCATAAAAATGTGAGAACAGTAAATACAGATTTTTGGTTCTATACCACAATTGAGACATAAAAGTGTCGAAACAGCCCCAATGGGAGACTAAAAACCATGGCAACCACTACAAGAAGTCCCAGGTCGAATGGCTCCTTATCAAAATCTATGAGAGTTGTGATTACAAAAAGATAGGTTGTGAAAACTCAGCCAGCATAAAGAAGTCTCACCTGAGTGAAATAAAAATGAGAACATCCTTTATCTAAGTATAAAAGATAACCATTAATTTAGATTCTTCTAGAATATTAGCTGAGTGCTATGGAGGAAGAGTAAAAAAGAAGATAATTTGGGCTCTGGAATCAGCCTGCCCTGGGTCTGAGATCCAATTTTGTCACTTGCAAGATTTAGGGCCTTTTAGAAGTTAATTTCTCTAAGAGTCACTTTCCTCTCTTGTAAAAGAGTCTTTCTGCCATGCATCCCCTGGAGCTGTTGTTTGGGGTTAAGAGACATGATGTATGTTAAATGTGTAACCTAGTACGCAGCACGTAGGAAGCACTCTGTACGTGGTAGATACTACTTTACTAACTATGACCACCATCAATTCAATTCCTACTGTCATTCCCAAAATGAGGAGACCCACACCTTTCAAAGTGAGGATCAACATTTTTCAAATGTCTACTGCACGCCAGGCACTCCGTTGATGTCATTTCACCTTCACAATACACCAAAAGGTAGGCTTTATTTCTGCCTTGTACTGGTGGGAAAAGAAGGCCCAAGGATGTTAGGCAATTTACCCAAGATCCCACAGGTAGAAAGAGAGAGAGCCAGAACTTCCATCCACGTCTAGTTGGCTCTGTAATCTAAGCTTAACTCTGTAGTCTGTTTGAAATTCTCAACACTGAGGGGGGGAAAAATCCTATTACAGTTTTTTGCAGAGAGGGGACACTTTTTATTTCTTATAGACAGAACATTAAAATTTAACCAGACTGAATAGAAATGCACTGCATGCAGAAATTAGTGAAGTTATTTCCATTTTTATTTGGGTGCTCTGAGACTTAAGGCCCTTAAGCTCCAGGCTAATATTGGGTTTTATCCAGTGGCAACAGGAAAACCAGTTCTCAAGAGATCTGGTATATCAGAACAGATGCCCGTTGCATATATGTTTAATTTTAACAAATAGTTCTTCATAACTATAGGATTTTCTATATTTATTAAAAAAAAATCTGGCACACAAGAAAATATCAAATTGTGCTATTCCACCTCCATATGTGCCAGTTATCTATAAATATAGAAATGCAATAATTATCGCTAAGACTGTTACTTGTTAAATTTTTGAAAACAGATAAATTATGAATATGAATTCGAGAAATAGCTGAAGGAGTTAAGAAACGGATAAGAATCTCAAATCACTAACTCTCCAAATTAAGTGGGACCCCAAAGGCTACTGAATCCAATACCCAGAGGAGGACTTTGAATTCACTCTTCCAAGTGGTTTTCAAACCTCTGCATAAACACCTCCATGGACAGCAAGCTCGCTTTTGAAGGCTCTCATTTGTTGCTGGATGACCCTAGTCCTTGAGAATTCCTTCCTTACGTTTATGCAGTCTGCTGATGCTGGCGCTGCTATGAATGAAGCCACCACTACATCAGGCACCCTTTCAGCAGCATGAGACTCATTACCTCACAGAACCTTTAACACAACCTCACGAGACACCCTGATGTTCGCAAGAGACACGTTGGCCAAGGCACTAACCATGACAAAGTGAGTGAGCGGCCCCGTCGGCCTGGCTCCAAGGCCTTGCTCTGACCACTGCATAGCAGGGCCTGCAGGTTACAGGTCCCAGGTGGGGTTGGTGACAGATTGCCTCATCAGGGCAGCAAAGGCCTAGTGCAAGCCTGTTTCCACAGGAAACCCCCTCAAATCCACGATTGACACATACCATGTCTCCAGGAACAGACTCTTGTCCAGGTTAAACATCCCTGACCCGCCATCATTCTGTGCACATAACAAAAGTTCATGTTTTTTCACTTTTGTGGGGACTCCTGTAGAGACATTCTAACTTGCCAACATTCTTTGCAAGCATGGTGACCGGAACTAGATACAGCACACAGGAAATGGCTCAAAGAGTGAAAAACAGGCGCCCACCGGGGTGTCACTCTGGATCCTCTCACCCCATCAAGCAGATGTCTAGCTTCCCCTGCCACCTCATGTCACCACCATCTCCTACCATCCTTACAGCAAACAAAAGCCCACATCTCTCTTGTCTTAGACCTTCCAGGCCATGCCTCCTCTCATTCCAGAAAAACTATCCAGCCACGTGATCCACACGACAGGTGACTGTTTTTTACGTACCTTCCTCCTTGGATCTAGCATGTGGCCTGCAGTGGTACTTGACCCTGGCCAGTTATAGGCCTTCCCCAAAATTATTTCATTTCTCCTGAATAAACCAGAAACATGTGAGTCTGAGAGCTGTTTTCAGCCAGACTTCCTCCCTTGTGGAGGAAAACTAAAAAAATCCACCAGGAGAATCAGCAATGAGACAGATTGAGAGAGTCCAAGCAGCACTCCACTTCTAAGCCCTCAGTGTTTGCCTACAAGAGCCAAAACCTTCCTCTTTTGTGTCCATAAAGGTAATGTTTCTGTCACTTGCAACCTCAGGAGTCCAGACTAATTCACTGCTACCTTATCTCTGTTTGAACAGTCAGTTGACTTTTTAGATTCAAGTGCCAGCCCGGACATCTATTTAATTTTCTTTGATTTGGGCCATGTTTCTAGCTTATAAAAACATTTTGTTATCCTTTCCAGCTTCCTGCCATCTTCAGATTTGATCACTGAACTAGCAGACCCCTCACCTAAGTAATTAACAAAAACTTTAATACAGGGCAAAGCGGTGGGTCAGGCCTGAAGTCAGCCCTAAGACGCCACTGTCAAAACTGAACGGGGCCATCCATCAGCGATGCTTCCATGGTGTAGCTGTCCCATCAGTCAAGAACTGAGTTCAAGTGTGGATGCTTCCACTGTTAGTCTCCAGTGTGAACTCGCAGCCCCTCAAACATGATTTTTCTTCTCTGTGACTCAGCATTCCCATTACTGAAGTACCTGCCAGGACTGCACAGCATAACAGAAACAAAGGACAGTATATTGATAATTTACAAAAATCAGTCATTTGTTTGAATAGAAAAGGGGAGGGCAAGCTCCAGTCATGGAGAGATCGAGACCTTGTATTTCTGATGAAGACTCTGAGGTAAAATAACCTGGCTGTTGCATTTCAGGTTGCTAAGTGTTTGGACTATATATATATATATATCAATATATATATATATCAATATATATATATATCAATATATATATATATATATATATATATATATATATATATATATATAATGTGAAAGAATTAAAACACTTTGCAGCATCTATTGAAATCATCATATGGTGTTCCTTATTCGGCTATGTGTTTTTTTTTATATAAAAGAAAACAATTCTTTCATAATGCTAAAAGCAGGCTGACTTAGATGATAGCTGACATGGGGGTGGGGGAGACAGCACTAACAGTGGGAAGATGGTAACAACATAAGGAGTAACCAAAGTGAAGCTTGATGCACTTCAAAACTGCACAGTGTCAGCAGTCCCTGGGCTGTGCCCCTGTGCACAGCAGGGAAGTGGGAAATGAATGAGCTTCGGGATCTGATAAGCGTGGGTACAAATCCCTCCACTCCCCCCCCCCCCCCCCCCCCCCCCCCCCCCCCCCCCGGCTGATGGTGTAGCAATGCCTACTTCACAGGGCTGTTTCGGGATACACGTGGCCACTGTGAAAGAATACTGCCCAGCGTCAGGCCCATAGTATTGATAGTTTCTCAATAAATGTGAGTTCATTTCTCTCCCTGTTTTATTAGTTCCCCTGATAACATATAAAAAGATAAAAACTCCACATTTGACTAGAGAGGTAGCAGTGATAAAAATAAACTGTATGATAACCAAAGTGTGAGATATCTTACCTAATGATAGACAAACATGTAAATTGATGGTACCTCTGCTATGCCACCAGCCAACCAGGAGTGGTATGCAAATTGACCCAACAAGATGGAGGTTAATTTGCATACATAGGCAATGAGGGACGGGGGTGGGATGCTTGCGTTGTAGCCATGACGCAGGTGTTCTGTCCCACCCCAGGTCTCTCAGGGCCTCTAGGCAGTGTGGGAAGGCAGGGCCTGAGCGGAAAGGAGCTGGACCTGAGTAGGAAGGCAGTGCCAGCAGCCAGGGAAAGGAATGCCCATTCTAGCATGAATCTCAGTGCATCAGGCTACCAGTGTATATATATGATTGAATATTATTCATTCCAAAAAAGGAAGAAGAAAGTTCTGACACATGCTATAGCATGGATAAACCCAGACATTATGCTAAGTGAAGTGAGTCTGACAGAACAAATCCTGTATAATTATATAAAGGCCCTAGGTAGTCAGAGTCACAGACACAGGAAGTGAAAGGGTGGCTGCCAAGGCTGGGGGATTCGAGAAGGAGGAGTTGCTGTTTAATGAGCATGGACTTCTGTTTTGGGAAGATGAAAACATTTGGAGGTGGATGGTGGTGATGGTTTCACAAAGTGAATTTACCGCTGAACTGGTAATATCTGGAAGAACACTTTGTAAAGTATCTAATTGTCTCACCACTATCCTGTGCACCCAAACTAATACAAACTAATATTGAATATAAACTATAATAAAATTAAATAAATAAAATTAACATAGTTCATGGGCAACTAGTGGTAAAAAATGGTTCAATTAAAAAACGGAACTTTTTAATTGAACCACACACACACAAAAAAGTTACAGTTGTGGGATTGTTTTGAGTGTTGTCAATTCCAAATTTAAAAAGTAACCTGAGAATTTCCAAACCATGCATGTCCCATCCATCAAATTCCCAGGAAGCCCAAGATGGCAGCACATCCTTCTGGTGGAAAAGAGTACACATGAGCGCAGAGGCAGAACCCACTTCCCAGAGCCTATAATTAGTGGCAGCCCATAGAGACAGTGCTGCTCCGAGCTCAGAGATGCCAGTCCTTGTAGCTCTCAAAGTTCCCACTTGCTTCTCCCTCCTCTGTGCTGATCCTGAGGCTAAGAGTGAATAGAAACATCAGGTTTCACCTTTTTTACTTTCTCATTCAACTCACTCTATTCCACACTGGCAATAGTATTTCTATCATAATTTTGCAAAGCATGTCAGCAAATATCCGAGTCTTAAGGAAGCCCTTGATGGTGAGATCCTACTCACAGTAATCACCAGCTCCTCTGAACTGGCGTTTGCTATCTGTACTCTCCAATTGACATTTGTCACCTGGGCTTGGGGACATCTCTTTTTTGTGGTCTTGCATTGTTATCTATCACCGAGTCAGATTCACCAAGTTCTCTAGCAAAATTGGATATGGCCATTGCCTTGGGGTTGACTGTACATCCCTTGGCTATAGAAGGAAGACACTTCAGTTCTTGTTCAGCATATTTCCTCTAGCTTTGCTGTCTACACTGCAGAGATCTGTATTGCCACTTAATATTTGAGAACTCTAGCCTCTCTCCATACTGCTGCCAGAATTACCTTCTTAAAACGCAAACCCTGTCATGCCAGTGCTGTGCTTAAATCATCCCATTCATTGATTTGCTTGGTGCATATTTTTTGAGCAATGACTAAGAGCATAACCTGGCCCTGAGTTGATCCTGAGTTGGTTATTCAAGATACATAGATGAGAAGACACTTTTTTTTTCCCACCAGGAGCTCATAGACAGTGAACAGAGGGACATGCCACCAACAACAATATAATGTGGACACTAACAGATGTGAGTACAAGGCACCCCAAGACATAAAGGAATATAAGGCCATACAAGGAGACTTGACTTTGGGGAGGGAACACACAGTACAATATGGAGATGATGTGTTAACAGAAGTGTACAACTGAAACCTATATAATTTTATTGACCAATGTCACCCCAATAAATTCAGTAGAGATTTAAAAAGGAACATGAGGTGTGGCATTTAAGGGCATCTTCATAGAAAGTGCACTTTCCCATAGGATACTACCTGATATGGGAACTTCCCCTTCCCCCTTGGGTTCTCCTAGCTTCTTCAGTGCCAGAAAGATGCGGTTGGGCATCACCATCAGTGACAACAAAAGAAAATCCTGGACCTGAACAGGCAGCACTCCCGAGGCACTTGGTAATTTTGGAAAAGATATTTGTAATATATACTTGATGAAAATACTCTTAGAATATTTGCCAAGTTACCATAAATCCACAATGAAAAAGCTCAATTTTTCAAAATTAATAAGACACTTAAACAGAATCATTACAAATAAGCTATAAGCACATGTAATCAGCTCAATGCAAGATGACATATTCACCAGGAAAATGCAAATTAAAGGCACAACAAGATGCACTTCATACCCACCAGGATGGCTAAAACTAAAAGACTGGGAAGACTCAGTCTTGGTGAAAATGAAGAACATCTGAACCTCTTTTGTATGGCTGGTGGAAATATAAATTATTACAGACTTTGGAAAACATTTTGCTAGTGTGCTAGTGTACAAGAATGTTCATAGCAGATTTTTTTTTTTGTGTGTGTGTGTGTGTGTGTGTGTGTGTGTGTGTTTTTCCATAAGAGCCAAGAACTGAAAACATTTCAAATGTCCATCAGCCATAGAATGGGTAAATATACTTTAGTATATTCATGCAATGGAATATTGAACAGCAGTAAAAAGGAAAAAAAAAAAAACATATGCTACAAGCAGCATCATGGTGAATCTCACCAACATAATGTTGAGGGGGGGGGGGAGTTCAAAAATAGCCAAAACTTATCTGTTGTGATAAGAATCAAAACAATCATAGGTTTTAGGAGATAATTACTGAACGAAGGCAGGATTGAGTCTCTGGAATGCTGGTGGTATTTTTTAACGATTTGGTTATGTTGGGAGGGAGGGAATTCATTGAATTTTACACTCAGTTTGTGAACTTTGTTTCATACCTACATTATTCCTTAAAAGAATTAATTGTTTAAATAATTACCTTTAAGCCCTGGCTATCTTAGTTGCTTCTGCCCTCCATGTTCAGTCCAATGCCCCATCTATCACTGAGGATTTACCTGTCCACAATGAATTTGGAGAGTTTATGCCCATTAGCCAAATTGAGGAATCCAAATTATTTTCTATATATACACATCAAAACCCTTAAGATGCTCTAAGGCAGGGGTGGGAAAACTTTTTTCTGCCAAGAGTCATTTGGATATTGATAACATCATTTGAGGGCCATACAAAATTAACAACTTAAAAATTAGTCTGCTGCCGAAACCGGTTTGGCTCAATGGATAGAGCGTCGGCCAGCGGACTGAAAGTTCCCAGGTTCGATTCCGGTCAAGGGCATGTACATTGGTTGCGGGCACATCCCCGGTAGGGGGTGTGCAGGAGGCAGCTAGTCGGTGTTTCTTTCTCATCTATGTTTCTAGCTCTCTATCCTTCTCCCTTCTTCTCTCTAAAAAATCAATAAGAAATATATATTTTTAAATTAGTCTGCTATATGTGGTCAAACATTTAATTAACTCACCCCTGGTGACTTGGCAGATCTAGGCCAAGTGATACGACCCTCAGGCCAGGTGTTCCCCACCCCTGCTTTATGGGATGGCCCACCTTTGATCATTGGCTCTCTTGGCTGTAGAGAGAAGCTAAGCTAGAAGCTGTTCAGACACATCATCATGGATAACTTTTTCCCTGATGCAAGTAGAAGTGTAAGGACTTGGATCAGGAGAACGTCTTCCCAGTAAACTGGAAGGACGTTCTGTTCTGCACCACTTTGAATATTTAAAACATTGGTCATCAAGCCAGGGGACCAGGCCCAGATTTCCTCTCATAAAGGAATTCTGCAGCCAAATATACTTGGGCAGGAGCTTGTTACAGGCATTCAAGGTCTCTGACCAGCAGGGTCTGAATGGTCTCCATCTTCTTAATTGAATGAGAAAGTATCTGTGAATCCGAAAGACTGCAGCAGTGTCTCCCAGGATGTTTCCCCACTTAAAAGTAGGCACTATTGACTGGGCTGTGTCAATTCCAATGTCTCGCCAAGCAGATATCATTAGAACAACAAGCGCCGAGGACAAAACTTTTGGTGACATTACTGTCTCATCTACATTGACTCAGTCAGTGTTAGATGAAAGCATCGAGTTCAAAAGACCTGAACTCATCCCAAAGAAACGCCCCCAGGAGACTCAGGTAAGACTCTCTGGGTCCCAGTAGGAAGTGTCTGCAGTTATGAGTGGTCCTCACCTCCTCCTACATAGAAATGCTGACTTCCTTTCTCTCCACCTCTCTGTCCAGCCTCTACAGAGCAATATGAGGACCCCCTATGTCAGACATCTGATTTCCACAGATCCCATAAAACACACCTTCAAATTTGGACCCAGATAAGAATATTTAAGACAGAAGGAATTATGTTACCAATCATTGCATCTATGACCTTTGTTACCAATTCTGTTACCAATCATTGCATCTAATGCCTTTCCATCGAAACAGGAAGGTCCCTGCATTCTTAGATTGACCCCAACATCCATATCCATCCACGGGTGAAGCTCCCACAGGTAGTTCTAATACGAACCTTGAGAGCCTGGTGTAAAGTTGATGGATATTTTTTTTTCTTTCTTATTAATAGACCTGATGTTACACAAAAACAAATGGAGGGGAATTTTTAAATTTTTTCAATTACTTTAAGTGCCTTTCCTACAAAATGAAATATAATATTGCCCTCAAGGTGAACAGCGACTTCTCTATCCCCTGATGCTCTCTGCACTGTCTATGCCACTACAGCACACAGCAGTCAGAAATCTCTGGTAGTTTTGCTGACACTAAGAAAATAGTGCCATAGGGGTTGTTTGTCTTTGTGTCCTCAAATGCCTCTTCTTCTTGATTTTTCTTTTTGTCTTACTGGTCCAACATTCCCTCTCTCTATTCAACCTCCCTCTCCCCCACAATAAAAACCTATGGAATGCTTTAAAGGGCATCAACCAACCATTGCTAATGATAACTTTTATTATAAATGGGTAATGGCTAAAACTGTGACCTTCATAATGGAACTCTTTGGTATTTTAAAAGAGATTGGGGACTCTTTTCTACTGCCCTGATCCCTGGGTCCCATGAGAGAGGCATTCAGGAGAACAACCATTTATCTGATAAGAACGGTGGTCCCTCCTGCTGACAGAATGTCCTTCTCTGCCTCCCAAAATCTTGGTGAAGGCTGCATTGTCAGTCTCTACCAGAGGGATAATGAGCCTAGACTAAAATAACTTGAATAATAACATGGGCATCAAGAGAGTAGCAGAGCTGAGCCCGACTCACGACAGGGCCTGCCTGCAATGCACCTACTGCAGAATTCCAGAGCTAGCATCCCCAAGATGTGCTTATTATCTCTTTGCAGGGACGTGACGGAGATAGATTAAGGGACACAGAGGTAGGACTGAAGCAACCCCCCATTCTGTACTGGCCCAGACGTCAGGCTGTTCCTGGGAAAGCTGGCCAACACATCTGTTTATACAAGAACTTGAATTCATTAGTTGGTATTCTGTCTTCCGTAATTAAGAACTGGTGGAGGATCTGAAGCTCAGGATGGGAATTATCGGTTTGCATCTGCCTGATTTTGAATTCTCCAGAGGAAAGCAGGGAATTTGGACGTGACCAGCCTGGAAACTCTGTCTTCTGACCTGCCTGGAACTCTTCTCTTCTGCTTCAGTGAGGCTGCTGGGTGCCAAGCTCAGGCTAGATTCTGGGATAATGAGTTCGGGTTTTGACAGCTTGAATTTGACATATTAGAAGACAACTGGAAGTAGGAGAGGGGAGCTCAGGCAGGAGGTCAGGACTGGAGACATGATTTTAAAGTTGTCCGTGGGGAAGACATGGTTGAAAATGTGAGAGTAGATAACATGCCCAGAGAAACCTTGTATGGTACAGAGAGGAGCAGGGGAAGATGGCACCAGGGGGAGAGTCAACATTTAAGTAGAAGATAAAGGGAAAGAGCCAGTGAAGAGAAGATGAATGAGTATGGAAGAAGTGGGAGGAAATGCAGAAGAGAGTCTAGAAGGAAAACTGAATACAAGAGTCAGGCTACAGAGAGGCCAGGTAGAAGGAGCACAGAGGTGGATGGTGCGATGATTTGACAACTAGGAGCTGATCATTGCTGACCTTTCCCAGAGCAATTTTTAGGAGAAGGGGCGGAGTGGACACAGGGTGGCGGCAAAATGCAATGTGTTCATGGGTGATGTGTAGATCAATAAATAGTGACTACACTTTAAGGGGAACTGGAAAAGGAACTTGTAGATATTTTTTCTCCTAAGATGAAGAACTCGGGATGTTTATAGCCAGAGGGGGAAGAGCTAGTGTAGAAAACATGTAATTGGAGATTTAAGAAAAAGAGGGAATAACTGATGTAGCTGAGACTTTGGGGACACCAAAGGAGGCCGGATCAAGAGCTCACAGGTGCCTGGGTTAGCCTGCATAAAAGAGGAGACATGGGGGGAGAGGGGAGAGACTCAAAACACACACACAAGCTGGTAAACCAGAGGACAAGAAGGAGACAGAATTCAGCCCAGGGGTTTCAGGGCAGCAGCAGAGAACAAGGAGAGAGCTGACAGGTTCCATTGGCCAGACCTGTCCTGTTCTCCCAGTTGGAGCGGGCAAGGTGGGAGGAGGGAAGTAGAGGGGAAGCGGAAAGAGGAGCCCATGATGAGAAAGCAAGATTTCCGGGATGATTACAGGGGTGAAAGTTCACCATATTCCTGGATGTAGTCATGGCAATCACCAGAACATTCGCTAATCCTATGGGAAATCCAGGGCCATGGCAGACAATGAGGAAGGAAAAGCAAATGTTTTGAATCAAGATTTAAAAATAAGTAGGAAATTGATTGGACGTTAATTTATTGATGAGCACGCCACATGGCCCAGTTCTGTTCTTCCAGCGTGAGGATCCAAACCGATGTGAATTTAGAGAGTAGTCCAGAGCTGGGCTGGGCAGATGGAACATGATAATATCAGAATGCAGATCAGATGTTCATGAAGTCACTCCTGATTTTTTGTTTGGTGCCTTTAACTAGAGTTTCTCCATTTCAGAGTGTATATTTAAAGCACTTAAGTGCATTAATTCTCTATTATTTCTTCTTCATTTTAGCTTTATCCCATTTTAACACTTTTTTTCTCTCACTTTGAGATTTCTTTATATTACATTTCATCTACCACCTCTCTGCAAACCTAGGTTGGTTGTTGAAAATTAACAGGCTCGCCTAACGGATGTGGCTCAGTGGTTAAGCACTGACCCATGAACCAGGAGGTCGCAGTTTCTATTCCCAGTCAGGGCACATGTCCAGGTTAGGGCTTGATCCCCAATAGGGGGCATGCAGGAGGCAGCCAATCAATGATTCTCTTATCATTGATGTTTCTATGCCTCACTCCCTTCCTCTCTCTGAAATCAATGAAAATATATTTTTTTAAAAAAGAAAGAAAGAAAATTAATAGACTTAAGAGGAAAAAGAGAAAAGGGAGGACAGAAAAATTCCTGTCTCAGTTTTCCTGACTTCATTCCATGGTCACCCTTGACATGTCTCCTTTTCACAGTTGCCCCTAACTCGCTGGGGGAGGAGGGAAACAGTGAATGATGGTTTCATGGGGTAATACTTTTCTTTCTCACCTTCCATCCTCTCTCACTGGCTTTGTTTCCCATGTTTGAATTCATCTCCCATTTATTGAAGACAACATCACTGTTCTGAACTCTCCTTAGGGAAATATGCAACACTAATGCAGAAGCTTGGGGATGCCTAACTAAAGCTCCCAGAACACACACACACACACACACACACACACACACACACCCGCCAAACTACCCCAATAATGACTTGGGATGTCCTGACCCCAGAAACTGAGACTGCATGGTGAAAGCTGGCTCTCCTTGCTCCCTACAGACCGACAGGACAGCAGCGGAAGCATTCAATGCACCCCAGTGTGTCACCAACCGGGAGAGGGAGGACCCCCCCTCAGGAAGGCCAGCTCAAATAAGGCCATGGCCAGCTGGGCTTGCAGCCCTAGGGCTGTGGCAGGAGCTGCCGGGGCATCCCCCAGACAGACATATTTTCCTCTGCGCACGGGGTTGTCAATCTAGCGCCTTTTGTGACAACTAAATTTACTGGAAAATAATTCAAAATTATTTCAGCAGCAGCAGCCAGCTTCTGAGATTTTCCGTATGTACTTTTTTAGCTCTCCGTCTCCCTTAAGCCATATGATGTCATTTGCCTCTCAATCCCCGGGTGCCAAAAATTCCGCTTTTATAGCTTTGAAATTTGCCCAACTCTAAAAAACCTCCGGATCTCAGTTTGGGTTTTTATCTCCCACCAAGAAGGCAAAAATTACTTTCTACACTTTTCAGAGGAAGAATATCAATGACACACGCACACAAAAAAATCACAGTTCACAAATCTGTTAAATCTTTTCCCACGTTTCCCCCTGTTGGAGCTAATGGGTTGCCCTCGCTCTGCTCAGAATTCTCATCTCAGGAGCTTGTCAGCTGCCTTTCGAGGCGGCTCTGGGCTTGACAGGTAACCAAGAGACCGATTTTCAAATGCAGCGCTTGGCTTTCGGATGTAGTCATTAGTGACTTTTGAAGTCAGAACATTTCCCACTGATTTGTAAGTTCTGTAGGTTCTTGTTCTATATTTACTGAAGCATTTTAGTTCACCTAAAAGAGTGGGGGGGGTGGGGGGGAAGAGCCTTCTTTCTGCTTCCCTAATTACAGTTCCATTTCCTTCGCAAGTCCTTGAAAAAGATTTCCGCGAGTCTCTAATCATCTCTCTAGTCCTAATCTCCATAATTGTGTCCCTTCCAGATTCCTTCCTGGCACAGCCCCGAGAGTGATTTGCTCCATGTGGTTAAAACCCTTTCATTTGGTGCCAGTTAGGACTTGTTTTCATGGCTGGCCTTCTTGGGCTTTAACGCTTCATTGGATGCGATTGATCACTACGGGCTTTCCTTCTATCCCCAAGGACTGATTGGAGTCCTTGTTCCATTATCTTACTTTTGGGGGCAGATTTAGCTCAGCCTGGCAGGGGTACAGCTCTGGGATTCCACCAGGGGACCACCTCCTCCATTGTCTGCCACCTATTTAGTTGACCAGTTCAGTAGAAAAGCATTCGGAAGAGAATCATTGCTCCCCTAACACCATGTCCAATAAAAAAGTCAGGTTTCACCAATCTTAATACATTCTTAGGCTCGTGATTCTCAACCTCAGGCAACTGTGCCAACCCCCGACCCACCACTTCCCTCAGAGACCCTGGGCAATGTCTGGAGATACTGTCGGTGGTCACGGATGGGGGAGTGAGGCCGCTACTGGCATCTAGTGGGTGGAGGCCAGGGATGCTGCTTCACAGCCTGAAATGTACGGAACAGCATCACCAACAAAGGATTATCCAACCCCACATGTCACTAGTGAGGAAGCTTCCAGACCCTGGTTTGGAGAACCATCACCCAACCTGGACCAGAGGCCACGGAGGTTGCTTCTCACACTGCTCTGGTCCCCAGCCCCCAGAAGACTGTCTGGCAAATGGAAATTATGTGTTGATGAGTCTATTCAGTGTAAAAAATGTAGTTCTCCTGGGCATTCCAGTGACCAATCATCTTCAGCGGAGAAAATGGTTGCTGAAGTCTAGCTAGAACTCCTTTCTTCCTGCTCTGTCTTTACTGAAGGGACACAGCCGCAGCCATTCTCCTGTGCAATGTGTCAACGTCTAGGCATCCACCGTTTGAACCCTGAGGTGTGGAGTCAGGCCATGCAAGGAAGGTTTTTATATTTCCCAGGATTCCTAGCTCTCTGGGGTGTTCTACCAAAGATGATCAAGAACTAACAACCAGTGCCCCTTAGGCCTACAGGAAGGCCCTCCTAAAGGGCAGGAAATCTATCCTGATTAAGCACCAGAAGGGTCTCTGGGAGGCAGGAGCCACGCCCCGGTATCAGAAGATCAAGAGATGGTCTTATGGACAAAGGCTTAGGAACATATTATAGTGCTCTTGTCCAGCTATCCCCCTGCTCTTAGTACCGCCAGTGCAGGCAGTGGGCTCTAGAGGTCCTGGCTGGCCAGATACCATTCTGTGCAGCCTCCTCTCTTGGGCATGGGGACAAGGATGGATGGTGCCCTGGCTGTCATCAGTGAGTATGGTTTATGTGGCCTGTCTGGTAAAGAGCTCTTTAGATGTTACTAGTATTTTCCACAGAATTTACACCCTCGGTTTCCTCTTCTGCTTTCTAGCTTATATGCCAACTCCACTCAGCACCATCAATTGCTATTGTTTTCTGAGGCCAGCAATTTATTCTCTACGGTCCTTTTAAAAACATACATATGTTTGAACTTGAATTGCTGTGTACTTGGAAAAAGGGGATGCTCTGAAGCATGAAGCTCTATGCCATCCTGAGAGGGAGACTTCCAATGAATGGTTCACTTTTTATCAGTATTTACGTTTTCCTAATTACAGGGGTGATGGATATCCATTGTGGAAAACACTGACACTTATAAATCCCATAGCTGTGATGTAAACACTTTAAAATGTTAGCATACTGCTGTTAAACCTTTATCCCTATAAACTTACAAACACACTTTGACAAAATTAGTTCATATTGTACATTCAGCTTGTTTTTCTATTTTTATCACAATTATTGTTCTTTATGTATTCTAAATATAATATCTACTGATAGAAAATTCACAAAGCATAAGAGTACAGAAGTTATATCTCCTCTAACTTCACAATAAGTAGCCACTGTGAAAATTCGAATATTTCATTTTGCACTTTCAAAAATTTTGGGCAGCAAGGTGTATAATTTTGAGCTATGCTTTCTTCACAACATTATACTTTCATAATATTATGAGCATTTTCCAAGATTGTAAAAATATGGGTTGCCAAGCCACATTGCTCTCATTTTGTGTGTTTTCCCTTGAATAAAAGTCAGAATATTTAACCTATCAATTTTGTAAATTTTTTGTCATTTTTAGTTTAAAAAATGTACTAAAATCTCAAAAAGAACATATATTCTTAGCCTAATATATAATCATTATTTCAATCTCATTAAGTATATTATATAAATTTTCTATGCCATTATTTATCTCCATGGTCTGTGGAAGGCAATTTCAAGTGAAATTTTAGATTGATATATTTAGTTTAGGCAGCAGGTTGTTAAAGGAACATTTTCATAATTAACGTATCTTTCATCAAAATAAAGGAACTTCCTTGGTTTAATGTTTTTCCTTAATTTCTTTTTTGGCTGATGTCAATTCTGCCATAACATACACTTTCTTTTGTTGTTTCCCTGATAAATATCTGAAAAACATTTAATTTTAACATTTTGTTGTTGATTCTCTCCTGAGCAATGACTTCTGCAAGCAGGTGTAGTGAGCTTTTACAATATTTTACTTTAGTCTTAGTTCTCTACTTATCGTCACCCATGACCTCTGAGGACTTATTTTTATCATTTTATTATTTTTAGTTTTATGTTCTTTGGATTTTTTTTGTTCTTGCTGTTGAGTCAACATTAGGCCGCCCTTGTCTTCTTTAGCAGTTTGGTAAATTTATATTGTATTTATGATTCTATTACTGGTTGGATTGATGTGTTCAAAAACAGTGTTAGTTAGGGGTTGGGTACAATCACTTGAAATAGAAAACGGTGCAGACCCGGACTTACTGTTCTCATGGAACAGGAAGTCAGGACACAGTGCAAGGCTGTGCTGCTCCCAGAGGCCTCCTCTCCTCCCTCTGTCTCCCTGAGCACAGGCTTTCGCCACAGAGGCCTCTGTCCCAAAGGACAGCTGTGTCATTGGCCTTCCATCCACATCCCAAGCAGGGGGAAAAAAAAAAAAAAAAAAAAAAGGAAATGGGGAGGAGGAGAACAGGAAAGAAGAGGCAGTTGTCTAATGAGCAGAGCAAAACTTACCCAGAACCTCTAGTCAACTTTCTCTTCTGCCCTCATTGGCTAGAACTGTGTCACACAGCAACTCCGAGCTACAAGGAAGCTGGAACATAGAGGATTTTTATTGGTTTGCCACTCCAAACAAAGTGGGTTTTCCTGAGTGAGGAATATTTTAGGCAAAGGATTAGAAATTGCTTGTCCATTATTTCTATGTTTGTCAAGATCAAGAGTAGAACAATATCTGTTGTCCACCTGATTCTTCTCTCCACCCCATCCACCAGTCCCACACTCAACCACATGACTGCACATGTACATTTTCACCATGAGGCTCCAGGAATTTGAACATAAGAATTTCACCCATCCTTTCCACTAAATCATAATTTTGAATTGCATAAATCCCTTTTCAAAGGCTTTAAATCACACTCAGGTTTTAAAACACTTTCAAACATTATACATCCTTACATTTATAATTATTGAATTTGACTCTTCAGATTCCTTTAAACCATAAAATTGCTTTTCTTGTGCTTTGGATTTTGGTTCTTTCTTCAATTGTTTAAAGTATGTGTTCAAGTGATTTTTAAGAATAAGGGTAGGTGGGTGATGAGTACTCTGTGCTCTTACTTGTGGAAAATTGTCTTTCTAATTCAGCACTCCAGTTCCTAACTCATGCAACAAATTTAAAAACAGTTGTCATTAAAAATGAATTCAACTCACCCTCGCTGGTTTGGCTCAGTGGATAGAGTGTCGGCAACAGAGTGAAGGGTCTGTTCTATAATTAAAGTCTTACTGGTCAAGGGCACATACTTTCACTTCCTTTGCAGACTCCATCCCTGCCCCCAGTGGGAGGCAACCAATTGATATGTCTCTCTCACATTGATGCTTCTCTTTCTCCCCATCCATTCCACTCTAAAAAAATCAATGAAAAATATCCTCGGGTGAGGATTAACAAAAATAAATAAATAAAATAATAATTTTAAAAAACTAAAAATGAACTCAACACATTTAGATCCCTAATTACTTCATAATCAAAAATTAACTTGTTCTTCCCTTAAGGTCAGGCTCTATAATATTTGAATTCCAAAAACAAATAGAACATAAATACAATTTCAGAAGCTTTGATGACCAGCACAGATCTTAACTGAAGTTTTCTGGGAATATGGAGGCAGGAAGCACAGTGTGTGCCATCAGCAAGGCTTTTATAAAAGTATTTCTCCCACTGCTCTCTGTCCTTAACATTTCCTGCTTTATTGCAGGCCCCATCTCACTGCACCTGTGATCCTTCCTGAACATCTGGCTTTGGACGCTCTCACACTATGTGTACTTTTTATTTTTAATTTATTTTCAAAGTGTTCTTTTGGGTTTTCAGTTTATGGATTTTAACAAATGCATAGAGTATCAAGAATAAAGGATGCACACCCACACACTAGTAAGGTCACTGGAACCATTTTTCTAGATTCTCTGACCACTGAGATGGGTTATCTCCTAGGGTTTAGATAACCTCATTACCACCAGATGTAGGTAGTGCAGTGCCATGATTAGGGTTGGTTTTGGCATGGCCAAGAAAAGAAAACGAGATAAACAATGAAACAACAGGAATCTTATTCCACATTCTCTCTTTCAGGAGCCTCTTTTACTGGTCTTCTGAACAGAAGGGTGGCTTTTTTGGGGGAGAGGGGAAGTTACTCTCTATACCTGTTGCGTAGTCCCACTTCCCAGGTTGCTGGTCTGAATGAAAGCTGAGACACAGAGTATGAGGAAAGTAGGAAACTTACAGGACTGGCTGTTCCTCAAGGTTTGACTTTTCTCCTCTACCTGACTGCTATTGGTTGCTTCTCTGAGTCTTCAGATAGTTGCCTTTTGTATTCTTTCTAGAGGTTGAGTATTAATAAGTGAAATATGTAAAAAGTAGTAGGCTTACTTCTCCTTGGTCAGTACCAGAAGTCTGTCATACGCTCATTACACAGTACAATTTGTCTCTTGACTTCTTCCATTTTTATTCTTTATTCATCACCTAAATGACTTTTTTTTTTTACATGTAACATCGATTATATTAAAGTAAGGAGAAAGTAATGTCCCTTCAATAATTATACCTACCTACCCACAATGGGCTTTTGATTTTCCAGGTAGCTAAAGGGTGTCTCATATTAAAATCTGTACAAAATTAAATTAATACAACTTTCATCATATGTATCTATTATTCAACTTCCTGGTTAAGGAGCTTAAATAGTTCAGCAGGATATCATTGAAACTACAAAACTTTAAACCAATTACCTGCTCCTAAGTTAGAATTGTCATTTCATACAGCTGAAGGATCAGTAGTCTGTAACAACAAGTCTCCTCCATTCCCACAATAGTATTTAGAAAGGCACCATATGGTAGCAGTCTGTGTTTTATATATAAATGGGGTAGGGGAAGGAGGAGGAGTGGGAGAGAAGGAGATAAAGGTAGTTTTAATTGTTAACCAAGTATGGTAAGAAAAATCCAGATGAACTCTAATTCTGTAACAAATAGAACACCTACTAGGCAAGGAAGGTTCTGTGCGACATGCTGGAGGAAGTTTAAACATTGCATGAGACTAGTTTTCCTACTTCTTAGGGGTTTGGTAGGACAGAGAACTTGTGCATCACTGTCTTAAAATACAAGCTGAAGTGTGATAATGCCCAGAGTGACCAGTACAAACAACAATGGGTGTCCTGAAATGGAAGGAAGAATAGGATAACCAACATAGACTTCATGAATGAGATGATCTCTTTAAAGGAGAGGTGGGGTTGGGTATATAATGCTCAGGGGATATGCAAAAAGAAAAAGTAGCATGAAGACAGCATAAAAGTACAATTCCCTCCCTCCCTCATGGTTTAATTTTTACCTGAGTGGCAGAAGAGGACATTTAAAAAGTAGACTGGGACCAGAAAATCAAGGGTATGAAAAGCTAAGGCAAACATGTTTACCTTGAGAGTTAGTGAACAACCACACTGGAAGGTTTTTGACAGGAAGAGTAGCGCAATCGGAGCTATGGCTTTGGAAGGCCCATCTACAGTGTGTGAACCGTGGTGATGTTTGAGTAGGGAGGGGAGAATGAAAGAAAAAACATCATCTTTATTACTATAACGATGTGGCCAGGAGTGTCTCAGGAGAGTAATGAAAGTGGGAATGGACTGGAAAGATGATCATTGGTGGCCCTGAGTGCCTTGGAAATAGGGAACAGAGAAGAGTGATTGAGAAAAAAATCTAGGCAAGTTCAGTTAGAAATATTGAGTTTGACTTGCTCATAAGACTACTTATTTGAGAAGTTCATCAGGCAGGTAGGAAGGAAGGACTCGGAAGCACACAATTAAGCGCCAACTCTGGGAACTGGGAGGTAAATGTGAGAGCACACATATGGATAGAATTGCAAGAGGGTGAAAAAAGAAAACCATGGGATGTATCTAACTTCCTAGGACAGGAGGCAGAGAAGAGATGGAAGTTTGGAAAAGGGGGAGACTGTTTTAAGGAAAAGGGCAGAGTTGTAGGGAGTTCAGGAGAGTGAGCATGGGCAGTTTGCAATTACGAAGCTAATGGATGATCTTTACAGAAGCAGTTTCAAAATAGTTGTGGAGGCAGAAGCCAGGATGCAAGAGTTAAGAAATGAGGGGCTGTGACTGGAAGAAGGGGACGAAGAGGATGTACGTCTGTTTCTTGAAATAGTCTAGCAATGAAGACCTGGGTTCCATGAACTGAACTGAGAAGAAGTAAGCCTCTAACGGGTAGATTTAATCAGGAAAAAAATTGGGCACCAACACTTTGTGGGAGGCCATTGTCCAATGGTGTCAGATGTTCTTGATGATTAACACAAAAGTGATAACGAAAGACAATAAATGATGGAGTCAGGCAAAAAGAGTGTGTTTCTTGTACAGAGTCATATGGATGTTTTTCTTAAAAAAATTTCTCTCATCTCGTTTGGGGGAAAAATATTTGTTCCCCGGGTTCCTGCCTTTATTGGGTTTATGTTGCCACAGAAGGCAACATGTTCCCCTGTGCTGTCAAGTCCCAAAGATGCAGACAACAGGGAAAGAACATGCTCTTTCCTTACAGCTGGAGGAGGGGCGGGAGAAAGGGAGGAAGGAAAGGGGGAAAGGAAGGAAGGAGGAAGAGAGGGAAGGAGAGAGGGAGGGAGGGAGGGAGGGAGGGAGGGAGGGAGGGAGGGAGGGAGGGAGGGAATTGCAAAGGAATGATCTGGAAGCTTTGATGACAAGCAGATGTACCACTTTGACCCAATGTTCAAACTTGAAGCCAAGCTACTGCCACAACAGCTTCTCTGCTTGAGGATTGCCAGCAGGAAGCTAACTGTCTCTCACTCTCCTCCACTCACTTCACTCCCCAGTTCGTTTGGTCATCAGCACCTCCTCCTTCCGGCCTCCTCCCACAGCCACCACCTGCCCCACACGTGACAGTGACAGTCGGGAGGTGGCAGGAAGAGCAGGCTCGCAGCGAGCTCAGAACGGGCAATTCTTCCTGCCTCGCCCGTTCACTGGGAACGTGCAGCTCAGGGCCCCGCTCTACGCCAGCGAGTTAGAATGTACCCACGCCCCCTCTTGCTCTAGCCCACACCAGTGGGAAGGAGGGCTTGGGGAAAGTCGGGAGGTGTACAATGTGTGTCTTTTTAGACTCACCACCAGCGTGCACTCGGAATGGCTTACATTGAAACTGTAGGGAATACTACAGCCCCCCAATTTCACATACCCCCAAAGTCACCCATTTGTAAACACCAACGCAATGGGAAAGGAACGAGTGGCATCAGCCAAACCCCGTTATTTCTATCGTCTTCTTGGAAGTTTCTCAAGGATACGGTGGGGCTGACATGCAAACTCTCCCCTCCAGGGTGGACACATGGCAGCTTTGGCAGGACACCCTAAATCAGGAATGGGTGCGGGCAGGTTCTCCTGGGGAGCAGGGTGGTGAGGTGATCCTTACACCCTTCCCTCTCTCCTCACCCGCCCCCTCCTGCCACAGGAACGTTGGAGATGAGGAGATTTCGGGCCAGGACAGCCCTTGCCCAGGCTGTGCCTTTGACTCTGGCGGGTGTGGAGAGCTGGAGGAAGAGCAGGAGGACAGGGTGGTGTGGAGAGGAACAAAGTGCTAGTGGCTGGGCCCCGGCTCTTCCTAAGCCTCAAACCAAGTGAGATTTTCAAGTCACATAGACTAGACGAGTGGTAGGCAAACTTCGGCTCGCAAGCCACATGCTGCTCTTTGGCCCCTTGAGTGTGGCTCTTCCACAAAATACCACGGCCTGGGCGAGTCTATTTTGAAGAAGTAGCATTAAAAGAAGTTTAAGTTTAAAAAATTTGGCTCTCAAAAGAGATTTCAATCGTTGTACTGTTGCTAGTTGGCTCTATTGACTAATGAGTTTGCCGACCGCTGGGCTAGACAAACACGGCAGGAATTGGAGATGGAAACTGGAGACTTACATTGTTTGACCAAAACGTCCATCTCTTTCCTTGGAAACACACCTCCCAGCGATGTGAGAGAGGGGGCAGCCGCTACACAGGGTGCCCGCACGGCCGGGGACAAAGCCCTGATCTGCTGCCCTCCAGGGCATAGGTCCCCCAAGGCCTTCAGGGGGACGTGGGGGGTGAAGGAAACACACAGTCAGCCATGCTCTGGGTCTCACAGCTAAGACTGGAGCAAGAATAGGACAGTGAGTGACATAATGCACACACTTCCTGGGCGATGAGGGGACAGGATTGGGTTTTCCAAGGCGGGGTGCATGCCAGGGGGGCCTGTGTGGCCCTAGCAGAGCGGGGGGGGGGGGGGGGGGGGGGGGGCACCAGGAGCAGAGCCCAGCCCTGCCGTCCTGGGCGCACCACCGGCTGCTGCGCAGGCTCAGAGGCCCGGTTGTGCTCACACCTAAAGGACATAAATAACCAGCCATTAAACATCCCTGTGCAATAGCACCACCCGTACTTACCTAGCTCGCTGCCAAGAGCCCACGCCTTTGTCCAGAGACCAGCGCCTGGACCTTACCACCTGGGACAGAGTGGGTAGCGGGGATGGGAGAACAGAGACACAAAGAGAACTGTGCCATGCCACCCTGGGCCCAGAAAGTACGTGCTGTGTGTGTGTGTGGGGGGGGGGGGGGGGCTGTCAGGAGAAAATCCAGGCTCCCAGCAGGCCGTGTACCTCTCTCATTTCAAGAGTGCAGCTAGTGCCGCTGCCCAGACAGACAGCCCCTGCTCCGCATCCCCTGCTGTTCTCCGCGCGGCTCCTGTTTCTCCTCTCCCATCTGTGATTGCCATTATTTCTGCAGACTTTCCAATGGGGAGGACCTGATCTGGGAGCGATGTAATCCAGAGATGTCACTCCGTCTAAGAAGGATGGAGGGCGGTGTGTGATTTCAACCCGGAGGAGAATCTCCGGGGTCTGGAGGCCAGTCTGTCTCCTGGGTTTAGCAAGTGAGGCTTCTCTTCAGAAAGGTGCCACCGGAGCCCCTTACCAAGCTCGGGGCTCGGGGTGTTTGGCTGAGGGCGTCCTGCTGCCAGGGGAAGGGCCTCAGGCCACCCATGCCTCCCAGAGCCTGTGGAATGGGGGGGGGGGGGGGAGTCTCCAGCAGCCTCAGCTCCCGCCAGGCTCCGGCAGACAAGGGAACTGGGGTGGAAGTCATAGGGGTCTGCACTGCATCCAAGGACTCAGCTCTCCGAAGGCCAGACTTGCATCAGGAAAGTGAGGAGGAGCGGGGCAGTGGGGACACACTGGCCGGGAGCAGCTTCCTCAGCTCCCTGCACACCCTGGGGAGAGGAAGACACGAGCCAATGTCCTCCCCGAAGGTGGCACTGGGCTCTGCGCCGGCTCCTACGGGCTGAATGTGAGGACTGAGCCTGTTAGGCCTCTGGAGCTTCTCCCTAAGCCGCACTCCCCCCCCCCCCCCCCCACCGTATCCCTCCAACACACACACACACACCCTCAACTCCCTGCTGGCTCTCCCGGGATCACTGCGATTCCATATGTGCCACACGCTTTCTCACAAACACGCTTTTGTGTGTACCGAGGCTGCCTGCATGCCACTTGCTCTTTTCCCAGCCTGGCAAGCTCCCGCCATCTTCTCCGGGAGCCTTCTCAGCCTCCTCCCCCTCCCCCCCGAGGTGTCAGTGTCCCCAGCTGTGCTTCCCACCCTCACTCCTGGCACCTACGACACTTCCTCTGGGCTGTCTCCCTGCTGGATGGTGTTAGTGTGAGGCCTGGGCGCTCCATCGGGGCTGGGGGTGGATGTGGCAGGAAGTGAGGGAGGATAGCTTGGAGTGAAGGAGAGCCAGATGCACACGGCTCGATCAGCTCCTCACAGCGTCACCTCTCAGCGATGTCTGCAGATGTCATTATCACTGCCTCTGTGGTTCTCACTGCAACTGGGGGAAATCACAGGACTCAGACCCCAGACACTGGTTCTCATTTGCTTTTGTCATTCACTGGGTGAGTGGTGTCCTAAGTGTGAGCAATTCTCAGTTTCCTCAGCTGTTAGTCATTCCCTCTACCTTGCTTTCTCTACGTTGAGAGAAAAAAAAAAAAAAAAAAAAAAAAAAAAAGAATTGATCAATGTGAGGGTGTCTAATGATTGTATAGGAAGATATAAAAGAAGATTAAACTTTACTCCTCAGCCCATAAATCTCCTTTTATAAACTTGCCAACATAAAATAATCCCACATAATAAAAGCCTAATATGCAAATTGACAAACACCAGACAACCGGTCTCTGTGACATGCACTGACCACCAGGGGGCAGACGCTCAATGCAGTAGCTGCCATCAGCCTGCAGGCCTCAAGGCAGGTGCCTGAGGGGGCCCCCTCATCGCCCTGCCGGTCACCCCCACAGATCGGCCATGATCACCAGCCCAGCCTAGGGACCCTACCTGTGCACAAATTTCATGCACCAGGCCTCTAGTTCTATATAATAGAAGCCTAATATGCAAAGCAACAGAACTGTGGAATGACCAGTGGAACAACCAGTCGCCATGATGTGCACTGACCACCAGGAGGCAGACCCTCAACACAGGAGCTGCCTGCAGACCCAGGCCAGCCATGGCCGGTGCTAGCGGTGAGCCCTCCCAATCACCCCACCGGTTGCCCTGCAGAGGGAGGTGACCAGCGACAGAGGGCAGGGGCAGCTGGTGAGGGGGCAGCAGTAGGGGGTGGAGCTGGCAAGTGGGTGGTGCCAGGTTGGCCAAGGTGGGTGCCAGCAGGGTCCCTGATTGCCCCACTGGTTGCCCCACAGATTGGCCCTGATTGCCAGCCAGGCCTAGCGACCCTACCCATGCCTGAATTTCATGCATCAGGCCCCAGTGATAGTAATAATAGTGATGATACAATTCAAAACATTTCATCGTAGCCCCAAAGCTTTTGATTTTGTTTTTCACTTGTATGTTGAAGGTAAAGAGAGCTTTCACAAAAAAATTCTTTAGGAAAGGGCATATTAGCCTATGAGTTCAGAGTCAGATGGGGTCTACATGTCGGGGGGTACTTGCTGGTAACCCCAGTGTACAGACCTTCTGACGATTAGGTTTTCTGTTGAAAGGCCGTTTAGGAAACTGACACTTGTGGTTAGGAAGAGCATTGTGCTCAACAGTTTGAAGTTTCCTATGGGCCTTCCTGAATCATCAGCTGACTCATTCCACCTGCTCAATTTTATTATTAATTAAAAAAAAACAAAACAAAAAAAACACCTCAAACAGAGTCAAAATGACCCTGCCTGTTTGATTTCTTTCCTCCCGTTGCATAATTCTGTCATTTTGCCCACATTTTGGCAGTTACTCTCACTCCCCATGCAACAATGAGACACGTTCTTTTTAAAAATATGTCCCACCCCCTCAGGTTCCCATGGAATTGTTTCATTTCTGACTTTGTTTCAGTTCTTACATAAGATCATCGCTGGGTGACATGACATCATTAGATCACCTGTGACTTATTTCTAATGCATGGTGGGGGTTTGAAAGATCCCAGAGTTGAGCTCTTTTCTAAAGAAAAAAGAAAAAAAAAAGGCATTTTATAATGTAATAATAAATTTCAACTTATTTGTTTGTTAGATGTTGGTTCCTTTTGGTTCCTTTTTTAAATTAAAATTTGGTCACTTCAAAAAGAAATGCGAGCATATACAATTGCAGATAAACCAAATGATTGCAGTTAACAAACCTTATAAAAATGTGAGTTTTTGTACACAAAGTTCCAGTCTAGACCCATGGATCTCCACATGGCTTTGAAGCATCTTCAAGATTCCTGCTCTCATAGAAAAAGACTGCCTTCCCGCTTTCAGCTGGGGAACGGCTGAGCTGGAGGTGGCAGAAAACAGAAACTTGCTGTGAAATCCTGGTAAAGACAAATAAAGATGAGGAAAAGTAAGCGCACACTTAGAAGCAGGCCCGAGTGTCTGGTGAGTGAAAGACTTACAGTGTGTATAGAATGAAAGCTTTTGCCCACCTCACATGTGCTTGATCACCCCCAACTGCCCTGGATCTTGGGAGAATCTTAGAGGTTGGTAGGACCCACAGAAGCTTGGGGAAATATCCCCAGAGTGTCAGACAGGGGGTGAGTCTCACAAAAGGACTGGATAGGAAACAAACCTACATCTTACTATACACCTTTGCAAAAAGAAACAAAGCAATTTTACAATAACCTAGTAGGTGAACGGCGGTAAGACACACAGATGACGAGGTAGTGTTATCATTTTACACATGAGGACACTGAGGTCAGGAAGGCATGTAGGTTGTCTCTCTTGAGTGTGTGTGCTCTCTGCATTCAAGCAGAAGCCACAATCACTGTGAGGATTTCATTGACATGCAACTGCCCGCGGTTCTTAAATCCTATTCTGTGCATAGAACTAACATTCTCCTTCTGCCACTTCTACCAAAGACGCTCTCAGATCCCTATCCCTCCTCACTCAATTTTTAATAAAAAAACAACTCTATTAAAGGAGTATAATTATTTTTTTAAATATATTTTTTTCATTAACTTCAGAGAGGAAGGAAGAGGGAGAGAGAGATGGAAACATCCACGATGAGCGAGAATCATGGATCGGCTGTCTCCTGCAAGTCCCACACTGGAGATCGAGCCCACATCCCAGGCATGTGCCCTTGACTGGAATCGAACCGGGAACCTATCACTTCCTAGGCTGACACTCTATCCACTGTGCCAAACTGGGTAAGGCAAGGAATATAATTATCACTAACTAGTTACTATTATCTTTATCTTGACCCTCAGAAGAATTTTTTTGGAAGCAGATAAGACAACAATAACTATTTCCAATATCCAGACATTCCAAGAGCTGGTGATCACTTGAGATTTCACCATTTACAGAGAATGGACCAAAACCCAAACCTCCTTCTTTGTTTGCTTGTTCATTTCAAAATCCCAGGTCCCCCTACCGTATGCCTAATGGGTAAGCTGGAGTGTGACGGATACAGAAATACACACCTGTGGGGAAGTCAGGGCGCTCACTAATGAATTTCCGTGTGTACTTAATTTCTGCCGAATATAGCTCTGCTTATGTTTCCCGCTTCCCTTTTTGTGTTTTTTCCCTCTGCCTCTATAATTGATGCCTTTGAACTTTAAGGAAGATGCTCAGGGGGCACTGTGACAGGCTTAAGGATATCAGGAAACACTGTACAAAGGCCCCTTTGGCATCTCACCGGCCTAGCGCGGCTCCGCTAACGGGCGATCTTGTATTGCCTATTAGGTAAAAAGACAAATGAATACATTTAGCTTTAATAGCTTTCCTTTTCAACTAGTATGCCTCTGCCATTTCTCTTCTCCCCTTTATTTTCCCATCAGAATAAAACATTCATCCATTTATTTATTCAGAAAAAATACGTTGAGTGCATTTTATTTGCAAGGCATTAGGGACCGTCGACGGGGAGGCAAGGAAGCCCGTTGTACTTAAGCTAAGGTGCAGCTTAGTCAGGAGGGCTGGGTCTTGGTGAGTCCAGATTATCTGGTTTGGGTCCTACCTTCTGTAACAATTAGAACAGAGGTGGGGGACATCAGCCACGGATTGTAGAAGGTCCTCCAATTCACTTAGTCTGGCCCTACCGAGGCATGAGGGGTGAACTAGGACAAGCTTCAGGAGATCAGGAAGTGATGTTATAAATATCCAAATGGCCCTGGGAAGAAAGAAAAAAGGTTCCCCGCCCCTGAATGAGCACTGAGCCTCCGATGGTCCTTCTAGAGAAGGCTGAGGACTGAAAATGTTGGAGCTCCCTCCCAGCTGTAGGCAACGGCAAAATATTGTCATGGGAACCTGAGTGAACACCTGCTACTCGAGAGACAAATAGGGGGACAGCGTTTAAGCCAAGTGAAGCATAAAGGAGAAGTATCAGATCTGTGAGAGAACAGTCTGAGTGCCAGCCTGTCCACGGCGGGCATCTTGGGGACCAGCAGTCTCCACGTGACCAGCAGCCCTAGTGTGAGCGGGAGGATGCTGAGATGCAGCTGCTGGAAGGTCCCCCAGCCCCCTGTGGCAGACTGACATCTATGTGGACCCGAACGTCTTGGCTGTGAGGCGCCAGGTCCATGGCCTCTGGTCCCTGGCTTCTGTGACCTATGAAGAGAACTGTGGTCTGTTTGGGAATGGTGTTGACTCAAATGGAGGCTGTCCCAGCTGATTCGGGAACTCTAGTCAAGAGAGCTCAAGGAAGGGGACGACTCGTACACTGGTCAATAAAGTCAAGTCATTATTTCTCTTTCCTGCCTGCTCTCTACCCATGTCCCCATGTCAACCCAGATAGGGAATGCAGCCTCTTTCCCAATATTCCCCAAAGTCTTGGAGAGAGGGAAGGGGATGAAATAGTGACACCATGAAGAAACAACTTAAAATTAAATGTTAAGCATTCTCTGTTGTTGTTGTTTTTTAAAACATTTTCTTGTCATCCCTGCTCATGGAAATTTTTTCACTGGCTAAATGTCTCCTTAGGCTTCAGAAAGCCCCTCTCATTCTCGCTCTCTCCCCATCACCCCCCCTTTTACCTTTCACCCCTACACAAAGTCGCATTCATTTCTCATGCACAGGACTTCCTCTATCTCTTGGGTTTCCTGTTTCTTTCCAATCTAATCTCTTGAGCAATCAAATATTGCACCAAAAGTTCAACCAACACATCTTGTTTAAACAAAAGGATATCTGGTCCAAGAATAAGTTGTGCTACTAGATTTTGGAGTGAAGCAGTTGAAGTTGGTTTTAATAGTATTCTTTTTCTATTACAAATGTTTGGCTGTCCAAACCTAGACCATGAGATATGATGAAAAATATTTCTAAAAACACGCATATACTTGTGGGGAGTGTGTACAACATTATATATTTATAAGTAATTAACTCATAAAGCAGGAAGCCTGATTACTTAGCTCTGTGGTGATGTTTGGGGGTCAGACAAGGACCAGAATAAAGACCTACTAAATCCTGAATTCAATAGATGGAGATTGAGGTCACTGTCCTATTTGCCTGTGGCCAGAACTCCTAAGGCTAAGGCAAAATTAAATCTATGGGTCGAGGCCAAGAAGGAGTCGGCCCTTAAATAAATGTAGAATTGAGTACCCAGACTGACTCTGAGTTTGGGGTCAATTCCATGCTTGCTGTAAAACCTAATTAATTTAAAATCAAGTATAATGGTATTGGTTTAATAAAATCCCCCTTTGCCAGCCAGTCCTCCAGCAGAATGCTCCTGGATTCAATTATAATAAGTAACTGATGTAAAGTAGATGTGATTTAACACATATCACTGAGGATATATATATTTTTGAAACATAATATGTCTCTTTTAATCATACCTAGGATCTTAAATGCGTACATTTCAGAAATCTGATAGAAAGGTGAATTCTTAATCTAGGTGCATTATACATTTTTAAGTCATAATGCAATTTGATAAACTTGCAAATTAATTTAGCAGAAGTCATTTTAGAAAAGTGAGTGATAAGCTGCTAATTTTATTTACTAAAGCTAATTTAAGCACATACTTAAGAATCAATTAAGAGGTGAATCATCTCCCATTCAATAAGTTTATAGTATTTAGGACATGTATTTACCACAGTGAATTAGGAAGAAAACACCACTAAGCACAGTAGACATTTAACCAATGTTATTTAATTAAAATAAGTTATGTAGGCTGGGACTTTTTCCTCATGAACATATAATTATGTTAATAAAATAAGCATGTGTTTTTCAAATTTTAGCTAGTTTGACTATGACATTTGGAAATGTGAACAATTTTAAACAAAAATTAAATTATTGCAGCCATACCAACTCAGGAAACTTTAAATACTGGGTTATGCAACTTATTAAATCTGACTTCCTTCTCATGTGCTTTTGACAACTGTGAAAGAAAGATAAGCTGTCCTGTTCTTTCTGTTCCCCAATGATGTTAATGTTTAGGAGAAATACGTGTGAAAAGTGTTCAACCATGATAATTTTAATGAAGTTAAAATTAAAATAACTCAAGACCATTGGAAACAAAAGTCTAAATGATAAGCGTGATGGCAGCAACACTGGAGTGATTCTGCCACAGTTTGATAGCAACTCTGTATCAAACTACAGGCCCTCAAAATATATGAACATATTATGCTATTTCAGAAATTCTTCTTTTAAAAAAATCCAAAGCAAGTATAAAAACATGCACAAATGTCCATGAAAATACTAAAGCAAACAAAATGGAAACAACCTAGCGCCAAGTAGGGGAATGGTTTAATTATGTGTCTTCTATTTGCTGGAATATTCTGAGGTAGGTTAAATAATAACCAAAGCTTTCATAATGACACTAGAGGCCCAATACACGAAATTCATTCAAGAGGCTTGGCCCTCGCAATCATGGTGGCTGCCTCAGCCCTCACAGCCCTGGCTTTGTCTGGAAGGTCATCAAACATCCAAAAAGGTCGCCTGGCTGTCCGGTCTAATTAGCATATTACGCTTTTATTATTATAGATTGAGAAATCCTTGGTGTACAATGATAAGTGAAAATGTCAACTGTACAATCACGCCCAAGCTATTGCTTTAATTACTATGGACAAATCATGGGAAAGCAGGTTAGAAGAGAGAATAAAAGGGGTCTGCTATAAGAAGTCTATCAGGAACATGGCTCCACCCTCATCTCAGGTCCCTCTAGTGTGGTGTTTATCTGCTTATAATTTACCAGCAGATGGTCTTAGGCGACCCTGCTAGCAGTTCTCAACCTGAGAACCGCTGCTATAGAGCCTAAGACCATTGGAAAACACAGATATTTACATTATGATTCATTAACAGTAGCAAAATTATAGTTATGAAGTAGCAATGAAAATAATGTTATGGTTGGGGGTCACCACAACATGAGGAACTGTATTGAAGGGTCGCGGCATTAAGAAGGTTGAGAACAACTGTGTTAGAGAAAAGTAAATTGCATGGGGAGAACATTTTTCTTCATTCATTCTCAAAATTAGAACATAGGACATACTATGGGCTTAGCAAATACAAAAATTGTTATGAGTTGAATTGTGTGTCTCCCTCCAAAAACAGTTATATTCAAACTCTAATCCCTGGTACCTGCCAATGTGACTAATTTGAAATAGTCTTTGCAGATGTAATCCAGTCTAGATGAGATCATACTAGATTAGGGTGGGTCTTCATCCTTTCCCATATAAGAGGAGGAAATTGTGGATACACATACTTACCCCAAACACCATGTGACAATGGAGACAGACATAGGAGCGATGCATCTACAAGCAATCAATACCCAGAATGGCTGGCCATGGCCCGAAGCTAGAGGAGAGGCAAAGGTGGAAGCTTCTCCAGAGCCTTCAGAGAGAGAGCATGGCTCTGCAAACACTTTGACTTTGGTCTTCTCGCCTCAAGGACAGTGAAGGAATAAATTTCTGTTGTTTTAAGTCACCCAGTTTGTGGTACTTTATTATAGCAGCCCTAGGAAACTAATGCATACATAAGCAAGATAATTAATATCCAGGCAGAATCCATTCTAAAATATTATTTCCTGATTATTAACACTTCTGGGACAAGAAATTCAAATGTTGTTCCTTATGAATAACAAGATCAGCCCTTGCAAAACTCTTTAGAAGGAAGGGCAACAGCTAGAATCATTGTGGAATTACAAGAGCAGCATGCACTTAAGAGGGCTGATTGGGGAGCGGAAGGCGTGGGTCCAACACTGACTCCATCACCCACCTGCTGCTGATGTCTAGCACGGCCCACCCTCTCTGTGCTTATTTCTTGCTTTTTAAATGGTGATAATAATGGTCTCATTGGGCTATTGTGAGAACTACATCAGCTAATAAATGTAAAGCAATTAGAACAGTAGCTGGCCCATTATAAGCATTCAATAAATGTTAGCTATAATTATCATGTCTGACTAAACATTTTAGTTCCATTCCCATTTTATAATTATGGAAATTTCACAGGCACATTTTTAGAATGCATGTATCAATTTGTAAATTACTTATGTATCACCATATCAACACTTCTCCCTTCCTGACTCCCAGTGATTCCTGCAACTTGACATTCAGAACCTCAGGAGCCCTGCTCCCAGGACCACCAACATGGGGAGTGAGCAGGAAGAGGGAAGAGAGGGAAGAAAAAGCTGCTGGCCCAGCTTGTCTGGCTCAGTAGTTGAGCATTGACCTATGAACTAGGAGGTCACAGTTCAATTCCGAGGCACATGCCCTGGGGTTGCCAGCTCCATCCCCAGTGGGGGGCGTGCAAAAGGCAGCTGATCAATGATTCTCATCATTGATGTTTCTATCTCTCCCTCTCCCTTCCTCTTTGAAATCAATTATATATATATATATATATATATATATATATATATATATATATATATACACACACACATATATATATACATATATATATGTATGTATATATATATATATATATATATATATATATACATATATTAAGAGCAAAGACTGCTAGTATGAACTTCTATGAATTGAAATTCTATGAAGCAGCATCAGAAGGTGATCAGAAGCTTGGCTGTGGTTGTTTGACAGGCCAGGAGCTTAGGCAAGTAGCTTCTTCTGCTGTCCGTGCAGCAAATGTGACGTTGGTCTCAGCTCTCATGCTGATCCACAATCGAGTGAGAATCATGCAGAAATCTGTTGCTCTCAGTCCATACTGTTGTGCTCACCGTGGAATTCTCCATGGGATGTGCATTCATTCAAGTGTCTTCAGAGCAGTTCTAGGCAGCACCATTCAAGTGTAGGGGGAGCTATTTTCAGGGTAATTCCAAAACTGGATTGCAAATCTGTCCAGCCGAACCCTCTGTTTGCATGGTACTCAACTCAGCAGCATCCTTAACACAGTATCATTATCTGCTCTTAACAGCTTCCCAGAATCTGAAGTATCTATTGTCACCAGAGCTGCTTTGCCCATCTCTCGGGTAATTCCGCTGCTGTTCCGAGGCCTCGTCCTTCTGTCTCGCCCAGTAGGACAAGAGGAGACTGGGACTCCAGCTATGAAAAGGCCGCAGGTGAAGTGGGCCACGTAGCACGAGTTAGTGTCACCCATTTTGAAAGAGGAGTTGTCTTTCTGAAGGCCAAGTCCAAAATGCACTCCTGTGGAGAAACTAATTAACTACAGTATTTAAATGTCCCTGACTAATCTTCCAGGCGTCCTATTGCAAATTAAGTATAAAATAAGATTGCCCTGATAACTTGTATACTGTGTGATTAAAAGAACAAAAAGACTGTGCATCTGGCAATAACAGCCAAAGGTTCTCTCCAGGTGAGATTGAGTCCCGCGGACCCGTTAGGCTCATCGCCCCCCGGGGAATAAGTGCAGGCGGGCAGCAAGCTTGACAGGGACCTGTGTTGTCAACAGGACCAAGAAAAGGGTCTTCGTAGAGCCAAAGGGGGCAACGGCAACCCGGACGATGAATGGTGGCGTGCTGACATGCCGCTGGCACCCAGAAGAAAGAGTTTTCATTGGCTGTCAGCTGCAGAAGAAAAGAAAGGAGTCAGGGATAGAAATTAGCTGAATGAGTACAAGAGAGAAGATCAATAACTCCCTCCGATGTTTTTTTGGCAAATTGGCCAGAAAGGACTGAAGTCTTTCCTGGCTGACAATCCTGGCAGCTTTCCTGAATAGAAATGTTGCAGCCAGAAGAGGCACTTGGCAGATTTAGTGAGACAATGGGTTTGGGGATACATGTGAAAAGGCGAGCGCAGACTAACAACTTGAGTGCCATCAGAGCGCCTATGTCCACTGATACTGTGCACTGGGAGCTAGTGGACGTCTCCTGGGCCAGGCCTCGCAGGTGGGGAGGGCACAGGGACCTTCATGCCCAGGCTGTGTGCACAGCAGCCAGCCTGGGAGTGGGACCACACCATCTGTCCCCCAAACCGAGACACCTTGGCTATGAATAATCCCTCGGAGCCACAGATATACACCTGGACTGTCCCAGGCAAAGCAGGGTGAACTGCCAACCCATCAGGGACCTGCGGTTCCCCCAGAATCTGCTTGGAGTTGATGAACTAGGTCAGTGGTTGGTAAACGACAGCTCGCGAGCCACATGCGGGTCTTTGGCCCCTTGAGTGTGGCTCTTCCACAAAATACCACGGCCTGGGCGAAACTATTTTGAAGAAGTGGCGTTAGAAGAAGTTTAACTTTAAAACACTTGGCTCTCAAAAGAAATTTCAATCATTGTACTGTTGATATTTGGCTCTGTTGACTGATGAGTTTGCCTACCACTGAACTAGGTAGATCTTTGATCCTGGTTGCTGTTTTGTTTTTGTTTTTTGTGTTTTTTTTAATATATTTTATTGATATTTTATAGAGAGGAGGAAGGGAGAAAGAGAGAGAGCTAGAAACATCTATGAGAGAGAAACATCGAGCAGCTGCCTCTTGTACACCCCCTACCGGGGATGTGCCCGCAACCAATGTACATGCCCTTGCCCAGAATTGAACCTGAGACCTTTCAGTCTGCAGACCGATGCTCTACCACTGAGCCAAACCAGTTTCAGTGCAGGTTGCTGTTTTAATAACCTGCTTTTCACTCCCAAGAAGTCACATGCAGAGGGGGCAACACCTTGGTTTCAATTTGCCACTCCTGCTGGGAAAATCACTTGGCATCGCGTGCCCCTCGGGCATGGGGGCAGCAGAGCTATCCTGTCATTTTCATACTTTTCCTTTTCATTCAATCAAAAGTGCAGGGTTTTCATTGCGGATTACGTAGAAACAGGTGGCATCATGGTTATTAACCAGAATGCAAACGTAATGGAAGCATGTTTATTTCCATGAAGTGGGGGTCGTCAACAGCTTGAAAGGAAGAGACCAAGTCCAGTCACCAAATCCCTGTTGGCTCCCAATGTAGGATGGTCACACCATCTTCCTGAGGCCAGTGCTCATCTTCGGTTTTGTAAAACTACTTTTGAATCGCCAGAGAAAAGTAAGTTCCCCTCTCCCTCATGTCTCTCTCTTTTTCTCTCACCCCAAGCCACCTAGGTAGTTGAGTTTTGAATTGTAATAGGTGCCCATTTGTTTTGTGAAGTTTTAATCAAGTCATGAAAATAACCTTAAATGGAGGAATGGAGACACCTGGGGAATTTCACTCACTGTCCTCAATAAGGAAAGTACTCATTCAGCAGCAGGCCCATCTGACCAAAACTTTTCATTTACCCTGAGTGCCCCCACGGTGGCTGACAGTTACAGCTTCTTGTGTGGCTGCCACTGAAATGTAGCCCATTGTGTCAAGTACACACAGTGCAACATGCATCGGGTGTTGTACTTTCCAAGCACCATCCCAGAGGGGCCCATTTACCTTTACAAGGATTGTGTATGGGGTCATAGGGAAAGTGCACTTATACCCATTTAGCAGATTAGGAAACTGAGACAGAGGGAGAAAGCTGGCTGATCAGAGTCACGTTGTTGGTTATACTCAAGCCAAGCAGTGGACACTGAAGCATCTCAATGTTGTGCTGAGCCATGTTTTATAAGAATGAACTCAATTCCACTGCCGTCATGGAATGTTGATTTGTCACCTTTTAATTGCCCATCCAAATTCTAAAGGGATCTACCTCTGAGGTTTGGTCTCTGCAACACAGAATGTATAATTATAAGTAACAAAATCACAAAATTGTGCTTTTACATACCCTCTGCTGATCCTTAACCTGAAACTGTAACTCATATTTAGGACCCAAATACGAGCACACTTACAACAATTGCATGTACCTGACCGAATCCAAAATCTTTATATTCCCAAGAAGCAACATTTTCATAATCACGTGACTTCAACCTCACTTAAAGAACAATGATGGGAACTCAAAGGTGTGTATGATTAAAAGATTCATATCGTGAGAACTGTAAGTCACTCCAAGTGTCTGGGTCTACATTTCCCAGAATGCCAGTAGAGTGGCAGCAGCAGAGACTTTGACAGAAGTTATTGGAATAAGGGTGAGTATGTTCAAAAGCACCTGCTAAAGAGATTGTGGTCACGAAATGCACTGGCCAAACCAGCAAGCAGAACATGAGGACCAGAGGGATAAGCTGGAGTCACAGGCAGACACAGGCACGTGTCACAGTGGAGTGTGTTATTCTAGCCAAAGTCCAAAAGCACTTTGAGGAGAAACTTGTAAAGATGGTGTTGGTGTGGAACAGATTTTAATATGAATATTATAAATGTTCTTTTCTAACCATGACTTACAAAATTTGAATATTGATCTCATTTCGTGACCAACAGTCAGTGCATGCATGGTAAAATAAGTTAAAAGAATGAAGATAATATTTTCCCATTTCTGCTAATTAAGAAAATAAAACCAGAGGAGAGGGTTGGGAGAAGAATCCAAAAGATAAATATCACATGATCTCACTCATTTATGGAATATAATGAACAACATAAACTGATGAACAAAAAACAGACCCAGAGACAGAGAAGCATCAATCGGAAGTCAAACCTCAGAGGGAAGGCAGGGGAGGGTGGAGGAAAGGGCGAGAGAACCAAAGGACTTGTATGCATGCACACAAGCCTAACCAATGGACTCAGACACAGGGATAAGGGCATGAGGGAAAGGGTTAGGGAGTACTGGGGGAATAAGGACGCATATGTAACACCTTAATCAATAAAGAAATTAAAGAAGAAGAAGAAAATGTCTTGCCTTTGGGCTCCAGGCAAGAACAGCCTCAAAGGTGCATTCTGTGGAGATGAAAGCCTGGAGGACCCACTTTACCGCAGGAATGTGACTTGAAGGCCCCTGTGACATGTGACACGTGATCTAATGGGTGGGAGGTTTCTGACACAGAGGACCCCTGAAGGTTTCGGGTGGTCTCTGAGGCGGGGCCCTTTGGTATGGCTCGTGTGTGTGTGTGTGTGTGGTGTGTGTGTGTGTGTGAGTGTGTGTGTGTGTGTGTGTGTGAGTGTGTGTGTGTGGTGTGTGTGTTTGTGTGTGTGTGTGTGGTGTGTGTGAGTGTGTGTGTGTGTGAGTGTGTGTGTGTGTGTGTAAGTGTGGGTGTGAGTGTGTGTGAGTGTGTGTGTGTTTGTGTGTGTGTGTGTGTGGTGTGTGTGTGTGTGTGTGAGTGTGTGTGTGTGTGTGTGTAAGTGTGGGTGTGAGTGTGTGTGAGTGTGTGTGTGTGTGAGTGTGTGTGTGTGTGGTGTGTGTGTTTGTGTGTGTGTGTGTGGTGTGTGTGTTTGTGTGTGTGTGTGTGTGTGTGTGTGTGGGGTGTGTGTGTGTGTGTGTGTGTGTAAGTGTGGGTGTGGGTGTGGGTGTGTGTGTGTGTGTTGTGGGTGTGGGTGTGTGTAAGTGTGTGTGGGGGGAGAGGGGTGTGAGGAGGTTTGGGGGACTCTCTGTACTTTGAAGTTCTAGCCAGTGGTAGAGGAAAACTTCCACTGGTATTTTTAGTTTGATGAAGTGCTGAGATTGAGGGAATGCTTCCCCCATGTGTGGACTGCAAGCTGATGCTCAGGTTGCGCCTGTGATAACCATCCGCCTGCACCTCTGAAATGAACGTGAGAGGTGGGGTCTGATGAGGCAGCTCACGCAGCCATCCTCCCTGCACAGCCACACACCTCACAAGCGGGCCGGGAAGGAGAGCCGCCGTGGCCACATAGCCCAGGAGGCTGAAAACATCCCGGGAAGAGCCACACAGAAGAGCAGCTCTCTCCCATTCCCACTCCGATCCCTGGCCCCGGCCTCCCGTCTGCAGGAACATTCTCGCTAGGACTTGTTGCTTCCACTCTCAGTGTGATTAGCGGCAAACCGTTAGGCCAGCAGCGAGGCCCCGTTCCTTTGTTCTGGAAGGAAACATCTGTGCTTCTGTCGGGGAGCACATGCCAAAAACTCGGCAGACGGCTCTTTGGGGAGCAGTCAATGCATCACAGCCTGGAGCACCGACCTTGAGACTCCCCGCACGCCTGTCCCTGCAGGCCGGGAGGCTGGGGAGATGTTAGCCCGTCACCATGAAATCCCTCCCTGTCCACTGGTCCCCAAGCATCCTTGCTGGAGGAGGGAAAAAGGCAATAGGAGGTGTGGGGTGGAGCAGAGAGTGGGGGTTAATTATTGATAAGGCTGCATTAAAAACGTACACACAGACTCATTTGACAAGAGCATCTAAGCATGGATCTGAATTCTCCAGGCATGTGCTGTGGTATCCCAGCATGTAATGTCATGCGTGCTGCTCACAGGTAAAGTGGAAATTTACCTGTGAGACAAGAAGACACCGGGAAGTATGCAGAAAATGAAGGAAGGCACACTTAGAAGACCTTTGGATTCTCTCAAGGTACAATGCCTAAATGTTGTCTTTGACTTTCAAGGGCCCAACAGCAAGAACTTGAGAGTCTTGCTGCCTGAGCCTGATTCTGGTTTCCTTCATTCAAGCTCTCTAACCTCAGAAGAGTTACAAGCTCTCTGAGCCTCAGTTTCCTAATGTATAAAATGGGGCAATAATGGTGCCTGTAGCGTACATAAACTAGCATCTATAAAATATACAATCACAAAATAACAAAGATGTAAAATCAGTAATCCAAGCCTCTATCTGAAGAAGCCATCAAAGAGTAAACTAAAGCCATAGGAAGCAGAAGCAAATAAAGATTAGGCATAAATGAAGTAGAAAACAAAACCAATGAAAAACAACAGAGAAAAAGGTGATTCTTTGAAAACACTAATAAAATTGACAAACCTCAAGTTTAAGGAAGAAAACACAAATTACCAACATCAGGAATTGAAGAAGAAAAATTATTAAGATCTTTCACATATTAGGAGGTTAAAAAGTAAGTATAGTGAACAACATTGTGCTAATAAATTTGATAAATTAAATGAAATTAATGATTTCTTTAAAAATACAGTGTAAGAAAATTGTGGAAGAAATATGTAATTTAAATAGTCCTATCTCTATGAAAGAAACTGAATTTACAATCAAAATGTTGTCACGAAGAAACCTTCAGGTTTAGCTGGCTTTAATGATAAATTTCATTGGAAACATCTAAGAAATGAATAATACCAATCTTTACACAAAAACACTTTTAGAAAATATGGAGGAGCTTTTCTCAGGATTTCAGCATTCTTCTTGCTCAAGAATTGTGGTCAAACTTAGCATCTACTATCTGCTTTACAAAACTTCAATCTTGAAGCACTGGGCCTTTAACTTTTTGTTGTTTGTTGTTAATCCTCACCTGAGGCTGATTTTCCCATTCATGTTTTTTAGAGAGAATGGAAAGGAGTGGGAGAGACAGCTACCTAGCAAGAGAGACACACCCATTGGTTGCCTTCCACAGGAGCCCAACCAAGGCCGTGATCCAGCCTACACCCAAGGTATGTGCCCTTGACTGAGACCCTCCAGTCCTTAGGCAACACTCTAACCACTGAGCAAAACTGGCTGGGGCAAGCCTTTAACTTTTGATTTGAAACAAAAGCTTCCTTTTTTACAATTCTGCCGAAGCTCCCTGGTGAGACCATGCCCAGTGTGGCTCCACTGATGTTCTCTTTGGCAACCATATTCTTATTGGCTGATCAGATTTATTTTTTTCAAAAAGGGTTTCAAAGTGCCTCTGGCAGGAAAATTCTCCGCCCATTTGGAGGAACAACTGAAGTCCATCATTATATAGAAGCAAGAACACCGCGTTACTTTCCATGGAACCTCCTTAAATACCTTCCTGGTAAGAATGCCTCAGGTTTCCAGACACATGGGCCCTGAGAGCAATTCAGGAGGGGGAGCTCCTGTGGGCTAGAGTGCAAGAGTCAGACAGCGAAGGGGGCGCAAACAACACAAACAATGAATGTACCATTTTGTTATTAATAGTAAAATATTTTGGTTCTCCCCTTCCAGGCATCAAGTGGGAAATGAGCCATGCATTAGAACAGAAACAAGAGGTCTGCATCAATAAAACCGGAACCCACGTCACCACCCACCACGCAGCCCTCGGAGTAGATCATGGCTGCAGGATTCAGAGGGAGCACAGCAAAGAGGAGGGAGACGCCACACACCAGCCCCGGAGCTGCAGGGCCATCAGAAAGCCATTTCTCATTGAGAAATGATAGCGTGGAGGAGAAAATAATCAAGTTGTGGAAGGAATTAAAAGAGAGAGAAGGAGGGGCTGATGAGTGCTGCTCTCAAGGAGCTGGGAGGGACGTCACAGATCTTCTAGCATAAGCTTCTGATCTCAGAGACCAGGTCCTTCTGGTTGGAACCACAATTGTCCAACTAAGGTCAGACGTAGACCGTGGTCTCTTGGCTGTGAAGATCCATCTGGGGCTGGAGACGTAGACCGTGGTCTCTTGGCTGCCATTTGTTTTGAGTGGATCAAGTCCCACTCTTTCTACACCCCAAAAGATTGAACTTCGGACAAGAGTGATATCACTAGGGATTCTGAGGACCATTCAGTTAGAATCGTGATGATTCCATCACTATCTGAGATGACTACCAGAGCTGGTATGAGGACCTGGGACCACCAGAGGCCCCGGGAGGACCACATTGAGTATTTCAGTCATTTCCAGCTATTCACAGCCCGGGCAACCACGGTCATCCGGGGTCTCTCCAAAAAGACCTGGGGAAGTTTACATGTGGTGAGACATCTCCGGCGCTCACTCTTCTTCATGGAGATCAGCCCAGCAGGAGGCCATAGTCATAAACAGAACTGCAGGCCTTCTCCCCGTGAGCCACGTGGCCTGGAAGAGGGGCCTTAAAGTATCTACCAGAGAGTTTTTCAAAGAATCAGGAAGAAAAGTGCCATTGTGACGCTAATGGAGTTGTTTCCTATACCGTAGTTCTTTAACAATATATAAATAGTGTTTCTGTCCCTATTTGCATTCTGAAAAGATGGCCTTTTTTGTCAACATTATCTGGCATTGCTCCCCCAGATTCAAAAAAAAAAAAAATTAAAAGAACAGTTAATGTTAAAAATGTTTAAAGGATGCGCAAGAAGGGGAAGAGAGACTAGAGAGCCAGCCCTCTTTGTTTCAGCCTGCCCTTCAGTGTTCCTGTGAAGATCCATCTCCTTCCGCTCCCGGGCCTGGTGGAAAGCGCAGCCATCACGGGAGGCCCTGCTGCTGCCGTCACCAGCCTGAGTGGCGTGGGCCTCTCCTCCCAGGCCCGGCGTCTGGAAACAAAGAGCAGGGACACGGTGGTGCTGCTCTATCCACACGGGCCTCTGGCTTCCACTCGGGGAAGGGACTGGGCCAGCTGCTCCTTCTCAGGTCTCCGTAGGGAACACACGTGTGCGATTAACCCGGCCAGCCACTGGGTGTGAGCATGCTCCACTCAGAGCAAGGGAGGCTGGTGTCAGGGCTTCTCCCAGGCAGAGTTCAGACAGGCACACACACACACACACACACACACACACACACACACACACGTGTCTGCACACACTCTCAGAAGGGAAAGTTTAAAAAGTTAGCTCATGCTTATTTCTTAACTTCCAGATAGGTGCTTCAGGTCAAGTCTATGAATTTTTCTTTTGCTCCATAAAGAGTATACCTCATCTTTCTATTAGGCCCCGGTTACAGAATGAGAAGCATGCCAGAAGTTCTGCATTCCCAGTCACACGAATCAAAAGCAATCACCCCTGGTGTGGCCAGTTAACATTAAGGAACAGAAGGAGGGCGGTCCTCAGGAACCCACACTGGCTGGGTCTCCACAGCCCTGCAGCAAGTCTGCCCATGGGACACTCACAGCTCTGGCCCCACCGCTCATGGTGTGTGCTGGGTGAGACCCCCCTTGTTCCAGGGTCCTCTGCATGGCAGAGCTGCATACGGGTGCCGCAGTGGCTCAGACCCACATCCACTGCGATTTTAAAGACAACTGACTCTGCTGTGAGAAGGACTTGGGTCCAAGGACAGGTCAGATAGCTCTACTCGATGTACCTCATGATACTATTGGCCGATTGGGTCTATTTGTTCCTTTTCACACATAGAACATTCTATCCGTTGTGGGCCCAGAGAGGGAGGGCTAAAATCCAATATTGCAAAGGAACATAAGAAAGGTTAACCACGTGCACAGTTTTTAATTCAACCCTTTATCTACCTCCATTCCCAGGCATCAAAAAGACACCCATACGCACACATATGTGCAAACACACACACACACATGTGCACAGGATGGAGACTATTTTCCTTCCAATTGTCATTCTCTTTGAACCTACACAAAGGGGTATTCCTGTGATGTATACTGCTTTCCCCCAAAAGGTGCATGGTGCTTTCACCACGCCATATTTATGAGTGGAAAGAGCACATTCCTTCTCCAGGCAGAAGCAGAGCCCAGTGTCACCCTAAGAGCACATCTTCCTTTTCTGGCATCTTATTTCAAAGGGATCCTCAGTGTGCGTCTGCGATGCTCAGGAAATGTTTGTTGATTGCTACCACTGTGTCTGGAATCTGCTGGAAGAAGTCTTTCCGAGTCTGCCAATTTACAGAGATCAGCTAAGTGCCTGGCGGTCCTCCATGTCCTTCGCTGGGGATATTTTTCTTTAAAGAAATGTTTTGGTGGAGAGTCTAAATCCTGAACGAGAACCCACGGACCCATTCTGGAAATTCCCCACTGGAAAGCTTCAGCGGGTCCTGGCACCACTTTGCTTTTATAACAAGTATAACAACTGGCGTTTCATTTTTAATGAATCAAGTACTGCGTCCTATATAACTTTCAGAGCATAAGAAGAAACTTGGGCCTCACTGACAAAATAAAAATAAAATCAATCTCATTGTCCTTAAGATTTTCACCTGTGTCATTCCTTACCTTCATTTTTTTTTTTTCAGAAAAAAAAAATGAAATCAATAAAGTTGTGCTTTTGGCCAAGATAAGCATTTAAACATCCCAGGATAGTACAGGCAGCCATTGCTCTTTCTTAAGAAGGAAATTTTAAGTGTATGTCGCCCTTGTTGGGATGAAACTCAGAAACCAGACTCAGTTGGTACTATTTTCTGGTACAGCATTGGACTTGAATCAGTTCAAACAGTGATGAGCTAAGGGGTAACAGGGCAGTGGCTTCCGATGATTTTCCATGTCCAATTGCAATGGGGGCTTAAAAGTGTCGAAGATAAAGATTGAGTCAGAGACTACTGGTTGTTCATTAAATAATAATCAGTGGGAACCGTTACAATTAGTATCCTGAACTTAGGAAGGCCTTTCATCAGTGGGTTCAAGCGTAAGGGAGAGGAAGACGTGAGGACAGATCCTTTTTTGTCTGACCCCGGCTTGCTTTTCTAGCCTCACCTTCCAACAGCCCTGCTGGGAACCTACTCCATTTTCTGCCCAGACCCACTTTCAAACCTCCATATCTGCCCAGGCTGTTTCCTCCTCCTAAGGAGCCTCCCCCAGGTCCTCCCGTGGCCTGCCCAACTTCAACTCGCCCTCATCTCCTAGCCAAAGTGAAGATGTTCCCTCTTCTCTGAAATACTCTCCAGTGCTCGCCCCTGAGTGGGCCCATGGATCGATACGTATTTTTCCTCTAGAGCACCTAATCCATGGTTTATACAGAGATCTTGAGTATTCAAAGCCATCTTCCACAATGCCTGGAAACTTTTACATTTGTGCCTCAATAGAGTCTTGAATGATATGTAGTTTGTTTTTTTTTGAACTTTTTTTTTACATTTTTTTACATGACTACAATAAAGTACATATACCAGTGAATTCTATTTTGTTTTTGACACCTGTAGGAAATATGTCATTTATTGATTCAGTTATTTTTAATAAATAATTACTGCACACTAGCTAGGAGCTGAAGCACTACACTAGATAATTCATGAAAAAATTAAGTATATTCTACCCTCAGAGACTTTACAGTCTCAAAAAGGAAGCAGACACCTGCATAGATAATTATAATACAGTGGATAATGATAGAGGCCAAAAAAATGGTCTGCAACAATAGCAGATATAATACCTGCTCAACAGTCAACGAGGGAAGAAAGTGGATTTCTCTAGGAAGAGGAATCTTAGCTCAATCCTGAAATTCAAATAAAACCAACTGAGGGAAGAAGTTAGAAGAGAGGTCATTTACGTAGAGAAATGGTAAGTGGAAAAGCCTGGAGACATACACGTATGTCCCCTTCAAGAAACTAAAGGAAATTCTGAACTGCTGAGCAGTAGAGTATTGGAGCAATACATATGCCTTGGCAATGACTCGACTATGTTCACTGTTGGCCTTCAACCAATAACTGCACATATATTTCTCCAGCAAAAATGGGTTTATTCAGAAACAACAAAGAATTCAAAGTTGGGACATTTGGTCTAATCGGGAACCACATGCAAGTCCATAGTAATAAAAGAGAGGCAGTTCATCTATGGACGTGGGAGGCTGTTGTACACAAAGATTCCCTTGGAGGAAACAAAGTCCCAAGTGCAGTGACTGCTCATTGGCTGAGCTCTGGCTGCCTCCCATTGGCTGAGCTATGGCAGCTTCCCATTGGCTGAGCTATGGCAGCCTCCCATTGGCTGAGCTATGACAGCCTCCCATTGGCTGAGCTGTTCATGGTCAGGAGGAGCCTTTCCATCCTTCTGCTGAGGTCATCAGGTAGCATCACTTTCTGTCTGGGATACAGGCACCTCTCTTCCTGTGGGGTCAGGCCAGAGCTTGCATGACACATGCATGAAAGTTCTGTCTTCCAGCCTCCCGGCTCCTTGTCTTGTCTTTTCTTTTCTTTTCTTTTCTCTTCTCTTCTCTTCTCTTCTCTTCTCTTCTCTTCTTTTCTTTCCTTTTTTAATCTATTGTTGAAAGTATAATATTTCATAGGTCCTCCTTTCCCCCATGTAACCTCTTCCAGCCACCCGGCTCCATGTTAACTGAGGTTGCTGTTTATTACTTTTCATAACACAAGCTGGACTGAGACACTACCACCACTTCTTCCCAGGCTAATGGCAGGCATGGCTGTTGTCCCCCTTCCCACAGGACCCCAACCTGCCGAATGCAAGACGAAGCCCAGCCCCATGTCTGCTGTGGGCCCTGGGAAGCCGGGAAGGTTATACCAGGGAAGACAGCAGCCAGCTTTCTGATTAGATCTCCGAGGTAAACAGAGACGATGCTTTTGAGAGGCGGTTGAAGCAAAAGTGAAGGGAGAGGTACACCTTCTACATGGACCGCTATGGATATAAAAGTCTCCTCACAGCCTGTGTTCCAACGGGAATTAGCCATCAGCGTCCAGAGCCCGTGGAAAGGTGCTGAGCTGGTACCATGGCCTGGGATTAGGATACGTTCCAAAGAGAACACACTTCAGACTTCTCCCTCAGAAGTCTCCGCACCTCGGCTCTGCTAACATTTGCTCCCGGAGGATGGAGGTGTTAAAGTTTACTTAGGAGAAAAGCAATCGCACCATGTGGAATGCTGCCACTCACCGAGGAGGGAAGGATGTTATTTGTCGGCGCTGCCTCAGCACCAGCGAGGTGAGGTCTGGAAACTCCGGTGAGAAAAACACGAAGAGAAAGGAATAGTAATGTAGTCTGGTCTACACCGCCGTGTCAGCCAGAGCAGCCAGTGAGTTTCAAAATAACCTCAACTGGGCTTGTTGAATTAAGAGACGGGATCTTTTCTTTTCCACTTCTTTTTTTTTTTTTTTTTTTTTTTTTTTTTTAATATCCCAGCAGAACTGCCACTTGTCAGTCGATTTGTTTTTAATCCCCAGGTCTCCCTGGTTTGTTTGTAGCGACTGTGTTTTTCTCGCTTTCAGTGCGGGAGGCAGGTGAGAGTTTTGATAATCCATGTCCCCCCAAAGTCTCCAGGGACACAGGAAAGCAAACAGGGCTCAGCTGAGAGGGAACCTATCACAGGAAAAAGCCCAGGCAGGAAGATTTTCCTTCCATAAACACAGGTGGGAAGACTCCATTCCTGGGGAGTTTTTCCCAGGATTGCTGGGGAGGCGCCCCATCGCACTGAGGGGGTACACGTTCCACACAAGGAGGCGGGAAGAGAACTGTCTGGCTCAGGTTTACGTGGGGCAGTGCTCTGGGAGCACCAGCTCCTGGGCCTCCTGCCAGGCCCCTGTGGCACCTGCCACTGATGAGTCTAGACTTGAGGACAAAGCCACGGGCCTGGAGAGGGCAGGGGTGCAGCACAGGGGAGGCCGGGGCCGAGCTTGGGGAATGAGGAGGGGAAAGGCCTGCCTCAGAAGACTCCAACGAAAACCCGGAAAACAGAGCAGCACTGTTTGTGTTGAGAGGGGATGAGAGAGAAATTTAATAAAAGTGCCCTAGGAGGAATTGGGGAGCCGGGAACTCTGCCTCCACCCTCCACCTGTCCACCACCTGCAGCTAGAACACACTTCTATCTCCTCCTCATTTCCTGTTGGTTTGTTTAGGGAAGGCGCTTCAAGGCACACTGGGAGACACCATTAAGTAGTTTAAGTTTATCAATATATGCTTCACTCTAGAAAGATCTAAGAGGAATTTTAATGGCAAGCTGGGCCCCACCCCCCAATTTATCAAACTTTGTGGAATCGTGTTACTTTCAACCCCTAAAGATCCAAATGCTTTGACCTAGGACAGCCAGTGGTCATAGCCCGGGGACTTGCAGAGTGAGCAGTGAAGGAACACGGGCGGGGCCAGGTCAGCTCTGCCTTTGGTCGGCCAGGTCCGTTTCCACACGGCAAGTGCCTGTGAGCCACCCAGCCAGCAGTCCTTTCCTCCATCAGATGCAAGTGCCCTATGTATGGCTGCCAGTTGCGAGTGTCCTCAAACCCCCCCACCCCACATCTCGTGTGGGGTTCAGGGTTCAGGTTTAGGGTTCGGGCTTCGCACACAAATGGAAGAGACTAGAAAATATTAATTTGGGGATATTGGGGGCCAGGCAGGAGCCCAACCCAACGGGAAGGACTCCACCCCGCCCTGGCCTTTCAGAGCTTCAAGGTTGACCAGCCTTCCTGGTTCCTTGTCCACACCTCTCACCAGTGCGGACAATGGGCGGCTTCCAACAAACAGGGGCCAGTCCACCTGAGGCAGGCATCCTGAGTTCCCGTCCACGTAATCTCTCTTCAACATTAGCCCCCTCCCAACCCCACAAAATCCTCTGCGATTCTCCTCTTCCACCTCCACAGGAGGATACGTCGGAGTGTAAGATGAAGCTGATCCAGAGCAGAGAACAAAGGGGCTTTTGTACTAATGTACAAAATGTACCGCCCACAACAGAACCTGGATTCGGTATTTTATGTTCACTGTCGCAGTCTTGCTGAAGAGCAGGGAGGAAAGCAGGAGGAGACAGTGTTGCCACAGAAGCTCTGTTTTCCAATTGGGCAGCACTGCTATTTCTCTTCATTTCTGACCCAAGGGTTTTGCAGTGAGGCAAGTAAGAGTTTTATGTTTTTATTTTTCTTGGTTCCTGATGGTTTCTGTTTTGACAAGGCCTCTTTAAAGACCTGCCAGCTCAGCTATAAAAAATCTTGCTCTGGATTGAAACTTGGCAGCAGTTGTAGTCCCAGAGCTGCCTTTTATTATTATTATTATTATTATTATTATTATTATTATTACTAGAGGCCCAGTGCACAAAATTCATGCACGGAGGCTGGGGGTGGGGGTGGGGGAAGGGAGCATCCCTCAGCCCAACCTGCACCCTCTCCAATCCGGGAGCCCTCAGGGGATGTCCAACTGCGGGACTGGGCCTAGACTTGCAGTCGGACATCCCTCTTGCAATCTAGAACCTCTGGCTCTTAACCGCTCACCTGCCTCCCTGACCTAGCCACTCTGCCTGCCTTCCTGGTCATACATTATTAGTATAAATTATTATTATTATTATTATTATTATTATTACTATTATCATTATATCTATAATAAGACCTTTCCTTCTCAAGATTGTAAGTGTAAAAATAGAATTCAGAAGCTTCAGGAGTTCCTTGATAGTTTGTGTTCTTCCTATGTGAGGAAAACAGATTCTAACCTATTATATTGTAATAAAAGCATAATATGCAAATTATCACTGAAAGATCAAACAGCAGAAAACTATCCGGACGACCTTCCAGATGACCACACTATGACACCCACTGGTGCCAGGTTGGCCAAGGCAGGTGAGATGTGATTGTCCGGGGCCTGGCTATTACCCCATGATCGCCCTGCAGAGGAAGGCCCAGGCCACCGGCCAGCAGGGCAATCAATCAAAAGGGGGACTTCATGATCGCCCCAAAGAGGGAGGCCCAGGCTACCTGGTGGTGGTGCTGTGGGGGGGTGGGCAGGGCTTCCCTCTGCGAGGGAAATCCAGCTCAGAGCTCTGGCTGTGTGGGTGGGGCCTACCTCTTTTGGCGATTGGTCATGGGGCTCCCGGACTGTGAGAGGGCACAGGCCGGGCTGAGGGACCCCACCCCCACCCCCATTGCATGATTTACATGCCCTGGGCCTCTAGTTTCTAAATAAAAGACAAACTGCCAATCTGTGGTTCAGATTTCTTCCTGAGGCCTTTGCCAGTGTCTGTGGGTGAGCTTCTCTAAATACCCCACACATCCGTTCCTAACTGCACGTGCATGTCCTCTAAGTTGGTTCAAATAAGAAAACGTTCAGCAAACACCAGGCACATCTCTCAAAACCCACGGGGACCTAGTGGGCTACCGGGCCCAGAAGGGAGAAGAAGAAGCAGTAAACAGCCAGAGCCCTCCTGGCCCCTCTCTCTGACCTGAGAAAGACCGCAGGTGAGGGGCGCGGAAGCCTGTTGTCCCCACCGGGAGCACGTGTCACTCTCGGCAGCAGGCCCGGCAAGGAGCGGCACCTGTTGGCAGCTGCTGCCCAGCTTGGCAGAAGAGCAGCCATGCTTCCTTCTTCACACCATGTCTCCCCTGGGTGAGGCCACCCACAGAAGGGTTAATGCTGCTGTGCAACCACCCAGCCAGGCTGTTAGCAAACCATCTCCCCTCTCCACCAGGTGTCATTCCCATGTTCATTGTGTACCACATGAAAACAGTCCCCACGTTAAAATGTCTAAAACTGCACTGAGAAGTCTCATGTCAGCCCTTGTTCCTCACTCCCCCTGGACAGCTACGGTCGCCCGACCAGAAATCATTTGTATCGGCTTCTCGCTGGCCCCGCCAAGGTTTCTTCACACAAATAAGGAGCAGAGGAAAATGCTTTCACACTCTTCTCTGTCGTAGGACACCCTTCTGCATGTTTCCTTGTTCAGGAAGCAGAGCTGATTCATGTTAGTGCACAGCCATTGTCCTCTTTGACTCGCTATGCTCCCCACGGTCACATGTGTGGAAGGAGCCAACCACGCCTTTGTTTTCTGCACCTGTGCTGTTCCTGTCTTTCCTTCTCAAATATCCAAGCAATGAAGAACATGTCCTGTTTTCTGTAGTCTAACATAAATCTACGCTTGTAATCCTACTGAGTACCTCCTTTTGCTTCTTTACTCCAACTTTTTGAGCTGCATATTTAGGTGTTTGTTTTTATTCATTCATTTTGGTGTTTGTTTGTTTGTTGTTGTTTTCTGTATTGAATCATAGACTCGTTGCATTGTTGCCAGGTCATTTTGCTGTGCTATTTCTACTTAAATAAAATGTATTGAGATTTTCTTTTTGGTATAATTAGTATGTGATGAATTTTTGTGAAGGACCTATGAGCACTTAAAGACCTAGGGTTAGGTTTGTGCATTTGAAAAATGCAGAACTGACTTATGGTGCTGTTTAGGTCTTCCATATCATTGCTTTGTTTCTTTTTTCTTTTTCTTTTTGGAATAGTTGATATATTTTGTGCTGAGAGAGGTGAGTCACCGCCTCCAGCTATTGCTGAACTTCTCTTGTCTGCTGTGGTTTCTGTTTCGTGGAAGTTCCCACTGTCATTTGCTGCATAAATATTCTTAATTATACCATCTCGTGTGAATTTATAGCCTTGGGCATTATAAAGTTTCATTTCTTCATTATTAGTGTCCTTTGGCCTGAATTCTATTTATTAAATATTAAGACTGTGACCTTTATTTTTATTTCTGTTTACATTTTTCTGGCATAACTTTACCCAACCTTCAACTTTCCCTACTAACTTCTAATTGTCTTTCATGTATACAGTGTAGAATTGTGTGTGCTTTGTAATCCAGTCTGAAATTTTAATAGGTGAGTTAAGTAACAGATATGTAATTTCAATTCTTATCATGTATAACATATGTATAGTATATACACATGAATATGCACATATAATTTTTACAATGTATTCTGTTTCCTTTGCTTTTTTGTTTGTTATTGTCAACTATTGTTCTAATTTTTTTAAAGTTATTTGTTTTGTTCTTGGAATAACTTTTATATTAAACTTTTATATAATGTCTTTAATTTCCTCTTCACTTTAAAAATAATATATTAGTTTCCTACTACAAGCAACAATTAGTTTATAATCCTTTCCTCATCTTTCACCACCTAATTTTCAGCAATACAATTAATTCATTTAATATTTGCCTTGTACTGTTAAACAAGCTAAAACCTTCACTACCTGATGTGCCAGCTTTCAAGGGTCATGTTTGACTCCCAGTGATTACCTAAGAGGCAGGACTGATCTTACGTGGCTTTCCACCTTCGCTTCCCATCCTCCCATTTTTGTTCTGCTCTACTGACATTTTAAAAAGAAAACACACATATTTTATTGATTTTTTTACAGAGAGGAAGGGAGAAGGATAGAGAGCTAGAAACATCGATGAGAGAGAAATATCAACCAGCTGCCTCTGCACATCCCCACTGGGGGTGTGTACCCCAACCAGGGTACAAGCCCTTGACCAGAATCGAACCTGGAACCTCTCAGTCTGCAGGCCGACGCTCTATCCACTGAGCCAAACCGGTTTTGGCTCTACTGACATTTTCAGAGCATATAAAATGCATATGTTATTTTGTTCTGAGTATAACTCTTGTTTGGTCATAGTTTAAAATTTAAATATGTCTAGCATTTACCCCTAGTCCTTCCCCTAAAATCATCCTGATCCCCGGTTAGTTGGTCAAAGCTCATTCTCTAGCGGACTCCTGAGCAGGTTTAGTTTAACCATGTCTGTGCCTGCCTTTCTGATGCAGAGCCACCGGCATGAACATGAGATATTTGGCTCCCACTCTTCCCCTCGGGTGTCTTACAGTCTGCTCCATGGCTTCTCTGAAGGAGGCCGCTAAAAACGGAGGCCAATCTGATTATCTTTTCCTCCAAAGGACTTTTCTTTGCCTGGATGTTATAAAACACCCCCTTTATCGTCAACATCAACATTTTAATAGGTTATGAATCAGTGTGAACAGTTTGGGGTCAATTTTCACTTTCAGCATACACATTTAAATCTTTTTTATTTCCAGAAAAGTGTCATGAATTATAGATTTAATATTTGTTCTGTTCTAGTGTGTTTCTTTTCTTCTTTGGGAATTCCAATTATAGAAATGTTAGATTTCCTTTGCCTCTCCTCTATTATCATTTTATCCACATCCATTTTTAATTTTTCGTGACTGTCTCAGTTTTAATCTTTATGATACTAATCACTCTTTAAACTGTGACTATTTTATTTTGTTCTGCACAATGTAGTCTTTATTTCTGGAATGACATCATCTATTTTTTTGACGTGTGTGCGCATATGTTAATGTGGCTTCTTCTGATTTTTGAAATCTAGCTGCTACAAGTACAGCAAGGCCTCCCATATGTATTAGTGTGAATAAAACCTGAAGGCCCATTTCCCTTTCTGCACTGGGATATCCATTTAGCCTTAGGACTGGAAATAGTGTTGTGAGGATGGCTCTGAAAATCCTCTCTATTTCAAAGGTGGCACACAGAGGAAATGTATGAAATGATAGAATACCGTCCTCATTTAACCAAACAGTCCATTACGGTAGAGAATCAGTTTTTAAGTCATATGTGAAAAAAAATATGTGTAAGGTATATGTGTGTGTGTGTGTGTGTGTGTGTGTGTGTGTGTGAAATATTTTTAACATAAAATATAAAACACATTACATATGTACTTTAAATATTCTCGTTTAACTGAAAAACATTTACTCACCAATCTTTTGATTGGTCAATAGCCAACCCCAGCTTTTGGAAGGGGTGACCAGTGATGAGAGCTTCACACCATTTTGTTTGTTCGTTTTTGCACAATTCACACTCATAATGCAACATGTGTGACTTCTACTTTCAGTTTGGCAGAGAATGTAAAGATACTTGGGGAATGACACGGGAGGGTTATCTCTTATAATTTTCCTGATATCATACAGTCATCTCATTCATGCCTAAAACAACAGCAAAGTTTTAAAAACTTTATCAAATCCTTACTGAATATTTAACTTTGCTTTCATAGGTGTAGCAACTCCTTTCACGGTTACATTTCATTACATCACAAAATATTTAACTGAAATATGTTATCCCAATAACAAATCCATTGAGCATAAACCCAACTGACGCTTAGATCTGGAGGGAAGCAAAGTGGGTGGGTTAACCTAGGAGCAGCCTACTGAGAGGGGGGACATCAGTCAGTATGTTTTACAGAAGAGTTAAGAGCCTTTGGTTGATTTGATGAGTCAGCTTTATTATCTTTTTAAGAGTCTGCCATGTTTAGAACCCTACAAGATATGCTATGGCAATTTTATTCCTTTGCTTTATTTCTCAGCATCAAGGCTACATGCAAAATGCTTCCATTGCTAATTTTCCCTTTTGATTCTAATGAGGTAGCTAAACTGCATTATTGAGTCCCCTTCACAAAGACATTGGTTCGGTTAAAATTCATAGGTTTCAAGAAGGTCTGGATTTTAAAGGGTTTGGAAAATTATAGGGGCTGAATGTTTGTGTCCCTCGAGTTAACTGTTGAAGTGTAACCCCAGTGTGATGGTGTCTGGAGGCAGGGCCTGTGGGAGTTAGTGAGGTTTTGGTGAGGTCATGAGGGTGGTGTCCCAGGATGAGATTAGTGTCCTTTAGAAGAGGGAGGAGCCAAAGCTGCCTGTCTTTCCCCCAGGTGGGGACACAGCGAGTAGGCATCCCCCTGCTAACTAGGAAGAGAAACCCCACCAGAACTGAGCATGATGGCACCTCAAACTCCCCAGCCTCCAGACCATGAGAAAGAATATTTCTGTGGTTGAAGCCATCTAATCCATGGTATTTTGTCAAAGCAGCCCTGGCCAACTAAGACACAAATTTGAGAGTCAGTGCCAATTCACATTGGAAGAGTGTCCTTAGCTGTCATGGGAAGAAGTGAGAAGGCAGCTCAGCCAGAGGGGCTGGCCGTGCCATTGCATGTGTGGGCGGGTGGCGGCTCCCCCATGGGTGGAATTTCTGTAAGGAGATCACATCACTGCATGCTGAGGTGACATCAACACAGTTAAATCGGCTAATTTTTCTTGAGAACCAAAGGGATTGAGATCCCCACTTCCCATGCCACATACATTCTCTTCCACCTGTCTTGATTTTTATACTCTTGCTTTTTTACTTGCCTTTACACTCAGTGGCCAGATTATGCATTCAGAGATCATAATAATCTGGCCACTCGGTGTATATGTCCAATACTCCTTTCAGAGGTATTCAATTAAAGGTTTACAATCTACGCCTTGCATCCCCTTAGTTAGTAAAAGGTGGAAGAACACAGTATAGAATAAATACAGAAAAGCCATACAAGGAAACATGTTTTCTATATTAGAGTCAAATGGTATAACAATCCCATATAATAAAAGGGTAATATGCAAATTGACCCTAACAGGGGAACCACCAGTGCTATGACACACACTGACCACCAGGGAGCAGACGCTCAACACAGGATCTGCCCCCTGGTGGTCACTGCACTCCCACCACAGAGAAAGCCCTGCTCAGCCACAAGCCGGGCTGATGGTTGCTAGCACAGTGGCGGTGGTGGGGGCCTCTCCCACCTCCACAGCAGTGCTAAGGATGTCCAACTGTGGCTTAGGCCAGCTCTCTGCAGGGAGCAGACCTTAAGCCATCAGTTGAACACCCCCCAAGGGCTCCCGGGCTGCCAGAGGGATGTCTGACTGTCAGCCTAGGCCAAGTCCCCTGGGGACTGGGCCTAAGCCGGCAGGTGGACACCCCCTAAGAGATCCAGGACTGCGAGAGAGCACAGGCTAGGCTAAAGGATGCCCCTTCTCCCCCCAAGTGCACAATTTTTTGTGCACCAGACCTCTAGTTGCTTATAAAGAGGCATTGATTCAGATTAAGATTAAAGATTTCACTGGGAAAAGCAGGTTAAAATCTATGCAAATTATGATCACAATTTTTGTAAATGTAAAATGTCTAAATATATATATATCTATCCATCCACATATTTTGTTTGAGTGAATGAATGCTAAGAGGAAAAAAAAAATCTGGAAGAAATGTCAATGTTAATTTTCAAGTGCTGCAATTAAAAAGGCCTTCATCTTTTTCTCCTATACATTTTCTGTACTTCCTGAATTTCTAAAATGAGAATGAAGTATTTTTAATTGGAAAACAAAACTGTTTACATCTGTTAAAGAAAACAGAACTCAGATGGAAATATATATCAAAACACATATCTAACCAACTGCAAAGTTTAATGTCAGTCAGCCTGGCCTCGCTTGTATCCCTTCCAAAGAATTCTACTCGTTGACACACCAAAACACCATTCATCTCCTGGACATGGATTTGAGAACATTAGAGTTAATCTTCAGTATCTTCAGTATGTATATGTCTATAGATACATATTAGTATAATGGAGAGATACAGTGATATTAGGGAAAATCATTAGAATGAAAGTTCACAAAGTGTGAAAAGAACACATATCTGAAAGTCAGAATACAAGTATATATACATATATACATATATATACATATATGTGTGTGAGTGTGTATACATATATATGATTACATTCATCAAGTACAAGGACCAATGAGATAAAGCACATTTCTTCATTCTATTCATGTGTCAATCAACTCGAGTTAACAGAGAACATATGCACAAAGTACCAATCTGCCTCCAGCAAATGCTATTAAAACACAAATATCTTCTTTGTCAGCACACTGCTACATTCAGAGTTAGGAATTATTAATACAGGGGAAATTCTGGGGTTTTATATTGATTCATAAAAGAAATTTTGCAGAAGTGGGCCTAAGGCAATGCTTGGAAAATAAGTTCAAGAGCCTATGAAAGCGTAAATTGAAGTTGAACTGGCAATACCAAAAACATCCAGATTGGCTATATGACCCACCTTGCTGAGTTACTGGGGCAAAGTCCCAAGAGATTCAGTGTTGTAGGAGATTTGAGGGAAAAGAAAGAAGAATTTTTTCATATGTCTATTGGCAATATGTATGTTGTCTTTAGAGAAGTATCTATTCAGGTCATCTGCCCATTTCTTAATTGGATTGCTTGTCTTCCTGGTATTGAGTTGTATGAGTTCTTTATATATTTTGGAAATTAACCCTTTATCAGATGTATCATTGGCAAATATATTCTCCTAAACTGTGGGTTCCCTTTTAATTTTGTTGATGGTTTCTTTGCTGTGCAGAAGCTGTTTAGTCTGATGTAGTCCCTCTTCTTTATTTTTTCCTTTGTTTCTCTTGCCCTGGGAGATGTATCCACAAACATATTGTGCTGAGAGGTGTCTGAGATTTTTCTGCCTATGGTTTCTCCTAGGACTTTTATGATTTTGTGACTTATATTTAAGTATTTTACCCATTTTGAGTTTATTCTTGTGTATGGTGTTAAGTTGGTGATCTGGTTTTGTTTGTTTGTTTTGGTTTGGTTTTGGTTTTTGCATCCACCTGTCAAATTTTTCCAACACCATTTACTGAGCAGACTATCCATGCTTTGAATCCTTTATCAAATATTAATTGACCATAGTAGTGTGGGTCAATTTCTGGGTTTCTGTTCTGCTCCATTGGTCTATATGCCTGTTCTTGTGCCAGTACCAAGCTGTCATCATTACAGTGGCTTTGTAATATAGTTTGATATCCAGTTTTATGACCCCTTCAACTTTGTTTTTCTTTCTCAAGATTGTTGAGGCTATTCAAAGTCTTTTTGGGGTCCACATAAATTTTTGGAATATTTGTCCTATATCTTTGAAATTTGCTGTTGATATTGAAATCAATAACAGACAACTCTAAGCCCCAAAATGTTTGGAAGTTAAATACCACATTTCAATAATTCATAGGTCAAAGTAGAAGTCACAAGAGAAATTAGAAAATATTTTGAGTTGAATGAAAATACCAATGAAAAATATTAGAACATGTGGGATGCAGATAAAGCAAGGTTTAAATAGATATGTGTAACATTTGGATACATATCTTAGAAAAAAGAGTGGTAATCAGGTCAGTAATATGCCCTGTCTTGACTTTTTCCTCCATTCCTGTCTCACTTTCTCCATCCCCTTCTTGAAATTTCTAGGATTACATATATAAACTACCCAAGTCCAAGAACACTTCTCATTGTGTGATTTTAAGGGAGCCCAATCTAAGACAACAGTAAGTATCAAAGAGTAAAATCACCAGTAAAAACATAAAATTTAAACAACATAATAAACAAACCTGACCTAATTGAAATATATAGAACACTGTAACTAGAAACTACAAAATACAAAGAGCATTATTTAGAAACGTATTTTTAAATTTCCAGACATTAAGAAAATTTCTCTTTGTTATTGATTCCTAGAATAATTTCATTCTAATTAGAGAAAATAAGCTTTAAATTTTTTAAGTATTTTGTGACTGGCTTTACAGACTAGCATATGGCCAGTTTGGGTAAATGTTCCATGTGTATCAGAAGAGTTTGCATTTTGATGACTAAATGGAATATAGTAATTTGGAAGTCATTCTGAAACAGATAAAAGACATTATGTAAACACTAAGAAAATTTGAATAAAATGTGCACATTAGTTATTAATAATATATCAATATTGGCTAATTAATTATATCAAACATGCCATAATAATATAAAATGTTAATATAGACAAACTTGGGCAAGAAGCAAATGGGAATTCTCTGTGCTATCTTCATAACTTCTCTTTACAGTTTTAGTAAATCTAAAATTTGCTAAAAAAAAAACAAAAAACTAGTTAGTTTAAATATACAATATCAATTATAATAGTAATCACTTAAAATACAGGATACCTAAATATAAATCTAACAAAATCTTACAGCATCTGTATGCTGAAAATTATAAAATTTATTAAATAAATCAAAGAAGATCTAAATAAATGGAGAGACCTAGCATTGTTATGGATTGGGAAGCCCAACATAATATAGTGTCCAATTTCCTCAAATTGATATACAGGTTAACATAGTTTCTATAAAAATCCAAGCAAGGTGTTTATAAATGTAGAAAAGATTATTTTTAAATAAATATGAAAAAGCTTTAAAAATTATTATAATAGCTAAAACTTTGAAAAAGAATAATTAAATCAGAGGAAGCCCTCTATCCGATCTCAAGATTCATTATATACAGACAATAATCAATATTACATTAAATTGGCTGAGAATAAACACATATATAGATCAATAGAATAGAATATAAATCACAGAAAAAGGTCCAAATAAGGACAGCCAACTGCTTTTTGGCAAAGGAGCAAGGGCAACTGAATGGAAGACAGTCTTTCAACAAGTAGGGCCTGAGCAATTGAATAGCTTTCGGCAACTAATAAACCTCAACCTAAGTTTCACATCTTATACAAAAATTAACCATAAATTTAAATATAAAACTATAAAACTTTCAGAAGAAAACATAAGATAAAATATCTGGGACCTACTGCTTATTTAAGAGTTCTTAGGCACCACCCCAAATGAGAATCCATAAAAGAAAAATCAATACAGTGAATCAAAATTAAAAACGTTTGCTCTGTGAAACACCCCTCTATGAAGGTGAACAGACAAGCTACAGAGGAGAAGAATGTGTGTTTACAAACCACATATGTGACAAAGGATTTATATCTATAATGTATAAACACTTTTTAAAATATATTTTTATTGATTTCAGAGAAGAAGGGAGAGAGAGAGATAGAATATCCATAATGAGACAGAATCACCAATAGGCTCCTCCCGCATGTCCCTCACTGGGGACCACGCCCAAATCCTGGGCATGTGCCCTGACCAAGAATTGAACCATGACCTCCTGCTTCATACGTCAATGCTCAACCCCTGAGCCACACCTGGGCTGGGCCATGTACAAAAATTCTTGAAACTCCATCCAATTAGAAAAGGGAACATCACATGAAGTGACATTTTACCTAAGAGAATATGCAAATGGTGAATAAGCCCCTCCCCTCCCCCCCCCCCCACAAAAATCTTCAACATCGCTAGGCACCCATGAAATGCAAATTAGGACGGTGCCAAGCTATCATTAGAATTACTAAAATACAATCACTCATGACAACACCAAATGCTGGCAAAGATGCAGAGAAACTGGATCTCTCCTATGTTGATGGTGTAAATGCAGACGGCATAGTTACTTTGGAATATAACTTGGCAATTTCTTTAAAAACTATAACGTGCTTATCATAAGATGCAGCAGCTACTCTTGGGCATTTGTTCCAGAGAAATCAAAACTTCTACATTTACAAAGTAACCGTACATGGATGTGCAACCGATTTATATCTGGGGTAATCAGGTGGCTCCCCCAGAAAATAGACCATTACCCTTGATGGTAGCTATTCTGAACACCAAATGTGGGTTCTGGTTTAACTTGACATTGCATGTCTCCACTGAAACTTTTCCATTCTACAGGGCTTGTTATCATAGGCAGAATTCAGTAAGGTCAGCATGGAACAGTCTGTTCACGAGAGTTACAAGAACAGTCTGGCTTTAGCGTGAGGGATGCTTGTCAATTTATTCTTTAAAAAGGAGACTTGGACATAAAAAATATTTGGAGAGACAAGATGGCAGCGAACCTTAGAGAATAACATTCCAGATATATTGGCAGAGTACCTTCCAAAATAATTCTTTAATGGCTGCTACAAGTTAGTGCTATTTAGTCTAAACGTTGGATGCTTTGTCTGTTGGGGGGTGGCATGGAGAGGGGCAGGTAACACCACCTGAGTGGTTCCCTTTTCTCCCTGAAATGGTCAGAAACATAGGGAGGTTTAGAAGGCTGCAGAATATGCCATTTATTCCACATTCAAAGGCAATAGCAGAAAGCAAGCCAAGAGAATGTCTTTATTCTTCTGTGAGAATTCTATTGTTCGTCGTGTTCTAATTATGAAATTTGAACTTCAAAGGATGAAAGGGAAGTTCAATCAGCAGTCTAAAGTGTATCTTCTCTGGAAATAGTTCTTAACAATTTAAATGGCAGGCTTGTGTACCCTGCAGTGACCCGGTAGTTAAAGCAATATTCTGTAATATTCAAAACAGCCTGCCAAGCGGCATTTCTCGATGCGTGTTCCAGGGAAATTATAAAGCCGCGTGGCAGGGAGAGAAAACACTGCTAATCTCTCCTGACTGTGCGGCGGTTTTACAAAAATGTAATTGTGAACACAGATTTCTCAGGTACAGGGGAGGGAAAAAATCAGGTCGTGCCATTTCCTCAACTCCAAGTGGATTCATTTATTCCTTAATCACAGGAAAGGAAAGGAGACCACATTGAACAAAAGGAAACAGGGAATTTCAAAATAAAATGGAAAAGGACTTCGAGAATACTTGCATTCCCTGGAGGCCCGCAGGGGAGGTGATGGCCCCCGTGGCCACAGCAATCCGAAATGAATGGCCTGCGCTTGGAGAATCACCGTCCTTGGAAACGGCCAAGAGGAAGGGCCGGGAATGATATCACCTTGGTTGTTATGTGTCTCCAGTACCGCCCTCTCGGGCACCCTCTGACATATGTAAGAGAACGGTCTCTCCTTCCTCCCATCTGAGATTTTTTTTTTCCCCCAACAAATGAAACTCCGACCACAAAAGCAGTTGACAAAGTGAAATTACAAAAAAGCTGTCAGAAGGCTGTGTGGGAGATACATTCACCATAAGCTCGGGAGCTAGGAATCTGAGAAGCTTTTTAAATGGATTCAGAGACCTTTGAATAAAAAAGGTCTCCTTCTCCGGTAATTGAATTTGACACCAGTGTTCTCCGGAAGCTGACGCTGTGCAGGGTATTTTCCCATCCACATCCAGGCTAAATTGGAGATGGTGACCTCTGATAGACTAGAGCAATCCAGGAAGTAATAGAAACCTCACTTCGTAGAAGCTGGTGACAGACTGGGATTAAATGCGGGGCTGGCCGGGAACAGTCCAATTCCTTTTCTGGGAGCCCGCAGGCTTCCAAAGACATGGAGACTTAAAAAAAAAAAAAAAAAAAAACAACAACAGCAACATTCTACAAATGCTTCTTTTTCCAACCTGCTTTAACTACACTGAAAAGTATAATCTAAAATCAGCCCAGTCAGTGTTGCTCAGTGGTTGAGTGTCCAAACCCAGGCAACCAAAGGTCACTGGTTCGATTCCTAGTCAGGGCACAAGCTAGGTTGTGGGCTCGATCCCTAATAGGGGCCCCGCAGGAGGCAGCTGATCAACGATGTTTCTCTTTTGTTGATGTTTCCATCTTTCTATCCCTCTCCTTTTCTCTCTAAAAATCAATAAAAACATATTTTAAAATAAATATTAAAAAATAATTAATTAAAATAAATCCTATCTAATAAAAGATTGACCATCACTCCAACACACAAGATGGCTGTCCTCATGTGGTCAAAGATGGCTGCCTCCATGTGGACACAAGATGGCCACCACAAGATGGCCAGCATGGGAGGACAGTTGCAAGGGACCAGGCCTGCAAAGAAGGGCAGTTGGGGGCAATCAAGCCTGCAGAGGAAGGCAGTTAGGGGTGACCAGGCCGGCAGAGGAGGGAAGTTGGGAGCGACCAGGTCTACAGGGAAGGGCAGTTGGGGAGAGACCAGGCCTGCAGGGGAGGACAGGACCCAGGCCTGCAGGATAGAGCAATTGGGGAGGGAACAGGCCTGCAGGGGAGGGTAGTTAAGAGTGTCCAGGCTTGCAGGGGAAGGCAGTTAGGGGCAATCAGGCTGGCAGGGAAGCCATTAGGCATCAATCAGGCTGGCAGGGGAGTGGTTAGGAGGGTGATCAGGCTGGCAGGCAGAAGCAGTTAGGGGCAATCAGGAAGGTAGACAGGTGAGTAGTTGGGAGCCAGCAGTCCTGGATTGTGAGACTGCACGTTTAGGCCGTTCTAGGATCGGGCCTAAATATTATAAGCAGTCATGCATCCCTGGAGGGGTTCCAGATTGGAGAGGGTGCAGGCTAGGCTTAGGGACACACACATACACACACACCCAGTGCACAAATTCCGTACACTGGACCTCTAGTAATAAAATAAATCTCTCAAACTATATTTGAGAGCAAGATAGGGAATTATTCAATGTAATAAGTATACATATATGTACCATATATGTATAGAATAAAAAATCAGAAATAACTGACTGATTACTAGGCAATATAATTGCAAATGGGTCTCATTTTTTATATTCTTTTATAAAATTACATATTTATTAAAATACATATGCATAACTTTATAACTAGACAATTGAAAAAAAGTAGTTATAAAATGGTAAAAAATGTTATTGTGGTCATTTTAACCATTAAAAATGCATTATATTTACTTGATTATTAATTGTTAATTCAGTTGCTGAACATGGATTGCTAAAAACATCATTTAGGACTTCTGAGAAAGATGGAAAGGAGAATATATATTTGCATAACTATTCTTGTAGAAGAGAATAAAAGCAATTGAAAATGGAGAATGAAATTATATCTGGTATAAAACTAGAGAAATTGTAAAAACCTATACCACAAACTCTAAAGAATATATATAAACCATAATTAAGTGCCTATCAAAAGAGCAGCCTGAATATATCCCTTAGTCATTTCATTTCAAAATTAATTGGTTGAGTAACCTTTGCTGCATCTATATCATTAGAAAGAATAATTTGAACCTATACAAATTGACATGTGGAGATGTAATATTAAATAAGAAAAGAAAGACACTGAAAAGTATACATAAATACTGAATAGGTATATGTATACACATATACATATATTATTTATAAATTATACATTTACATAAATAAATATACATATATATATATATATATATATATATATATATATATATAAATACATATGCTCCTTGAACAACAGGGATTTGAATTGCATGAGTCCACTTATATACAGATTTCTTTCAACTGATCGGTATAGTTCAGTTGACCCACACAGTTCAATTTACTACAGTTAAATTGACCTGCTCAGTTCAATGGACCTCCTCAGTTCAAACCCATGTTACTGAAGTGTCATCTGGCAGCTTAGAATCCACATACACTGAGTGGCCAGATTATCATGACCTCTGAATGCATAATAATCTAGCCACTCAGTGTGTATATGTATGTGTGTGTAAATATATATATATCTATTAAAGACCCAGTGCTGAATTCATGCATGGGTGAGGTCTGGCCAGCCTGGCCAGGGAGAGGGGACATGGGCAATTAGCCATTCTGCCTGTTAGTTGAACTCCTGGTTAAGGGGACAATTTGCATATTAGCCTTTTATTATATAGGATATATATCTATGCTGCGGTAAAAAAAGAAGGAATTCTTACCATATGCAACAGCCAGTCAGAGAAAGCTAAATATCACATGATCTCACTCATTTGTGGAATACATTGAACAACATAAACTGATGAAAACAGATCCAGAGACAGAGAAGCATCAATCAAACAGTCAAACCTCAGAGGGTAGGTAGGGGAGGGTGGAGCTAAGAGGAAGAAATCAACCAAAGGACTTTTATGCGTGCATATAAGCCTAACCAATGGACACAGACACCAGAGGGGTGAGGGCATGAGTGGGGAGTTGGGGGGGGGGCAATGAGGGGGATAAGGACACATATGTAATACCTTAATCAATGAAGGGGGGGAAAAATATATATATATATATGTATGTGTGTGTGTGTGTGTGTATATATATATATATATATATATATATATATATATATATGCGCTAACTGCTTTCAGACACTGACAAACAGACAGTATAGGATGTGGTCATTGAAAGGAGGAAAACACACTAGATAAGTCCAACAGTTACTTCTTAACTGCCCTGATTTTCTGCCTGATGCTATTTTCTGCCATAAATCAGTAAAGTGGACCCAAGCAGAGCAACAGTCTTGCTGAGTTGAGGAGGCAGGAGCTGGAGCTCCAGGCTGCAGGAGGGGGGAGTTTCAGAGCAGGAGGGCACGAGTAGAAGAGGGTTATGTCAGGTGTGGTTGCAGTGGGGGAGTCCCAGGGGGACTCATTAGAGTACTAGGCTGAGGATTGGACAGATTATGCCACAGGATGAGATTCTGCAAGGCCAAGCAGAGATAGCCTGCTACAAGAATGGGGTCTAACCAACGATATTTGAGGTTATGCAGTCTGAAGACATAGAAACCCATTTGTTATAATCAAGAAACTACACTGAATATAGTGAACATTCAGTCGACAATAACCATATGTGAGAGTAAAAGACACATATTAGAATTTGGCCCAAAAATGAAATAGATCAATCCTCACAATGAATAAAAAACAATCCTGTTAGGATCAAAAGAATTTGACAGGATTTAATGTCTGTCAGAAAAGAAAATTAATATATTTCATATCAAAACAACATAATCTATACTCCCTATAACATAACACAATTTCTAGCATATAATTCAAAATTAGTAGAAAATTCAAATAAACAGGAAAATGTGACACAAAGGCAAAAGGAAAAGTATTAATAATAACAGATGCCCAAATGACCTATATGTTAGAAGCAGCAGATAAAACTTTAAAACAACTGCCGAAACTATGACCTATATGTTAGAAGCAGCAGATAAAACTTTAAAACAACTGCCGAAACTGGTTTGGCTCAGGGGATAGAGCATCAGCCTGCAGACTGAAGGGTCCCAGGTTTGATTCCAGTCCAGAGCATGTACCTTGGTTGCAGGCACATCCCCCAGTAAAGGGTGTGCAAGAGGCAGCGGATCGGTGATTCTCTATCATCAATGTTTCTAACTCTCTATCCCTCTCTCTTTTTCTCTGTAAAAAATCAATAAAATATATATATTTTTTAAAAACTTTAAAACAACTATTATAAATGTTTAAGGACCTAAAGAAAAATATAATCATAATAAATAAAAGGGTGAGGAAATTTAGCAGAGGAGTACCATTAAAAAATCAAATGGAGATTTACAAATAAAATGCATTGGCTTTGAATTTTAGAAAATTCACTTTTGCCAAAACCGGTTTGGCTCAGTGGATAGAGCTTCAGCCTGCAAACTGAAAGGTCCCAGGTTCGATTCCTGTCAAGGGCATATGCCTTGGTTGTGGACACATCCCCAGTAGGGGGTGTGTAGGAGGCAGCTGGTCAATGATTCTCTCTCATCAACGTTTCTAACTCTTTATCGCTCTCCCTTCCTCTCTGTGAAAAATCAATAAAATATAATTTTTTTAATTCACTTTTGATGGGCTTCCTAACAGACTGGGAGACCAGAAGAAAGACTCTATGAACTTGAAAAGGGAACAATAAAATGTATCTAATGTAAAGAACATAGAGGAAAAGAGTTGAAATAAAATGAACAGAACCTCAGAAGAGAGAAAATAAAGCAGAATAAATATTTAAAAAAATAAAATAATAACATAATTTTCCAAATTAGGTGAGAAAGATAAATACATGTCCAAGAAACTAGCAAAATGCAAATACTAAAAACACACACACACAAAAAAAAAACACATTATAATCAACTACTGAAAACTAAAAATAAAGAGAAAATTCTAAAATAGCCAGAGAATAGCCATATATTACACATCGGGGAAGAGCAGGCTAATGTCTCATCAGAAACAATTGAATTCTAAAAGCAAAAACAAAAAAAAAAATACATAATAACACCTTTAAAGTGCTGAAGAAAAAACACAACATCCAAGAATTTTATATCCAGAAAAAAATATTTTAAAATATAAAAAATAAAAGGCATTTTCCAAAAAAGAAAATAACTGAGAAAAATCTGTCATCAACAAATGTGTACTAAGAAAAGACTAAAGAAGTTGTTCATGTTGAGGAAAAGATGATACCAGATGGAAATTCAGATCTACAGAAGGAATGAAGAGGACTAAAAATGGTAAGCATGAAAGAATATATATGAAGGACATTTTATTTTTCCTTTGAAATATTAAAAATCATATAATTATTTAAAATAAAAATTATATTACTGACAAAGGGTTTATAATGTATATCATTCACAAAGTATAAAGAATATATAAAACTATATTATTGCAAGTCTAACAATGAAATATTTACTCTAAAAAGACAGAGATCAACTATAGATGTGTTGTAATTCCTAGAACAACAACTAATAAAATTTAAGAAGTATCTCTAAAAGTCCAATAGATGAGTAAAAATAGAATACTAAATTGTTTAATATTGCAGAAGAGGGCTTAATAAATGGAATAATAAAACTAATGGAATAAAGGGAAAAAATTAGTGAATAATAGATAAATCTAACCACGTCAATAATCACTTTATATGTTAACCACAGGCCTGGTGCATGAAATTCGTGCATGGGGGGAGGGAAGGTTCCTCAGTCAAGCCTGCCTGCTAGATTACCCCTAACTGCTTGCCTACCTGCCGCATTTCCCCTAATTACCACTGCCTGCCTGCCTGCCTGATCCCTCCTAACCACTCACCTGTCTCCCTCATCGCCCCTAACCGCTTCTGCCTGCCTGCCTTGCTTCTACCCACTCACCTGCCTGCCTCATTACCCCTAACTGCCTCTGCAGGCCCATGCTTGTCTGGTGACCTCCACTGCCTGCCCCTAACCACCTCTGCCTCGGCCCCCACAGCCACGGCTTCATCCAGAATGTGTTCGGCTGTCCAGTCGAATTAGCATATTATACTTTTATTATTATAGATAGACAAAACATTCCAAATAAAAGACCAAGATTGTTGGTTGAATTAGAAAATAAAAGACTATTCCCATGTGTGCTTTTTTAAAAAAGAGATAACCTTTAAACAAAAAGAGAAATATAGGTTGAAATGTCTTAATGGAAAATTATATACTAATCAAAGAGTAGGGTAAGAAATCTGGAATGAGCACATTAATATTAATATCCGGTACAACTGAAATCAAGACAAGGAGGATAGGCAGAGATTTTTAAAGGCATTTCTTAATAATGGTCAAGTACAAGGAAGAAATAGCAATCATAAGTGTGAATTAACCTAGTAATTAATGACCTTTAATATACATTTTTTTTTAAATTTAAAGAACTAAAGTTAAAAGGGCAAATAAATGCATTTCAGTTGTTGAATATTTTTCTCAGGAATTGATAGAACAACTAGGAACAATTCAGTAAAGATATAGAAGATCTAAACAAACTACAAACGTCCTTAAACTAATTGATAAGGATTAAAAAATATATTCAAAAATTGTAAAATGCACATTCTTTCTAAGTACAGAGTACAGCCAGGTTATATAATCAGTTTTATACATTTCAAAGATCAAAATATTGTATGTTTTCTGGACAAAATTAAATTAACTTTTAGAAATAAACAAAATGTTTACAAAGTGCTAATTATTTAAAAGTTAAATAATTTGCTTCTAAAATTCCATGAGTCAAAAATTATAAAAGAAATTTTAAAATATTTAAAATAAAACTATAATATCAACATTTGTGGGTCATAACTAAAGTATTGTTTAGACAGAAATTAAAAACTTTGTATTTAAAAACAAAAGGTGAGAAAATAAGTTAGAAGTTGGCTTTTTGATTAATAATATGGATAATCCTATCAAGAATGACTTCTAAAAAGTAAGAGAAAACACAGACTGTAAAATTAGGAGTTAGAAAGGGGGCTCTCTCTCCACAATCTACAGGCTTTTTCCCCCCTGAAATTCCTCAGGGTGCTCTTCCAGCATGCCCACACTGATGCCATCATGGGCTGTCCCTCCCAATCTAAGCCACTGTGCTGGGCCTCTCTGCATGTCACTGTCGCCATCTGGTAATGGCCTTGCCCTGAGTCTATGATTTTCCCGAATCTGTGCCATCCCCAGTGTGGATATAGATCCACACGTCATTCCATAAGGCACAGCTAAAATGAATGTATTATAGCATAGAATAGCATCACTAAAGCTGGGGTTCATTAAAAGAAGAATAAAGTATAACTGAGAAAAAAATTTTAACTAATTCTTTACATTCCTTTGCTCCTGTCTTAGTCCATTTGTTCTATTTTAACAAAAATATCGTAAACTGGGTGCCTTCTGAACAACAGAAACGTAGTTCTCATAGTTTTGGGAGGCTGTGAAGTCCAAGACCAAGGTGTCAACTTTCAGTCTAGACCCAACTGCTCCTTTCTGTCCTCAGCCAAAGGAAAACATTGTTATAAAACTCTTTACAGAGATCCAATTTTACCCCACATCAGACAAGCTTTATATCACTTGCATATAACTCAATACACTAATATCTGAAGATTCTTCATTCAGATTGTGGTGCCGTTCCCAGGAACCCTGGGTAGTTTATAGGCTTTAGTCTCCACACCCCATCCCTGGGAGGACAAAGGGAGAAGGTGCTGGGGACAAATTCCAACCGCCACCTCTACATGCAGAGACTTCTTAAGACTTGCCAAACAGCAATTTCTTTTATTGCCAACACTGTTAAGATCCAGATTGGACCATTGCCAAAAGAAAGGTAATAGTTCCCAACAATGTCCCGGTAGTCATCTGTCCCACATAAAGAGATGGAAAGCTCATGTCTGTTTGATTTCACACGTATTGGTGGCATTCCATTATTTATTCAGGACTCGGATTGTTCCGATTCTGCTCTCTTTTCATGTACCTGGCCCTTCCCAGGCCCATGCTTGTCTGGTGACCTCCACTGCCTGCCGCAACAGACCAACAGACCAACAGACCAGCGGGCGCCTCCAGGTGACAGAGGGAAGAGAACATGGACTTGAGGAACGGTTCCACCGGCGTCCTAAGGAGGTTGTACAGGGGCTGCCTGACAGTCTCTGCACAGGAGCCACGTGGACTCTACCAGCCGGCTCAGTTCTGTGGCAGGACCCAGGGCCTACTCGGGACACAGGCCCAACGCTGGGCTTGTTTCAGAATTTATTTTCTGGGATCTTGCTGCTTTCTCTGAAACCAAGCCTCCTGACTTCAAAAATTCTAAAGACCACGTCACCAAAAGTTTTGCTTTCTTCCATTCATAAAGTCAGCAATATTTATTGGCATCAACTCTGTGTTTAGTAGAGTTCCTGGAACATAGTTGAAACATTTCTAATCTTTTTTAAAATATATATATATTTTATTGATTTTTTCCAGAGAGGAAGGGAGAGGGATAGAGAGTTAGAAACATAAATTAGAGAGAAATATTGATCAGCTGCCTCCTGCACACCCCCTACTGGGGCTGTGACCGCAACCAAGGTACATGCCCTTGGCCAGAATTGAACCTGGTACTGCAGGCTGATGATCTATTCACTGAGCCAACCCGGTTAGGGCCTAATCTTTCATTTTTAACACAGGTTGTAAAGGTCCACACCATTCATCCATAGAAAGAAGACACACGCCAGCCTCCATATTATAGAATTATTGACTTCACTGATTTCAAAATTTTGATCCCTCAATTAGAACAATTCAACTTAATTTGTATCTGATGAAGCAAATTAAAAGCACAAAGATCTTTGTTGTAGCAATAAAACACTGCAATATAAAATGGGCACAGAGTAGAGTCTCAAGTATTTATTTGCTGTATCTTCTGATTTTAACCCTTTATATGCATAAACTCCAGAAGCAAATAATCAAACAAACATACAGTACGTCACTGGAAAAACATCGCTGCAATTATAGGCACTCCGGGCTTCAGGAATATGTCTTTTTCTTGATTTTATCAGAATAGCACAGTGATTTTCAACCGTTGCATTGCATCATGCACTAGGGAGTTTTAAGAATTGTTAGCATGCAATACCTGACTATTCAGTCAGGAGCACTGACCTCTGTTCGCTTAGATTACCAAATTAAAAAATGTCCAGAGCCAATACAATAGCCATCCAGTGTGAATGAATTAAATTATATCTATTTTTTGTGAGACTGACAGAATGTTAGTACCGTATTTTTCAGACCATAAGACGCACTTTTTTCCCCCAGAAGTGGGGGGAAAAAGTCCCTGCGTCTTATGGTCCAAATATAGCCTACACATATACTTTAAAAAAAAAAGTTTTTTTACTTGCCCGGCTCTGTGTGGTCTCTGTGCGCTTGCCTGGCTCTAAAATGGTTCTAAATGCTGCTGTTTACTTTACAGGGTTGATTACATGTGTTTATGACTGTGATGTTGGGTTTTAATGCACATAAAATATTTTAGGACACTATTTGTTTCAGAATCTTTTTTTCTTCATTTCCCTTCTCTAAAAACTGGTGTCTTATGGTCCAGTGCGTCTTATGGTCCGAAAAATACGGTAATTAGTGCATATGCCAAGGAATGGCTGAAAATCATTAGTGTAGAGTACAATGTCTTACTCTTAGGGGAACCACTGATGTTTTTCTTTCTCTCTCCCTCTCCTTTCCTCTCTCTGAAAACAAATAAAAATATTCTTAAAAACATAAAGTAAAATAAAAGATATAAAATTTGCCATATGACATACCATAGCTTACTTTAAAGTTAGCATACTTAAGACAGCGTGATATCGATACTACATGTGGTGATAGAACTACAGACAATTATAACAGGAGTAAGGGACAAGCAATAAACTCAAGCTAAATTGGGGGTTCAAATGTGACAATGGGATCAATCCATTAGTAGATGAGAATCAACATTTTTAAACTTTAATGTCATTGACAGCTAAAATCGAAAAAGAAATTAACCTTGACTAATATTTAATATGCAGACTTCACATTGGATCCTGACGAGGTGTTTATGTCAGTAGACAGGGGTCACCTACAGTGGGGAGAGGACCCTGAGGAAGTAGGAGTCCCTCAGCACAGGGGAGCTGTCCTCAACCACCAAGACTAGAGCCTTCAAAATGCATCTGATTAAGTTCCCAGAGACGACACCACATTAAAATGCATCCACTGTATCGTTCATGGGAAGATCATTGCTGCAAAGATGTTGAAGCCAGAAATGCACCGAGAGCTACAGATTGTCATCCACGTGGTTAATTTTGTTAAAACAAGACCTTTCAAATACGGTAGAAAATTTACAATATTTCATAATAAAATAGGCGCGAGACGATGAAAATCTGCTGTTCTACAAAGATGTTCCTCGTTTCGTTTATGGAAAGTTATTTAAACTAATTGTGAAATTTACAGATGAGCTACACATTTTTTTAACGAAGTGACATGTGTTCCCAGATTGCCGACCTTTTCTGTGATGAAAATCAGCCACACATTTAATCCACCCTTAAGAAGCAAGATAACTTTGTAACAATGGTTGAATAAGAAACTGCTTTTTTAAATTCACACTATGGAGTAGATTTGAAAAAGATATGTTGGGAACGTTTCCACCATTATGCAGTTTTACTATTACAAATATATCTTCAAAAAAAAATGTATCATCTATGCATATTTAAAACTGTAGAAACATAATTTTCTAACCTGTTTAAAAATCATACAGACGAAACATTTCTTTGGGTTTTGAACAAGGCTCCTTGCCTGGGCCAGGTTTGAGGACAAAGCCCACATCATCACACAGCGGGAGAGACCGGTGGGGAGATCGGCCATCATTGTCAAGTGCAGTAAGTGCTACATGAGGAGGGCTCCTAATTCAGTCTCAAGGAAGAAAGAAAGCTTCCCGGAAGAAGTGGCGTCGGTACTGGGATAGAAGGTGGCTATGCAAAGGTGCGTGGGAGAAAGAGGTGGTAAGGAAGTGGGATGGTTTACCCACATGGACCATGACATCACAGGCCTCTGGCTTTATAAGAAAGTTTGCCCTTTTTATTGGGACATCTCAGAACCTGACCTGGAAAGTTTGGGTGGTTTTTTCCAACTGGGAAGTAAGACGGGTGATGTCACAGGGATACACCTGGAGAAGGAGGCTGCTGAGATCCAAACCAGATCTGGATGTAGAAACACCTCTTCCATACTCCTTCCCATCACCCCTCGTCACTCCTCAGCCCTTGATCCCTGTTTCTTAAAATATTCTGCCCATCCATCAGGAACAGTAAATTGGCCCAAGACTAGCTGTGCCACTCTATATTTTTTATCTCTTTCTTATATATGGTTGACGGGGGGCGGGGGGAGGCCGCATGTATCTGAATTGTCCCTTGAATGTAGAAGGAAATATGGTGATATACACCTCTGTGTTTCAATCTAAGTTACCAGTGACTTCTCTTCCTTGAGTTTTTCACTCCAATCCCAACTAATAAGGCAATGGTAGTTCAGTTTTCTTTGCCACAAGGGGTGCTGACACACAAAGGAAAGGCCATGTGAAAACACACGTGATAATGCAGCCATCTACAAGCCAAGGAGAGAGGCTTCAAGGAAAATCAAACCTGTCAACACTTTGACCTTGAACTTCCAGCCTCCAGAACTCCAGAAAATACATTTTTGTTGTTTAAGCTACCCAGTGTGCTGGCATTTTGTTATAGAAGTTTTAGGAAAATAATACACGATGGCATTAAAAGAATTTGCGTATATGATTCCTGAGTTCCTGCAACCTTTGGGAAATAATAAAAACAGTGTAGGTATCTGAAAGTTGGAAATCGTCCATCTGACTTTTAAATAGTCCATCTGACTTTCAAGTATGGAAACAACATGAATTCCAAAAATTATAGATGGGTACAGCTGACATGAATTCCCTTGACAACAGAGCTCCTAGAAAATGGAGCTATAGGGAAAAGCTAGGTTCACTCAGATGAAGCCATGCTGAGCGAACCTCATTTCCTGTATTGATAAGGTGGAAGATGGAGATCGTGGGAAGATGGCCACAATCGTACTGCATCTAGATTTCAGTAAGATATTTGGTAAAAGGATGTCATGAGATCCTTCAGGGGGAGAAAGAGAAAAGTAGACAGAATGAGATTTGGCATTGGGCGAATTTGTGGCTGATTGAAATCAATGACCCTAGGAAGTTCATCAAGAAGGCATATAAGCTCAAAGATTAAGACTCATAGCAATGACTAGCTAAAACTCTAATTGCATATGTGCAAACTGAGAAATTGTGTATGGCAAAGTTTGCTCATTGTCTTCCAATTTCCCCCTTCTTCCAGAGAACAGAATTTGTAGCTGAGTAGGTGAACATACAGGAAAACAGACTACTTTCCTCAACCTTCTTTGCAAGTTGGAAATGCCATGTGATTAAGTTCTGTTCAGTTGAGTGAGAGCAGATGTAATGTATTCTTGGGATCATGACCTTCACCTTTTTGCCCTTCTCAGTGATTAGAATACGAACATGCTGGTGAGCCAACTTGGTCCGAGGATGGGAGAGAAATAATATAAAAGGCACCTGGATTTCTGAGTCCATGGAGCCTTCCCACCAGCCCTACACTGCTTATTCCCAGACAGATAAAGAAAGAAACCTCTCATTTAAGCCACTGTGTTGTTGAATCTCTGTCTGAGCACCTAAACCTATATCCTAAGTAATTGAGCATGCTTATCTGATTGGCAGAGGACATTAAGCTGGGAAGGTGACCAATACATTCAGCATCAATCAGGCCAAGAAAATCTTAATAGGGTAGAATGAAGAGCCTAAACTCACATGTTGCATTTTATTGACCTTGAATTTGTGTTAAAATAATCAATTACATAATAAGTGTAGGAAGATCCACCATAAAACATGTTTTAAGCCCCAACCGGTTTGGCTCAGTGGATAGAGCATCAGCCTGCAGACTGAAGGGTCCTGGGTTTGATTCCAGTCAAAGGCATATGCCCAGGTTGTGAGCTTGATCCCCAGTGGGAAGCATGCAGGGGGCAGCCAATCAATGATTCTCTCTCATCATTAATGTTCTTTCCTTTTCTCCCCTCCCTTCCTCTATAAAATCAATAAAAAAATGTATTTTTAAAAAATAAATATAACTTCAAAGCCACAATCTTAGGTTACAGTAAGTAAATATGATGTCATCATCAATGACATTAAGAGCCCCACTCATTTCATTCTGCTCAGACCTCAGAAAAGCAACAGAGGGTGACCAGGACTTTGTGCAATGAAGACAGTGCAACCTCTTTACGGAATGGAGACACAAACAGAAGATGGGCTTATTTTCTCCCACAGCCTTCACACGCTAAGCTGAATCTCCCCTTTCATCACCACTTGACATCTCACGCAAACGTCACACCTTCAGTGTTACATTCATTTATAATAATAGCCTCATGATCCAAAGCTCACTTTCAAGTACTAAAGATGTAAGTCCTAACGAAAGACAGTTGTGAGAGGGATTTCACCATTTACCTTAGGATTCTGAACTATAAATTCCAGTATCAATCAAAAGTTCAACACCACACCCGACCCATAGCTTCTCCCCTCCCCCTGGTTCAGGTCAGGCTCTGGGCTCAAGGCAACAAGGAAGAGGGTCTGAACTGTCCTATTGTGTTCTCTTCTGGCTCTCCCGCCCTCTTCTCTTACTCACTGTGCTTCGTCAGGCAGAGAGGGTCAGAAAAGAAATAGAGAGAAACAGAAAGAAATATAACAACAAAGGAATCAAGCCTGTTAACTTGGCTGGAGCTATGGATGTCCTCTCTTGGCTAAAAGCCAGGTGGCTGTCCTGTTGTCCTTCACAACAGGAATCTGAATGCTGGCCTACTCACAGAGCCAATTTAGGGGTTCATTGGTGACTCTCGTTGGAATATCTAAACTGCACAATTCCCTGGCTTCTTCATGGATTCCACCTGGATATTTGTTAGCCTCTTTCATACCCTGACATCTATGCACAGACCACTACTGTTCTCTTCTGCAAGGCTGTGCTGTGAGTTAGGGCTCGTTGGCATGGCTTCCCCCAGCTCCCTTCTTCAGTGTTCATTTGCAACATGCCCGAGACACAACCTCCACTAGACACAAGGGGTACAGCCTCCTTGCGTGCTGCCTTCTACCCCAGGCAGAGTGTACCAGCCTCCAGTCTTCAGTATCCATCAGGCAGGATCAAACACCAGCCTCTTGGTTTGTACATCCTCCCCGACTTCAGGGAGCATATTGAAGCTCCTCAAGAACCCACTCAGTCTTCTCTACTTGGGGTGCCAGTGTGAGCTTGGATTCCTACCACTCCATGTGTCCGGCGCATCTCTTGTAGGCTTCCCCATCTCCATGAGCAATTCTCTCCCCATGGGAAAGGAAATACCTCTAAAACTTCTAGAAGCCCTTATGATTACTTATCAGAAAGTGTATTTTGCATTTTAATAAACTACCACAAAAATTGCATATTATACTGTACCTGTGTTATGGCTCCATAGATGTGCCACTCCTGTGTCCACTGGATATGCTGTAGTGATGACCTCCTCAGCAAAAGTATTGATGACCTGAGGCAATAAGTGATGACATTTCACCTGAGTGAGCATGGATTCCAAGATCCTTCTGTGTGACACCAATAAACATCATCTCTAGCTACTGAATCCAGACCTTACGTTTAGCAATGTAATGCTTTTGTCCTGTGAGCAGCTAATAATTGATATAGAGCTAAGATAAATAAGAAAACATACTGTTTACCCAAGTTGCGTTTCTATAATACCCTATTATGTTGGAGTCAAGTTCATGTATTTTATATTAGTAGGTATGTCACTAACATCTATATTTTTCTTAAACACTTGATATGTTACACCATTCAGACAGAAACTGAAATACAGGGTGTAGAACACACACACACACTAACCATAAAAACAACCATATTGCAATACCAAAATATATTTATAAAACTGGTCAAGGAAATTGAATTAAACATACGCTGTTATCATACAAGTGTTTTTAATGAAATAACACTTAGTATTTATATAGCACCTTTCTTCTAAAGAGCAAAAATATGGCTCACATATTATTACTCATTCTCACACCATCCTTGACAGGTGGGTAAGTAGCAACGTTTATACCAAGTTTTAATCACTGGGAAACTAAGACAGCAGAGAGAGCAAAAACAAACCATGCACAGCAAGCCAAAGACTTGAAATTTCCCAGCTCCTACTGCCCAACATTTCCTACTCCCTCTTTTCTGTGAAATTTTAAAAGTTAGTTTTAAGAAAAACACAGATAAACCATTGATAACACAGGTTTATACTAGACTACTAGGAAGCTGATGGTAGAAGCTAGACTGGAAACGGATGAAAGTTCAAAACAATGCCCAATCCTTCATCATCAACTCGGACAATCTACCTGCAACCCAGGAAAAATTAAACATGTTCCAAAATACGTTTTGAATCGCTGCCCAGGCTTTCTGTGGTTACAGCAGGTGAAGTAAACCCATCTCCCAAGAAATCCCCACAGAGTATAAGGTGGTCAACAGCAAATCAACTGGCAATACGGGATAAACAAACTTAAGTAGCACAGGAATTCTTGCATAAAGCAAAACTCCAGCAAGATAGGAGATTTTAGAAGATGTATCCCTGAGAAGCTCTTTAAAAAATTATTCCAAGGACTAAAAAAGTCTCTTTTTAAAGATATATGTAAATTACAGACATAGCGGTAGCCTAAAAGTAGGTCTCAAAAAGGAAAATTGCCAGAGGATGAATTACTTAAGAGCAAGATTATCTTTTAAAAGGTTTTAATATATTTAATCCCCAGTTAACTCTAAGACATCCAAAGCCATAGTGCCCCCCATTTTTTCAGATAACATGCAACGTCTAAGGACCTTTAACATATGCGCCCATGTATTCAACCAATGTCAGCAAACTTAGGGGAAACATCAGAGATAGAGGGAATGTTGAAAATAGTCACGAGTCAATTTCTGAGTCAAGGGGCCAAAAAGGAAAGTCACATTATATCCTAATAATAAATTTCAATCACGTAAAAAAAAAACTAAAAAAAAAACCAGTCAATATCTAGTAAGCACTTTCTATACACTAAGATTGGTCCAGCACTAGGCACAACACACGAATTATTCAATTCATCATCACCAAACTCCCTTGAGGTAGCCCTATGTTGTACACGCAGGGAGGTTAAGAAACTCGCCAAAGACCAGCAAGTACAGGTCGCTATCTGGCTCTGAATATTTTCCAAAGCTGCCTAACTTTCTCTCTGGCATCTCACTTGGTGCAGAGAAATGAGTCTTACCTTTAGTTTCCTCCCCTGCACTGAAGAAAAACTGAAAAGCCATCCTTGTTATAATATTAAAAACTTGGAATAAAAAATCCATGGAAATCTTACTTATAGAAACATTTCTCAAAGCCTCATAGCGAGAAATTCAGATAAACAGCACATATTTCTACTTCTTTGATGTTCATGGATTTAAACCATGATTCGTATTTTGAGCTTTGTTTGGTTGCTTTTAAACCTATCGTAGTACCATGAAGCTTCACAAACACTGTTAAGGAGCTAAAAAAAAAAAAAAAAAGAAAAGAAAAGAAAAGAAAAGAAAAAAGCAGCCAACCTCAAGATAGTCGATGACTCCCTCTTCAACAGTTTAATTTATATGAACTATAGTAAATTACAATGATACACCTTTAATTAATTAATTAAATTAGTTAGTTAATTTATTTACTTAATTAGTTAGTTAATTAATTAATGCCCTTGGCAGATCACAGATCAAGTTTTCTTATCCAGAGAGCCTCTTGGCCCACAAAGAAGAGGAAAAGTAATGATCCTCCAGCAGTCTCGGAACTTCACCACAGCTGGAGGCCCAGCTCCAAGAGAACATGTCCTCTGTGAGGTCACAAAGAAAATTAGGTCTTCAAGAATGCACATGCCGACTGCACACTGGCCTCCCATGAATCAACTGGGAGAGAGATGCATTGTTATCATTAAGCAAACCACACCCGTCACCCTTTGCTTGATTTTTCCTCTCACCCCCACCACTGGGAAGATTTCCTTTTAATCTAACTGCTGAGGCTTAGGACCTCCTACTCCCCAAGAACCAAAGCAAGAAAATTAGGAGGAGGAGAGGCCCATCTCCAAACACCACACTCTTGGAATAAAGGATTTGCCTGCCCTTCACCACCTTGACTTGTATAACCACTGGGCTGTTTTTATTTTAGTAACATACCCTCTATCAGCTTTAAGGTACATCAAGCATCTTTCATGCCAACTCAGGTAGAAACCTCAGAACAGTAAAGTTCATCCTAAATAATAAAGAGCTAATTAGACCAAACAGCCGAGCGACTGTCCAAACGACATTCCGTGTGACCTTTTGGATGAAGCTGGGGCTTCAAGGGCTGGCAGAGGCTGTGAGGGGCTGTGAGGGGCTGTGAGGGCCAAGCGCCTTTCATGAATTTCATGCATCGGGCCTCTAGTTAAGTTATAAAAACATTGTCTCCCAAACTGAATGAACTTCAGTCTCTGAAGAACTTCCCTCACTGTTGCTTGGTTCTTGCCTCTCATCTAGCCTCCCACCACACGAGGCTGAGTCCATGGTGGGATTCCTCTTCTACCTGAACTATTCTTGAGTGACCCTCCCATTCTTTTAATTTTAAAGAATGTAACACCCTTCTGTTGGAGTTATCTGGGTTGTAGGCCCACATTTAAGTCATCAATATCCTGGGCATCCATGAGCATACTTTTTCCCCAGATCCTCTTCCTTCTAGCACAAAGACAAACATCGTCATCTTTTCCTTTCCCTGGTCTCCTTCCTAGTTTTCAAGTCTTTCACTGCATTTGTTGTTTTGTTTAATCTTTTAACAGATATGTACTTAATAATATTCTACTATGGTCCTGGCACTAAAATAGGTGCCAAGAAACAAAAATGAAAAATATAGTCCTTGCCATAAACAAGCTCCTGCTCCTGTGAGTGAGACCAGTCATCAGGCCATTAGAGAATATGATGAAAGGACAGAAATACAGTAAAGCTCAGGGCATTAGAGGCCCTCGAAAGGGATAACTTACCCAGCTGGCCATTCTGTCTCCTCCTTACTGTTCAGGCTTCATGTGTTTCCATTAAAGTGTTTAAATATTCCCCTCTCTATCAACCATCCCCAGAGACACCTGGTCAACCAGCCCGTCTCTTCATCTCATCATCATATTACACTCCAGCCTGCAAGTCATGTAGACCTAGACTCATCACCTTCCCATAAATACTCCCACAAACATCAGAATGTTTAAAACCCCTATAATCAAACCCACCTCAGCCCATATTCAAGTTTTCTTAGTTCACATGTGATTTGGAGAGATGATGAATTATCAATATAGTATGATCTGATCTTCATAAAGATGAAAACAAGAAAAATCCTCTAGTCACTTGAATTCTCTTAGTCCCTAATGTGATGTTCTGCATGTGTCCTCTATGGCCTTCCTTTTGCCCATCTGGTTTTGGATGGCATTGGCTAGCTTCAGAAAACCATCTTTATTAAACTGGCTCTGAGGCTAATTGAGGCAGAAGATATATGCAGGCCCTCAGTGTTTTAGCTGCATTGTCAGTTTTGAAATAAACAGCCTATTAAGAGGTCACATTCATGGGTGCTAAAACCCTATTTATCATATATTCAAAACCCTTATAAGCTTCTCGTTATATTTCAGTTGTCATTCTTTTTCTCGTCATGATTCCTTAACAATCCTAAGTGCCATTACATTGTTCTTTTTCTAAAAAGAGAAAATAAACTTGAATGTGAAAGAAAGCTACAGAGAGACAGGGACAGAAGTATGAGATCCAGAACCACATTCAAATCTGGCTTCCCCACTTTATCGTTGTATGATTTGCTACAAATTATTTAAAATCTCTGCACCTCATCTCCCTTATCTATTAGATGAAGAAAATAATAGTTTCTGCCTCACATGAGTTTTTGAGGATGGGTGAGGCTGAGTGAGTCCTCAGCAGAGCGTTTCCACCCTGCCCAGCCCCTCTTTCTGGAAGTCCCCCCACTTTGATCTGTCCCCACCCTCCTCGGTCTTCTGCTACTCTGGCTTCTTCCAGTTCTCCGCTCCATGGCCTATGCACAGTGGAGTTTCTTATCTTTCCATCCTAGACTCCATCCTTTTCCACTTATAGCCTCTCTCCAAGGCATCTTGTCCGTACTAGTGACTTCAAGGTTCTGTTGCCTCCAATCTCTATTTTGAATTGCAGACCTTTCTGTGCAAGGATTTACACAATTATCTCCATTTGGGGATATATCACCTTCAGGAGGTCTAAACCAAGTTCAAATTGTCTCCTAAATCTAGCCATAGTCATATCCTGCTGTGTTACCCATCTCAGCTTAGAGGGACTGACATTCATCTAGCTATGCCATCCAGAAACCAAGAAATTACTCTTGACTCCCTTACCTGCTCTCCCCAAACCTGAGCATCACAAGCTCTGTGATCTCTGTCTTCCAAAGAGCTCCTAAAGAGGCCTTTAGACCTCCACCTTCATTCCGTCACACTGGTCCCCCTTACACTCACCTGTTTCCCACACCATCTACCCTGCTCATTCCCCTGCTGCAGCTGGAGAGCCCTTCCCAATACGCAAATGTCATGGTGTCATTTCCTGGGGCTGCTCTTTGGGTCAGAAATAGAATTCTTAATGAGACCTATAGAGTCCCACATGGCCTGGCCCTGGCTACCTCACCAGCCTCCCCTCCCATTGCTTTCTCTTTCCTATATCCCTTGTCCCCTTATCCACCTTAGTCATCCGTCAGTTCAAGTTCACTTCTTCAGAATGGTATTCCACTATGCCTTGATTTAGACATTCCCATCTCATCACATGATTTAAGTGCAGGGCACTTAGCCCAGTTTGCTGTTATATGATCGCATGCTACTTCTCTCCAATGTCATCCCCACCCTAGAACGCATGATCCAGCAGGAGAAGAGAAGGGCATGTCTTTCTTATCCTTGATTTTCTGATGGCGAGCCCCAACTTCAATATGTACCTATTGCGTTATTAATGGAATTATTATTGAATTGTGAATTACTTCTTAAGTTAATTATTATTGAGATAGGCAAGCAGAGAGGTTAAGAGACCTGGTCCCTCAAATAAATTCCCAGGACCCATTTCTGTCTCTACCACATACCATTCGCATGTCATTGCTCAAGTTACCACTGTCTCCAACACGCCCTCTCAACAACTGGGAACTTGATCAGGAGACTCAGCAAAAAACACACACACAAAAGGTAGCTTCACAGCAACCAGCTAAAATAACCATCTTCCGCCAAATACCAAGAGTACCTTCTGCTTCTTTTTAAACACGCCCTCAGCAAACATTAGTTCATTGCAGAGGAGGGTCTTTAAAAAGAAGTGCAGTCGCTGCCTATTTGTGTTTTGCTAACAACTAACAACTCTGACGACACCTTGTGCGGACAATGTCAACTCACACCCATTTCCAGAATGGGGTGTCCTTGAACACGGGTTCCCCCAGACCTTCTCCTCCAGCGCCCACGCTCCCCTGCAGCTGACAAGCCTCCTCCCAAAGAAATACAGCCAGGCCCAGGCCCCGTGGGCAGAGAACAAGGCTGGGCGGTGCCCTCTCCTGCAAGCAATCAGCACAGGCCCTCAAGCATGAGATTTAATTGCTTGTTCATTATTTTAGCTCACAGGGGCTACGAGGCAGCGTGGCATTTCCGAGCACACCATCCGAGAGAACACTGGGAGCTGAAGAAATTAAAATACAACAGAGTCGGGCAAGGAGCCTGTCCTGAGCTGCACGGCTTCGGGTGCCCTTGACTCGGTAGGAGGACTGCGTGGCGGCCCCTGGCTGTCTGTTCTGTCCTCTCCAGTTCTGGTGAGCCGGGAGGAGGGCCGCAGAAAGGAGAGGATTTGAACTCACAGCCACCGAGGGTAGCCGTGTCCCTCTTTTGCCCGGCCGTGTGCCTACAGTGCCAGGCAAGTCACTGACTTCCCCCGGCTTCCCAGCGAAGCCAGAAGATGAGAAAAGCACACGGCCTTTTGAAGCTGCGGAAAGCAATAAGTGAGCAGGCTGAATCCTCTTTGGGTTTCAAAGCCCTCGGCGCCAGCGGGTTCGCCTTGAGGTGTCCAAATTGCCTTAAATTTGGAGCTTTGTTATCCCTGCTGCTACGCGGCTATAAAGGAGCCAGGCTGCAATTTGGAGATCATTTTTTCCCTCGAAAAACTGAGTGGAAATACATCTACATTAGCACAGACATTTCCTTCCCATTCGCTGTTTTAAACACACTGTGGTTTGTTTTGTTGGGTTATTTTTTTTTTCTGGGAGGGGGGGGGAATTTTTTTTTTTTTTTTTCAGATACTTCTTAAGAAATCAGGGCAGCCAAGCAATAGCTCTCTTAAAAAAAAAAAAAAAAAAAAAAAAAATTGTGTGCTACTGTGTGCTACCCATCTGGCCTCCTCCCCCACTTCGTTTCCACCTTTGGAACAGGTGTGACCCCGTCTCTCGAGAGGCAGGGGAGAAGACAAAGGCGGAAGGCCCGTTTAAAGGGATGAACCTGACCCTGCAGGAAGGCCTCTGCCTCCCAGGACGCCTGAGAGAAACGCAGCGCTTAAGGGGTGGATGGAAGTCAATGGCAACCATTCTTTGCTTTGGGTGCAACCTTGAAGCTGTGCTTCACCCATTGATGTTAAAAATAAAAAACAAAAAGAAACAGAGGCGAGTAAGGCTTATGGTCTCAGTAAACAGTGCATTCACGTGATGGGATGTTCGCATCACTGAATTGTAGAGTCCCTGGCACAGCCCAGGCTCGGTGATGAGCCGGGAGCCCAGCACCGCATGAGGAGCAAACGTAAGTCTACACTGCGGGTGCAGAGAAGGCAGCCTTTCAAAGGAGAGAACACGCCCTGGACCCACAGAGGCAAACAGCCCTGGCACCGTGCTCTGGGAGAGCAAAGAGGGAGGTCAGGTAGAAAGAACACCTTGAGGATGCTACAAGGACGCCCTTCCTCTCTCCTCTCTGCACCTTTCCCACCATCACCTTTCCCTCCAAAGCACCCCCACCGTCCAGCTCCAGATTCTACTCTCTTCCCGAAGCCTGACAGGTGCATTTCCCAATAGTGGGTGAAAATGGGCAGGATCTCAGACTCGGCCATGTCTGAGGCATTCATATGCTAGAAAGACCCAGCCGGGCCTTCCGTGTCTGCCTGTCCTGTATCTATGGGGCTACAAACCACTTCAACATAAAGCTAAGGCCCAGCAGGTGTGACTCAGTGGCCTATGAATCTAGGAGGTCAGGATTCAAATCCCCATCAGGGCTATTCAAATCCCCATCAGGGCATGCACCCAGTAGGGGATGTGTATGAGGCAACCCATCAATGATTCTCTCTCATCGTTGATGTTTATAACTCTCCCTCTCTCTTCCCCTCTCTGAAATTAATAAAAACATTTTAAAAAAACAAACATGTGACTAAGTATTCTCAATAGTGTTAGTCCCCTCATATTAGTACTTCACTTCAGTGCTGACAGGTGAATGTTTACTTTTAAAAAAAATCATCCCAAAGCCAATGAGATTGCTGAGCCTTGAGTGGCAGGGACGCAGGGATGGCTGCACCGGGAAATATTTCTCCTCATCCCCAGCCTTTGAGGGGCGGGGCTCGGCTGTGCCCTGTGGCTATCACTGGGTGCCCTGAGCCCTCGCTCCTCTGGCCTATCCTGGCTGCAATCACTTGATGAGCAGACCGGGTCACTCCGCCTGGCCTGCCTCATCCGGGCTGCTTCAGAAGTAGGGCTTGCCAGAGAGAGCAATTTCTTAATGGAAAAATTTATCAGTTTAGGCCACAAGCCCACGTCTTTGAGACAGCATGACGCAGATGGCTCAGCACTCAGAGGATTAAGGTGGCGCATCCCCTGTCTCTATGTGAGTTTCTTACTTGCTGGCGGCTGAGAGGATTAAATTACGGGCACCATCCCATTCATCGTCCTTCCAGTGTTTATGAGCACCTACTCTGTGCACGAGGTAGGAGACACATAAAGACTGTTCAAACAGCTTCCCAGGCTATTAGTTAGCTTATAGATCTCAGAATCCTGAGTTAGAAAATAGTGTAAAGGTTTTATGTAATTCAAGTGCTGTACTTTACAGATGAGGAAGTAAGGCCTTGAATTATTCCATCACTCCTCTAAACTTTAAAGCATGGCAGAGGGAATTCTCAAACCCGGGCGTTCTAACTAAAATAAAGACTGTCCCTTATCATGCTGTTTGCTAACAGCCAAGGGGCTCCAACATCAACTGGTCCCAGACACCTGTGTGGTTGACAAAGCTGATGCTATGCTTGCTGGTCACCAGGACACATCACTGGCTGAGTGCCACCCAGGGCCAGCCCACAGTAGGACTGCACCCACATAACACCCACTGCGCAGGTGCATGGCACAAATTAATACGCTGGATCTAAGTTAGAGAAATCTGGGTGCAGAGTAGTTGAGTAACCTGCTCAAGGTTAACGGCAAGAATAGAGAATTGAGGGGCCCACCCAGGAGGCCTCCCTCCCAGTCCACTCTCTACCGCCTTCACATCAGCAGCCTCGCTCTCCGTCGTCTATGGTTGTTCCTTCTGTTTCATCTGCACATGCTTCCGACACCTGGCCTGTACTGAATAATGGGATCCTATAGTTTTCCAGATGGAAGCATTCTCAGAGACCAACTAGATCTCTCCTTTCACAGGTGAGGGAACTGGCCCAGGAACTTACCTGCCACCATGTCACTAGAGTCATGAAAGCTCTGGAGAGCAGGTGTTGAGAGGGAAATGGGAGAGTTCCTTTCCCTCCTGTGACACCAATCCATCCAGGGTGAAGTTCAGTGTGGGCACCATCCTGCTTCCCCATGCCTCAGCAGCCGGTGTGTTAGTGAGATCACATAATCAAGAAACATCGGTATAAGTAAGTACATGGATGAAACAGACAGACCTATTTGTCTGAGTTTAGGTTGCACCTGTTACTGCACCTCCACCTCTACCAACGTCTACACCTACTTATTCCAGAGTCTTACTGGCTGTACCATCACCGCCCTGCTTGGTGCTCAGGACCACAGATGGCACTAGAGGGAGCCTTTCACCATGACCTCAGCTGCCCAGAGACTCCCTAACACTCTGCCACTCCTGGCGAGCGCACTGGCTCCTGACTCTCAGCCCGTGTCTGCCTTGTCAGAATTGGGGCCCCTGGTCTGCAAGGAACTCAGGCTACACCGTGACCCATGCTTGGAAGGACCTCCTCGCCCACCTCGGAGATCATGTGTCCATCAGGCACTAACACTGTTTGTATACACATGTGTCATAGAGTCTCTGATAAAAACAGCCCCTTATGCTCCAGTATGAAAAATAACACATCTATTTGGCTACAATGGGGACCAGTTATAAAGACAGACATCCCTCCCTCTCCCACTCCGCCCTGTCCCTCTCCACCCCAGGTATTCTGAGCTAAGCTGGTTTGCCACTCCTCCAGGAATTCCATTTTAATGATGCTCCCACTAAGCCAGAGGGCAGGATTGAAAAGATCTAAAGCCAGGCTAGGCATCAGCTGGAATACCCACTGCATACAGATCACCAGATCTAAGTTACCTTGTCTTAAGTGTTGTTAATTATGAAACAGGACTAAGAGCATAGTTCAACAAAACTTTTCCAAGAAGAGTTTCCAATAAAACTTTTCCATGGCGGGTATTATGCTGAGTGAAATTAGCCAGTCAGAGAAAGACAAGTATTTGATCTCATCCACATGTGGAACTGAACGAACAAAATAAACTGAAGAATAAAATAGATCCAGAGACACAGAAGAATGGAACAGACTGTGGAGTCTCAGAGGAGAGGTAGAGATGGGTGGGTGGGTGGGACAAGAGCAGCCAAAGAACTTGTATGCATATGGGCAATACCCATGGATGCAGACAATAGTGGTGAAGGCCTGGGGTGGGAATGTGGGCAAGCCAGAAGGGGTCAATGGGGGCAGGGGGAAGGGGACATATGTAATAATTGCATCAACAAAGATTTAGTTAAAAAAAAAAACTTTTCCAAGAATGTCCTAGCTTTTTCTCTCTCCTAGAAATTATAGGTGAAATAGCATGTCACGTGAACAAGTAAACTTGTGTGTGTGTTTTTTAAGGGAAGCAAAATCATTTAATTGCACAATCAAAAGCATATTGTGGGGAGAGAACAACTCCCTTTTTTTGCATGTGTCGGTTCAGCTGTGCATCTATGAGAGAAAAGTAGGTAAAACCTAGGCAAAGTGTAATTATTTAAATTGAGCATGAAAATGAGCTTTGGGTTTCCTAAAAGCCACGGTAAAAAGTAAATGGATGAATTATATAGTCTTAACTGCTATGCATCTAATAGAGTTATTTGGTATCTCATCTAATATCTAAAAGCCTACCATCACATGAGAATATTATGCCTCTTTATATCTAGAAAGGAAATAAAGTACCCAGAGAACAAGGTCTTTAGGGGCATTATCTGGGCAGTCCCCACCATACTCCCCACAACAGTTTTATGTAAGTGGCAGAGACAGACTTCACCTGACTTCTCCTTATGCAAAGCACCTGAAAAATCTTGATTTAGTACTAGTTCTCAGGAGGTCCTTTTACAAAACCCCCCTGCTCTGAGCACCAGTAACCCTGCCTCTGGTGGTCCCTGCTTCCTGGACTGACCACCAGCTGGTACAAAGTATCACAGATTTCTAACTTCCAGTTTTCAATTCCACATGGGCTCCAGAGTCAGAGGGGTCTGTGTTTGAACCTCTATTTGTTATGTAAACAAATTTACACAAGAAACTCAATCCCTGGGAACCTCAGATTCTTTACCAATAAAGTGGGAACATTAATCCCTATTATGCAAAGTTGTTGTGTTTTCCTAAGAAAATATTTAATTGCACAATCAGAGGTATAATTGCACAATCAGAGTACACTACATCTGTGGATGTACAACAACTCCCTGTTTATTGCATGCATCATTTTATTTACATGACTATGAATAGGTGTGTAAATAAATGATGAAAGACAGATTTGCCAAAACCATATGTACAACATATAAGTCATCTTATTACCGGCCTTGGCCTTAGTAGGCCCTTAGTAAACAAGAAGTAGTAAGACTATGAGGTAACTGGATTCAAACATGACCTCAAAGAATGAGCAGAATTAGACTGGTAACTGGAGAGCAGAGGATATTGTGGGATGAGGGGACAGTATGACAACCGGCCTAGATGAAGGATTGAGCCTATGAGGAATGAGGGAAATTCAAGAGAGGGCCTGAACATGAGAGGGATTCACTAGAGAACAATCACAGGCAAGATTGGATGAAGACTCAAACACGAGGGCGCAGGCTGAGAGCTAACAGAAAGCAGCCGTGTGGGCCTACCACAGAGAGTCCTGCAATGAAATCTGAGTTGTGGAAGCCAGCCTGGCCACGAGGTATGCTCAGTGGATGGAGCAAGGGGAGACTTGAGAGGTGTGATCTTTAATACCTGGCGATAGTAGATTAATAAAATTCTGGACACTTCCAGCGTGTACAGCTCACCTCGCCATTTTCAACCTAATTGGATTTCACGTGGATACACACTCACCCCAATACTGGCCGTCACTACACCAACACTCAAGGGATCCATAGATACAGATTTCATACGGATTCTAGTCACTCACCTTCTGCTGATTTTTAGCTTAAAACACAGTAGAAAATTATTGACATTATTTCCTTGAAAACCCTTCCCTGACTGTACACGTCTGTGTCAATAATTGTCATGTTGGCAATTGGAATGGGCCTTTGGCAGCTCGCCTAGGAATGTCAAATAGTCTCCATTAGGTTTGAAAGCTCTGAGTTTCAGTAATGGGCTGATACCCTACCTGATATGATTGTACAAAATTACATAATTGATTTCTGGGACACTGCGCCACACAAATGTTATAGGTTTCTTTTATTTTGTGCCTCAGAAGGCAAGTGCACCTTCATTCATTTTGCTCAGTAAGAGGATTTCAAGTCTCGCTCCTGGCCGGTCCAGATTAAACTTGGGTATTTTATATGGCTCTACACCCATTTTCTCCGTTATTTTACACATCAAAGCAGTGATTTTCCACTAGCTTCAAGGAGTTGGTTACTAGAAAGTGGCCCTCAGAATGTTAAGCCTCACTGGCTATATACAGGTGCATAAAATATATCATTCCCAGAGCAAGGGAAGTTACATTTCTTAAACTGGGGCAGTATTTTTATTTGGTGTTTTTCCAGCTTTATGATTGTGACAAACACAGTGTTTGTTACATATTTTTAGAGCACATTTGGTAAGTGCAGGCATTCTCTTCTTTAAAGGACTAGTTATTTCTAACCTCCAGTAAGCCTGTGATCAGGGAATAAGGACAAGATAAGAAAGGATTGGCTCCCATGCAATCTGTTCTCTCTGATCCACAGCTGCAAGGACTGATGGGGCCCCATTCAGACAGGAGAGAACAGAGAGAGAACACTGATCCAGCCACACTCAGTGACATCAGGTAATTGTCCCAAACACTGAAGCAATGGCCATGACAAATGCATGGCTTAGAAGGGCAGGACGGGGAGGGAAGGGGGAAGGAGACAGTAGGTCAAACAGGTGCTGGGGGAACTGTAAGTGGAGTGGGAAAGTGGCATATGAAGAGAGAGAAGAAGATTATGAAATTCGAAAGGCACATAATGAGGATAATAATATTCGTAAAGGATGTTGAAAGGCAAAAGGAGCCAAATTCAAAAAGAAACCGTCACTTGTTGGATTAGGCTCCCAAGCTGAAAGCTAAACTGAGTGAGTCCCAGGAAACCCATGTTCAAGAATCCTGCTTTTCAGACTTGATTTTTCAGACTGAAGAATTTTAGGAATGTCGATCCTCTCCTTGAGAAATGCATTTCTTTCTGAGAGTTATTTATAGAAATAAAAAATATAGAAATAAAAATTTTTTTTAAAGATTAATAAAAGTAGATTGCCATCAACAGACAATCCCAAACATATTTCCAAACAAGAAAAGTGGCCACCTGAGAAACACGGTGCAATCAGAACCGAATTTCACACCTTGCCATGTAAAAAGCCCACAGGCAGTCAGGAGTCTCCGACCAAAGATGGAAATCAAACCTTATTTTGATGTTCAAGGGAATCTTGATATGATCATCTCAAAAACTCTATAACCGATATGGCTTTATTGTCTGCTACTGTGACATTACCGGGAGTGTTGCATTATTTCTTAAATGAAAATCAAAATTAATTTATTTTGAAATTTTCATAACTGTCTCAGAAATACTTGAGACATAAGCTGAGGCATTATAAAATTAATGCTTATTCATTTTTTCATGCTCACTCATCATCCAATGCTTATTTCAGTCAATATAAGCAGACTGACTATTCTAGACACAGTTGAGTGTCTTACTCTGGACCCAAAAATTGAAAAATCAGAAACAGTCCTCATCCACATGAGCAGAAAAACAAGCAAGTACCCTACAACAAAACATCCACTCACTTATTCTTAAAGGCAAGAAAGAACTACCCAAACCTCTCTAGAAATTTTAAATAGATAAAAGAAAATACAGAAATAAAAAATTTTATAAGAATTCACCTCTTAGCCTACATACAAGCCATCAGTGATCTCTGTTTTACACAATTTCATAAACTTTAGAAAATAAATTCTTCTAGAGAGGCTAATGTTGGGTACTTTTTCAGTCTAGCTTTGGACTGAGAGGTCTCTGCTTGACATATTTATCTGAAATGGCCACGTGTTGTTTTTCCTCAGCTATGTTTACTTCCTTAGGCAGGGGTTGAAATTCAAACATACCTTTGGCATTTGAGTCTCTGTGGTGACCAGTGGTCCTGCTTGACCAGTTCTCTCATTCCGGGCACACAAAAGACCTAGTTTCCTGACTTCCTGGTGGGCATATGACAGTTAGTTCAGCCCACTGTGTTGTCACCCCCATGCTGGAGCATTTCATTGTCCATGGTAGACACACTTAGAATTCCCTTTGTCAAATGATGATCTTTCAGCCTGGATCCTGGGAGAGAAGAGCACAGAGCAGAGGTCCCTTCCCACCTGACCTTGAGCTCCCACTGACTGAGATTCTGGAATCCTTTGTTATTGCAGCATAACTAAGCCTATTCTGATCTATACCTTCTTTTATCTTCACCCTTGAAATGCTCTCAAGGTTTTCTGTTGAAAGGGAACTGATAAGAAGAAATTAGAAGGCTTTTGGGAGTCTTTGCATACATGAGCGTTTTTGTTTCACAAGAAAGGAAATGAGTTCTCTAGTACTAAGTGCCAAACAGAATGGAGCAGAGAAAAGAGTCCTTTCATGTTTTCAGCCCTTCCGCGACACTATCCCGGGAAAGCTTTGGAGAAACATCTATGGTGACAAAGAGCTCTTCCTCCAGGAAGTCTCCCCACCCCCCTTACCCCCCCCCCCCCCCCCCGTGCTGGCTGAGAACTGAACCCATTGCACTTGATATATAACTTCCAAAACGTTTTTTTTTCATATAGTTGCTATGCTCTACATTACATCCCCCTGACTTTATATTGAAACTGGAAGATTGTACTTTTGACCCTCTTTACTTATTTTGCCCACCTCCCTTTCCTACACCCAACCTCAACCAACCACCAATCTGGTGTCTGTATCTATGATCTTGGGTTGTGTTTGTTTGTTTGTTTGCTTCATTGTGGGGGGTTTTGTTTTGTTTTTTAGGGTCCACATATAAGTCAGATCATATGGTAAAAAAAAATGTAAAAATTAAAAATTAAAAAAAATTAAAAAAAAGAAAAAGAAATGACTTCTCAGATCCAGAGCAATTGAATAGGTCAATTACCCTTCAGGGCAAAGTCAATTTTTTTTTTTTTCTTTCTTTGAACAGTTAATTCTCTCCAGCTACTTACAGAGCTCCTAGCAGATGTCTCAGATAGAGGAAGTTGGATCAAGAGAGAAGCTGGAGAGAGGGCTGCAAAGAGAGACACTTTGGGGGATCTGAGAAGACAACGGCATGTGTGAAGGGTCAGCTCACACAGCTAACTCCCATTTACCCCTTAGGCTGGCTTCCCAAACATTTGGGAGTGACATGCAGTGAGTTTCCCTCCATCTTCTGTCTTCTGACTCAGGCTCTTCCTCAAGTACACCTGTTCTTCAGCCTCTGAATGCCCTCAGCCATCTGTGCTGGGTGCGGCTTTCTGGACACACTGATGGGAGAAGGTTCACTTCAGCACAGCCAGGTGTTGCCCTCCCGTGTGCACTTCCAATAAATCTCACTCATGACACCCTGTGCAGGCAGGGTTGTATGAATTCCTTTCCTCTTAGATCACAGGGTAAATAAACAACTAGTAGTAATTATAATTACATCCACTGTCTATAATAACAGTGATAACAACTTTTTATTGTCATCATTATTATTGAGCACATACAAGCAATTTCTGAACATTAGCTCATTTACTAGTAACTCTCATACCAACCCTATGAACTAAATACTGATATTTTTCATTTTTAATAAATTTATCCCAAATCACATAGGAGAAAGTGGCAAAACAAGAACCCAAATCCATCAAACTCTAAAGGCCTTCTTTCCCCAAACAGAATCCAAACTCCTCACTTTAAGCTAAATGTCTCTGTTTTCTGTCAAAACATAGCCAAACCAGGAGAGGAATTACACTATTGATATTGGCCTGAGTCTCTCCGAGGAGACTGGCCTGATGCTGGCCAGTCTTACTCCTGAGGAGCACACAGGAAGACGGTGTCGCCCAGTCTCCCTTCACCACACAGTGATAGGGTTCTGGCCAGTGGAATGTGGGCTCCTCCCAGGCCTGGCCAGAAAACATCATCGTGCAGACTGTCCACACTACATCTGCTTCTGCTGCAGCTGTGGAGTCACATGTTTAAGAGGGCAGCACCACAGATTAGAAGGGGCCCATTTCCCAGCCATCTCCTAGAGAAGAGCTTCTCGGGACAGTACCCAACATGCAACAAACAGTTGCAGGAGCAAGGACTCTCCATGCCCCTGAGATGTGAAGGCTGCTCTCTTGGCAGCTAGTGTTCCTATCCCGATGAACACGCTCTCTTGTGGTAATAATATGTTCCTATCATGATGAACATGCTCTCTTGTGGTAATAATATGGAAATACTCATGAATGACTTTCAGTCCAAGTTCTCTGATTCAGCACAAATATTCCAAACTCACCCCCACCAAGTACAAGTTTAGCCACCACTGAGCCAAGACTAGGTTAACTAACCAAAACCAACCACAATCCAACAAAAACTTTCCTGCAATCCATCCAATGACATTCATCCCTGATATACTGTTGCTTCTGGAATGTTCCTAAGGGAATCCCATCCTAACTGACTATTTGGAGCTCTTTTCTTCGAGAATCACTTCAGAAAGCCCCCCGTTTTAAAAATCATCTAAAACCACCACATGTGTGAGTGGGTGAGGCATGATACAGAGTTGAAGATGTCATTCCAGTTATCAATTACAACCCATATGGTTGCTTTAATCAGAATTTCAAGATACACCTGGAAATAATTAAATATCTTAGTAAAAAATAGCAAGAATATAGAAAGTGTTTCTGGATTATTGCAAATGGTGGGTTCATGACATATCATCCGAGATTGTTGGGCATCCAGCAAGAACAAGGCCCAGTAGCACATTCTCAAAGCAAATGAAATATATATATATGGATGTAGAAGCAATATATATATTGATTTCAGAAAGGAAGAGAGAGAGAGAGAGAGAGAGAGAGAGAGAAACATTAATGATGAGAGAATCATTGAGAGGCTGCCTCTTGCACACCCTCTTCTGGGGATCAAGCCCACAACCCAGGCATGTGCCCTTGACTGGAATCGAACCCAGGACCCTTCAGTCTCCAAGCTGACACTATTCACTTAGCCAAACCTGCCAGGGCTTTATATATATATTTTATTCTAGTGATCACTGTACAAAACTCTGATTACCGCAGTGGTGGTCATTGGGACTTAAACACATACTGGACAATGGCTTCAGATATTACATCACATGAGCTAAATTTTTCAGACAGAGGTTCATCCACTCAAAATATTTTTAAAGAAAGTTTGACAAATGCAAGTCTGGGATGTTGCAGCAATATTACAGATCTCTAAAGTAGAAAAGAAAACAACGGAATTTCTCCATCAACCTGTGGCACAAAAATTAGCAATGGGCTAAGTGATCAGAAGACTCAGTTTAGGGTTTAATGTTCTCATATTTTGTAAGTTCTTAAGTGAATATTTATATTTACTTTTTTGTCTTATAATAGGCTACCCATAAAGGGGAGGGGGATACTTTCCAATAAGAATATTTAAAAATAAAAAAGTTGATATATTTAACCTGGATTTATGAACATGCCAAAAACTAGGAGGACAAAAATGCCTTTCAACTGGCCTGATTCCATGTGCTTTATGTCAGGAACTTTTTTAAAAGTTCAGAAAACAAGTTTGCTATATTTACAGGCTTTCTTTATTTAAAAGAAGCTCCTTTGTTTAAAAGTAGTGTTTCTCAAAGAGTGGTCCAGGATGCTGTAAATGAGAGTCAATTGAATGTTACATAAAAATCAGATTCTTAGCCTCACTCCAGATCTAATGAGGCTGGATGTCTGAGGCCTTCGCATATAGGATTTTAACAATCACTGTGCCATTCTGAGAAACCCTAGTAGAGACAGGTCACTTGCCAGAGATCAAAAAAGAGAAGTATATTGCATCCCAGATAGAACATATTTTCTTGCAAAAGAACCCAGAGGAATTAAACTCCAACAGAAGTGATTTTTTTCATTGAGATATTAAAGATCAGAATAAATAAGTTGTTAAATGTGTCTGTCTAAATAAAACAGAGATAGCTAAAAGGGTATTAGAGAAAATCATTCTATTTCCAATAGGGATACATTTAACGTTTAACCTTTTTATTCTACTAAGTAGAGATAAAGATCTTAAAATTTATATAGATAATAACTAGATAGATAGATATTATAGATTACATCCCTCACTGTGATTAGCAAACAGCTAATCACAAATATCCTTTGTTTTTTATTTTATATTCTTCCCACTGCCAGCTTCCTCCTGTTTTTAACAAAGACTCCATACCAGTCAAAGGGGAGAGGTTTTGAAGTAGTTATTGAGAGAGAGTTTTGCCCCCCAATCACAGCGAGCACAATTCATCCTTCACGTATCAGAATCGCTCAGTCGGAAGTGAAATTTGGTCAGAATTCAATATTACACCTTTCCATTTATAGCTCGGCGTCCCAATCTACTCAATCTACTGCATCCAAGGTACTGGTACCCAGTCCCTCCATCACTGTTCGGAGTCCGGTGCCAAGTGCCTTTGGAAATAGATGTCATTTAAACAATGAAAACCATATTTTATTTTCTTTTTTTTCTGGAATACACCAACTCATTTATTTTTACCACAAGTGATTTTTTTTTTCAACAAATAGTTTTCCTGAACTATCTTAAGGCCTCTTCCAATCTTAATATCCTGTGAGCCTGGAGCCAAGATTTTAGGGGGAAAGTTGTCTTTGCCTAAAGAAAAAAATTTATTCTATCTTCACTCTACAATTGATCGATCACCAACTTCAATACATATGTTTTTGTATAAAACTGTGTTGGGCTTAGAACAAAGCTTACCATATTTTTCAAAGGAAAAAGATGAGATAGACCACACTTTTCAGACCACAGGGAAGTTTCAGGAATCTGTACAAGAATGTGGGTATAAGAGCAAGACAGAAACCCACAAATGAAAAACTGTAAGAAATATTGTTATCTACCTGAGCGGAATTCAGCTGTCCAGCACAGGTCTTGAGGACAAATGTCATAATGCCTATCGAGCTGGCCCTATGACAGCTAAGAGGAACCCATAGGAAATATGAGCATAGGAACGAGTAGACAGGACGCCTGGGAAGGATGTGACCACATTATCCAGCTGTAAGCACACGAGGGCAGGCACACTTTGTTTGGCTCTGCATGGAATCTGCAGTGCCTTGCACACTCCTTGACTCCTGCAAGTATGCACACATACGTAAACAAATACATTTATTTTGAAAGAATAGCAAATGAAAAAAAAATCAGTAAAAATAAAATGGGCTCTTCAAAGCTATCAGAAGGAATCACCAGGTATAACCTATCTTCACACCGTTGTCCCAATTACTTCCTAAGTATCTTTCAAGACCTTCCATGTTTCCCCACCCCTGCCCTGCTCATCTTAAGCTCAACCATCATCAGCTCTTCCCTAGACTAATTCAAGAGCCTTTGAGAGGATCAGACTGCATTGACTTGAGCCCATCTTCAATCTTTTGTTCATGTTTCAACCACAGTCATCTTTTTAAAATACAAATCTGATCTTTACACAAACACACACACACACCATAAATCAGATTAAACCATTTCATTGATTCTCATAGGTCTTAGAATCAAGACCACAATTCTTGGTGTGGCCACCAAGACCTTCATTGTGTGGCTCCTCTCCACCTCCACATGGTCATCCTATAGCTGCTTCAGCCACTCGGACTGCTCACAGTTCCTTTACTTTGTTATGGTCCTTCTGCCACAGGGCTTAGACATTGGCTGTCCCCTCTCCCTGGAATGTTTCTCTGCCACCCCTTTCCCTTCCCTTCTCTTGTAATCACAAATCTTTCAGATCTCAGCTCAGGCATATCTCCCTCAAGGAAACCTTTGTCAGCATCCATGTCTGAACCACATCCTCTTAAGTCACTGTGGACCTCTTCCATGGAGCACATAGGATGGTCATTATCTTATGTTCACTGTGTGATTCTTGGATTGAAACCTGCCTTCCTTTATCTTGAATGCTCTGAGAAGGCCAGGGTCATGCCTTAACTTTCACTCGCCAATGTTTCCCCATCATCGAGCAGAGTGTTCGGTATTACAGTCAGTACTCAGGACTTAAGTCCACAAATCAACTAGGACAGTGGTCAGCAAACTCATTTGTCAACAGAGCCAAATATCAACAGTACAATGATTTAAATTTCTTCTGAGAGCCACATTTTTTAAACTTAAACTTCTTCTAAAGTCACTTCTTTAAAATAGACTTGCCCAGGTCATGGTGTTTTGTGGAAAAGCCACACTCAAGGGGCCAAAGAGCCGCATGTGGCTCGCAAGCCACAGTTCGCCGATCACGGAACTAGGGGACCAATAATTTAAGGGTACCCTGTTTTCTGTTGCTTCCATATTCTTAGCTCCAGGTTTGTTGTGATTGTTGTTTTTAAAACATGGAAGATTCCCTCTGACTTGTCAAGCTGACACACATTTAAATGATTTCACCAAGTTAGCATGATCTTTCCAAAAACATTAGGTCCAGACATGTGTTGGAAACAGAAGTCCGAAGCATTCCCTAGAAAACTGGGTCCGGTTTGAAAATTTTGAATAACCACATCCACAGCCACGTTAGGTCCTTGGGAAGCCACTTGGGTATTTAGACTAAAGCATTGGTTCCAGAAGAGCCACCATGGGATCTGGTTCCATAAAGTTCAGAAAACAAAGTGTGGAATTATAAGACATATTATCTTAATAAAATGCCTTTTCTAAGTCCTGGGAACCCAACCACATAATATCCACCGAACAGCTGGACTCTTCAGTAAGCAGCTCTGCAGATGTTTTTTAACTTCTAAAAAAATACAAAATATTTAATATTTACTATGTAATAAAAATTAACACGTATATTCAGGGAAACTTTGGGGATTTGTTCTTTACAACAACTTTGTAAGGTAGGCAAGTTGATGTTACTATTATCTAATTGAATGCATGGAAATAGGAGGTGGGGAATGAACAGAATGGGTACAAACTTCCAAGGATAAAATAAATAATTCCTGGGGATGTAATGTGCAGGGTGGCGACTACAGTTAACAATGCTTCATTGCTTATTGGAAAGTTGCTGAGAAAAGAGATTGTAATGATATACGATGGATGTTAACTAGGTGTATTTTGATGATCATTTCACAATACATACAAAGATCGAATAATTATGTTGAATACCCAAAACTAATATAATGCTATTACATATCCATTATACCTCAATTTAAAAAAAAAAATAAACATCCACAGCTCAGTCATCTAGCTACTAAGTGCCCCAACTGAGATTCAACCCTACCTCAATGTCCCATAACCACCTTCTCCTCCCCTTAAAAAAGAAAAAATAATAATGTGCCCACTGGCTTGTGCAATACGGTGTGTTAAATATTTTAGTTTAAATCTATAAAGTGGTCAATGGCACACTACCCAGGTTTCTTCCATTTATGAATTTCAAATATTTTTCCTAAAACAAAGTCCTGACGCAGAGTTTAGAGTTTCACTCCACGCCGAGACAAAGGAAGAGAAGTCCTCCGAGTTCCAAGCACATTCCTTCACTCACACGGAGGTCTGAAATTTCTCTTCCGTTTCATTCAAAAAGCAATTCCACCGCCAACCTGAGGTTAGCTACATTAATCTAATGTCAACTCCATTCTGGTTAATTATTTTATGGTGGCTGTATTTTAACAGAAGGGGGACAAAAATCCCTCGTGTCATTCGATAGCCCACTAAGAATTATATTGAAATAGCTACATTGATTTCCAGATCTCAGCAAGCAACTAGGACATAATTAAACTTTTATCTCTGCAAATTTTGCTGTCTTTTTTTTTCCCTTCTAACTGGGTTACCTATTGTTCAGGAGACTAATCTTATTTTGCTTCTCAGGTGGGCCTAAAGTTTCATTCAATGCTGGAGAAATAAATTAAGATGAAAGGCGTGTAATATCTGAACATTTCTCAAATCAGCATTTCCGTGGGCATATTTTCTCTGGGCTCATTTTTTTTCCTGTTTCTTATTTGACTTTAATAAAGCTATCCTCTATTGGAGTTAAGTAAAAGCATTCCTCTGAGCACTGGGTGTTACATTAAAATAGCTATAAATCCGAAGAAGCAGCCATTTAAAGATTCTACTTGACCTACCTTCGCGGAAATAACCTGTAGCTACAGAGAACGGGGGCTCGTTGGGACCCGCACTGCAAAACCGCCTGTGCGGTCCCACGCTGTCCCCCTCCACGGCACCTGTCAGCTCCCCTGCCCCTCCTCACTCCCAACAGCTGTCCCTAAACTGGATGAGAAGGAAACTTTCTCCAGATTTCTGGAAACTTGTTTTCTTCCATTAAAAAGAAAATTAGCAAGTGAAGGAGCAGAGTAGTGGACTAGGAAGAAAAAATAAAAACCAAGCAGCTGAAAACAAACTTGCATGCATGTTCCCCCTAACTGCCTGTGCCACAGGCCACTTTGGGCTCTGTGCCTCAGTTTCTCACCTGAACAGCTGAAGAACTGGGGAAACCCCAGAGCCAGGACTAGCGTGACAAAGATGAAGTATTCAACCGCCCATACGGCGGCTCCAAAAATTTAATCTTAATGCAGAAACATCAGGATGGGCACAATATCAACTGTTTCAATAAAGACAGCCTGGGAATTCCTGATTGTCCCGGGCACTGCCCCTGCAGTAGGTCATCTGTACACCCTGGCCCCCTCTGACGTTTCCTGTGGGCTTCTAGTCTCTGCTGGCAGCCCCCCCACACCTGGGCAGAGGGCTCAGGCCAGCGCGGCCCCCGGGAGCATGCTCAGGGCGGCAGGGACCGGGGCTGGTGCCTTCCTGCCCTCCTCCTCCCCGTGTCTCAGGGACACAGTGACCTCAGGAGGCTCACCTCAGGACTCTGTGTGAGGTGGAGATTGGATGGCCAGCTCGTTTCCCCAAGAGCCCCAGGAAGACATGGCTAACCAGCCAGCCGCCCTGGGTGCCACCCTGACTTGATTAGGCTGCGTGTCGCACTGCTGACCGCGTGGGGGGCACGTTCAGAAATTCTGGAAGGCTGTCCCTCCCTTCACCACGCTGCCCGGCCCTTGCTCACAGCCTGGGCTCCCTGCATCCTGCCTCGGGAACAGGGGACATGGCCTAGCCAGAGGGTGAAGCAAAGGCAAGCCTTGATGTTTGAGGGCAAAGCTCCTAGTCCCCTGAGGAGGGAGGTGTGAAATGCCAGGACAGAGAGCCCTATGACACTGTGACTTTTAAAGCACAGAGACCCCGAAACCCCAGGGGTGAGAGGAAGTGGGGAGAGGTCCTGGGAGCTCTAAGGCTGGCGGGGGAGCAGGGAAATGATGTCCAGGCTCCTGTAGGGTCAACAGGGTCTCACAGAAGGAAGCGCTGAGTTCTCTGCAAAGGTAAGCAAGCTGCGCCCCTTCCTAAGGGGGCCGGTGGCCCCCAGTCCCTGTTTCCCTGAAACGCTGTCCCCACAGCTCAGGTGGAGACCAGAGTGATGTGTGATGTGCAGAGGGGAGTCCCGAGGGGGAGGAATGCAAAGGTCCCGTCAAGGATGCTGTGTCCGAGAGGCCTCCTTCCACACTGGCGACCTTCATAAATCCGACGGCGCCGCCTCTTCCTGACCGCAGGCTACTTGGGCAATTCCAGCTGCTTGCTCGGTGGCTGCAGGAGTGCTCAGTGCCCTGTGACTTATACTGGCTTCCGTATTCTTCTTTCATATTTAAACCCCCTTATGCAAATTCTGCCCGCAGCCCAGCCAGCTGAAGTCCCCGCATTAATGCCCCGTATTATTCACACCCCAACATTCCATTTAAATCTCATTAGGCTGGTGACATACATCCAAACAAGCCGGGAAAGGCCCCGTGAGAGTGGGAAAGTGGCATAAGTCTTCCAGTCTCTCCCCAGCCCACACCCCTCCCCGGTCAGTCAGGACCAGGCAGAGGGAAACTAATGCTGCGGCCCCCCATTTGGGACAACGCCCCCTTGGAAACATAGCTCGCTCTTGGCCTCCCTGCTTTTATCTCCGTGGCGTGTAAATGTAGTGTTTGTCAGCAACTATTCCTGGTGACGTGACATCTGAGATTCAGTGAGGCTGGGAGCCGAGTTTCTGGAACCCCAGCAGCACCTGGGGAAGTCAGCAAAGGCCTGTCTGCTAATGGCATTCTTTGATTTCCCTCCAGGCACTTCTTGGGGTTCAAGATGTAATTTATCTGTCATGTAGCATTAACCATCTACCTTTCAGGGGCTTAAAGATTAGGGGGGGGCCCTGAGCCGCCTGCCGAACCTGCCAAACACAGTGTGTCCTGCGTGTCATCATGTCTCATCTCTAATCCAGTTTTTCCTGCGAAACCATCGCAATCACATCGCGGTTCCAGCGACCCCCACTGCTCAGGAGCGCTGCTGCTGGCCAGTGATTCCAGTTTCATTCTGTCACATGTTCCGGGTAGAGGTTTGGGGAGTTGGGGGCAGACCAGCTTTGGATTTCTGCAATTGCAAATCTGAGTGAGTCTTCCCTTTGGACCGGAAGGCGCACACGTGGAGACTGGCACTCTGAGTGACACTATTGCACTATACCAGCCGTGTACTTATTTCCCTCAGACAATTGGTGTTGGCATCGCCTTCAGCAGCTGCAGGCCTCTCTCAGAAGGCTTCAGGCGAGTGGCTACAAAGGTGAGAAAGCCCCTGTGTGCTGGACGCAACATGAAGCCCGCGGCCACTGTTCTCAGCTCTCAGGCCTTCAGAGATGTCACCAGGAAAGAAGACGTGTCTGTGCCCAGGCCCCCATGGACCTAGTTCTGTTCTCTGTGTTGTCGAGAACCATCAGCAAATATGGTTTCCCTCTCGATCCATTTTAGAGAGGGAGACAGAGAATGAGAAAGACACCGGTGCGCCAACGTGGACAAAACAGAACACGTCTAACATGCCTGCTGCCTGGAGGGCTTTTCCCTCCTCAATCCCCCTACAGAGCTCCTTCCTCCTCACCCTCCTCTTCCTCGCCCTCCTCCTCCTCCTCAACCTTCACCTTCTCACCCTCCTCCTCTCCACTCAAGCTGGGCTTCCCTAGGGGTGGGGGTGGAGGTGGGGAGGGCCTTTCTCCACTCCTCCCACGCCTCGCTAGGTGGCGCTCTCTCATGCCATGTCACACAGTGCCTCTCAGGGTGTCCCTCTGAAGGCAGAACAGGAAGGTGGGTAGACTCCAGACCTCTGCAGCCACACGGCCTGGGATGGCATCAGCTCTACCACTTACTGAGTGACCAACCTTGGGCAGAGTACTCGTCTTCCTCGGTTTCCTCATCAATAAAACAATGACATATATGCAAGGTACATTTTAAAAAATGCCTGGCAGACAGAAAAGGCTCAGTAAGTACCACATATTATTATTTTATAGATACAACTGTCTCTCTCCCCCATCAGACTGAAAGCAGTGAAGTGAGGGACTCCGGGCACTCACCTAGAACATGGGTGTAACTCAGTGTGTGGCTGGCTGATAGATGATGGGTGGATAGATAGCAGGGATCCAAAAGCATTCTTGGAATTGTCAAAATGTATAGTTTCAGTATCTCTACAATGCTTTTTTATTTTAAATTAAAGATGTCATTGAGGTCTAACTGACAAATAAAAACTGCATATATTTAAACTGTGCAATTCAACAATCTTTGGCACATGTCACTATCCACGAAACCACCAACAGCTAGACCAAGATAGCGAACCCACTGGGTCCCTCCCTCGAGTGCCTCCTCCCCCGCCCCCACCCCTGGCAACCCCTGACTTGCTCTGTCACTACTAATTAGGTTGTGTTAGCTAGCATTTCTATAACTGGACTCACATACTATGTACCCATTTTTGTCTGTTTCTTTCACACAGCATACTTATTTTGAGATCCACGTTACTATGCATATCAACATATCTATCTGTTTTTATGGCTGAGTTATATCGTGTTGTTTATCCATTTATCTGCTGATAGGCATTGGGGTTGTTTCTAGAATTCGGCTGTCACAAACACGCTGCTCAGAACCGTGGACATAGACTCTCTTTTCTCTTGGGTGAACACCTATTAATAGAATGGCTGACCACATAAGAGATGTAAGTTCAACTTTTTAACAAGCTACTAGGCTGCTCTCCAAAGCGGCTGGGATATTTTACATTCCCACCAGCAGTGCATAAACATCCCGGTTCCGCCACAGCCTTGTTAAGGCTTGGCAAGGGCCAGCTGCTTAATTTCTCACTCTAATAGGTACGAAGTGGTAACTCTCTCTGGCTGTTCTGCACACCCCGCTACTGACTAATGGTGAGCATCTTTCCGTGGCCATATGTGCAACCCACGCATCGTCTTTGCTAAATTGTCCATTCAAATCTTTGGCCAATTTTTATATTGACTTGTTTTCTTACTGCTGGGTTTTGAGGGTTACTTATATTGCTACAACAGCAACTGAGGCATATTAAAAATTTTAAGAATTTATGTTAGCAAAATGGATTCCCGTCGAGCAGTGCCAGAGGGAAAGTGGTTAAGAGCACTCTACCCAATGGAGCCAGAGGAAGGACTTTTCTGGAGAAGACCCCAAAGCAAAGCGGGGAAATCATCTGACTCCTTTGCCTTATTTGGAAAAGCCTATCTGGTTGGCTGTCCTTAGGTTTTGCTTTCTAAACCCTGAGGCATTTCCAAGCTTAGGTTTTGGTTTGCCCATGTAGACTGCTAAGGTATTAGGACCACCTCAGGCTAACGGCTTCTTTGTTTAATTAACTTAACAATTCCACTTTCTTGGCCATCCTCTCATACTTGAGAAATTGACCAAAAAGTGGTATTAGTGTCATTCTCGGTCACCATCACAGTTACGTTGTTCTTGTCTCATCCTGAAACTCGCAGGTTACGACATGGAAGGATTGTTTCTGTTGCTCATTTTGTTGTTCATCTTGTTTCTGTTTCCCGGTTCCAGTGAGCCCATCTGGTGTTCTGCTGATGGCTGCAAGGATGCATTTAAGACCTTTGAGAGAACACCGCACACCCGGGAGACCACAGTGAGGCTACCAGGGGGATAACACCAAAGCACAGAATTATGCTCCTTGGCCAACTCTCCCATGAGCCAAACCAGTTGGTTTTCAAATGAGTCCAAGGATGTACCTGAAGGGGCATCAATCTTATTTGGCATCAATCTTATTTAGCCAAGTGGCGTGTTTGTTAATTTCTTGTATTTGCAACATCAGAGGAGTTGGTCCAGGTACAGCAGGAAGTATTGGCCATGACACAGACTCCTCCAGGTTCGGCCAATAAGGAAGTTGACCCCAGATCCAGTCTGGAAAAAGACATCCCATAGAAAGACTGAGGATTCATAAGCTGTGGAGCTTGGTTATCCAACAGGGATTTACCCAGGACTTCCAGAAGCGGTGAGAAAACAGCTGGAGTGTGATGAGCTCAGCAGGTATCTTACACCTGCTCATTGCTTATTGCTCTTGGAGGCCACCAGGGGTCTCTATTTCTGACACCAGAACTGTTGGAAGACAAATGGAAGCATCTTAAAAATTGTAAGATTTTATTTGAGCAAAGAATCTGCTCTCATTGGGCAATCCAGAAGTGGTTAGGAATGTGCCACAGATAGCATCTAGGAGGAAAACTTTTCCAGAGAAAGGGCAGAAGCAAAGTAAGAAAATATTTGATTGGCTGTAGCTGAAGAGCTGGTCATATTTAGAAAAAGCGAGTTGGCTGTTTGTCATTCATTATCTTTAGGTTTTAATTTCTGAACCTTACAGCATATAGACTTCGGTTTGGTTTGCTTACGTAAACTGTTCAGCTATTACAACCACCTTAGTGGCCTCCTTTTTTATTACTTCAACAATTTATTATGCTTATAGGTTCTTTATCAGATTCATGTTTTGTAAATATTTTCTTCCAGTCTGTGGTTTGTCTTTTGGATATTTTTATGAAAGAGTTAAAGTTTTTATTTTGATAAAATTCAGTTCAAGATCTCAGAGATTTTCTCCTATTTTTCTTACAGAAGTTTTCTAGTTTTAGGTTTTACTTTTAGGTCTTCATTTTGAAGAGTTTCTATTAATATATCTTCAAGTTCACTAATCTTGGTTTCTCACTGTCTCTGCAAAGTGTCAGGACATAATTGTATAATCTGAGGGTAAAATAATAATTATTTTAGAAATACAAGGAATCAAAAATTTTACCCCCCACATATCTATCATAACATCTTAAACTTGGTTAAATCAGATTGATGCCCCTTCCGGTACATCTTTGGACTCATTTGAGAACCAAATGGTTTGGCTCATGGGAGAGTTGGCCAAGGAGCATAATTCTGTGTCTTGGTGTTATCCCCCTGGTAGCCTCACTGTGGTCTCCTGGGTGTGCGGTGTTTTCTCAAGGGTCTTAAATGCATCTTTGCAGCCATCAGCAGAACACCAGATGGGCTCACTGGAACCGGGAAACAGAAACAAGATGAACAACAAAATGAGCAACAAAAACAATTCTTCCACGTCGTAACCTGTGAGTTTCAGAATGAGACAAGAACAACGTAACTCTGATGGTGACCGAGAATGACACTAATACCAATCTTGGAGGAAAGGAGCCAAGACAGAAAAAGTGACTGAAAGTCCTAGGATTAAGCCTTCTTCAAATGACCTAGCCAGCTGATAGATCAGAGCAAGAGGAAAGAGAGAGAAGGGAGGATTCTGAGAGAAGTGGGGGTGAAGGGAATACGCAGTGCTATAGGTAATAGGATGTGCCTGATTACTTGAAAAATATATAACTATTCATTCGATAAGTTTTTTATCCTAGAGAAAAAAAAGATTTTAAAAGAACATTAAAAATAAGCCAATTTAAAAATTGTGCAATAATGGACTCCTGGAAAAACTTAAAAGTTGTACAGGAAAGTTTAACGCTAGGCTATGCATTTTGACAATGAAAATTATTTACTTACTCGTAATAATAGAAAAACAGATAATTAACCAAGATGTACTGGAACTCAACTGGGAGAAGGGAGAAGTTGGGAGAGGAGTTGTTAGGCATGAGCATCCTCAGATGCCTCCAGACAACATTGAGATCCTGTGTACAATTAAAGGAACAGCAATAGAAACACATTTCCTGGAAATATGGAGGTAAATCCCTGAAGGTAGTAACAGCTGCAGAATTCGAAGCCATTGCTTCCTTGGTGTGAGGTCAAGGGAGGGGTGTCCAGTGTGCAATTAAGCCAAGGAACTCTTCCAGAGAGTGGAGAGGGGGGCTGGGGGACAAAGAAATGGCAAGTGTTTTCTTTTGTAAACTATGCACATATATTATGTTGACTATCTTCAAAAATGGATTTTTGAAGAAAATGGTTGATTCAAATGTTTGCTTCTCAGTGTCTTGTCAGTGCCTCCTGCACGGAGTCTTGGGCTGAAGGACAGCTGCAGGGTGACAAGGGCCCCCAGGGGGAAGGCGCTCGCTGCTGCTGCTGCTGCGTCTCGTGGGAATGTCTCTCACACCCTAGTTCCTCTCTCAGCCTTGACTCCTATTTCCATCTGGGCAATCTTCCCCACCCTGAAAGAGTTCCCGAAAGGTCACTGCTCTAAAATTAGAAGAAGTCGCTGCTGTCAAAGGGAAGGCCCGCCTCTGACAGGCTGCCACGCACAGGTGGAGGGGGTGGACACTGTGGGCTACAGGCAAATGCAGCCACCATGCCTCCCAGGGGTGTCACCCAGCAACCGGCAGTTCTGCTCAGGCAGATGCCATTCTCTCCAGGCAACTGGGTGATGGTGACGTCGCTGTGGGGGGCTATGGCTACTCTGCCCGGGGGAGGGGGTGTGTTGGGAAAAACAGCCAGGCTCAGACAATGCAGCAGCTGCCTGGTCTAAGAATAGAATCCTGCGTTTGATTTGAATTAGCCATTTGAAACAAGAGCAAAACAGCTCTGAAAGTAGTACCATCTGTTTTCCTTTAAGGCTGGGTCATAAATAACACGATGAAAATCTATTTCCTGTGCTGGACGTGTGACCTGAGCTGCCCGCTGCATAGCCACTGGCCACTCACGCTGCAAACTCTGTGATGTGACACGGGCAGCTGCGGGCTGTCAGGTGGTTAGAATGCGGTAGTGTTGTTGTGTTTTTAATCTCTGTGCTTATGAAGAGCTCCTTGGTTTCACCCCTCACTGGTTAAACAAGGAAATAGAAATATTCTTTGTATTTTTTTTTTTTTTTTAATAAAAGCAGTTCACACACCAAATACAAGCCAGGTGATGAAACAGTACAAAACTGTGGCTGAAAATTTGTGCGTGGTAGAAGAATATCTTCCAGGTCAAGGTCAAAGTGGATGAAAAAGTAAGGGACTGAGAGGGAGGGAGGGAGGAGGAGGAGGAGGAGGAGGAGGAGGAGGAGGAGGAGAGAGAGAGAGAGAAAGAGAGAGAGAGAGAGAGAGAGAGAGAGAGAGAGAGAGAGAGAGATTCCACAAAAGCAATATTTATTCCTTCCATAAAGATCATCAGACAGTCCTGAGGCCTTCCTCTTAGCTGGGATGTCCAACAATTATAAATTGTAATTTATCAGCTCTTTCTCTATCAGTGATGTTTTCAGTTCTCATTGTCACTGAGAAGACTCTGGTTTTGTTTCTTGGCTTACTTAAAGGGGAAAGGCCATGAAGGCCGGTAGGCCATCCCATTTGTGTGCTCAACGTGGCCAGCTTCCGGTGAAGTCTGGGAGGCATTGCAAATGATAGACACGCAAACGTGCGGGCCACCAGAGAGGCTGTGCTTTCTGCGGGTTTTGGGTCAGAAAGAGCTGTACCTACCCGTGAGTGTCTCCACATGGAAAATGTTTTGTTCTGTTTAATGATTTTGAAGCAAAAGACAGACTTGAAACAACAGAAATATCATAAAGCATCGTCATGAGTTACTGAAGGTATTACCTTGGGGACTTGGTGCAAATGCTGGGTGTCTGTGATGGAGCTGGACACTTGGCAATGACAGTGACCAAGCAAAGCAGTGAGCATGCTCTCATCATCCGAGGCTGAGAAAGACAAGGCTGGGTCATCTCGTGCTTGGAGTGGCACAGATTCCTTCTGGCCAGCCTTCCCGCTGCATGCTCAGCCCTTCCAGACCCTCTGGCTCATGTTTTCAGATCAATCTTTCTTAAAAGCATGAAACTTCTAAATGCAAACAAACCCTCCCCTCATTCTCTATTCCTGCAAAATAGCCCTCAATCTACTCTTGCAGCATGATCACATGGTCCTGCCTCTACTCCTGCATGGCCTGGCCCCTTCTCCATCCAAAGCCTGCCCATCCATCCTCTGGACATGGTCTCTCTCCACATTCCCCGGAGTTTGCTCTACCAGCCCAGCCCCGGGAACCCCATGAAAGAACAAAAAGATGATTATGCCCGGGCAGCACTGACGACTGAGTGTTCCTTTTGGAGAGTCACTGTGTAGGTGTCTCCGAAAGGCAATGGGAAGCCACACGAGAAGTCCCACCTCACCCAGCGAAGAAGCCTATGCAGCCTCTGCGGCCGGCGGCTCCTAAACGTACGTGAGCCCAGGACTCTTTTTCTTCTAACCACTCAGGGGTGTTTAGAAACCACTCAGGAAAGCACCGACTCAAATAAGACCCTACCTCATTTGGAAAATCGCTTCTGAACACTCGCGCCTATTGCTCTGACCCCTCTGAAGTTAATGCATAGCCATCATTTGCACCTTTCGTTTGATATACTTGTCATGTCTGGTTATCTTCTTATGAACGGATGTCGGATAATATTAATCGTAATCCTAACAGATACCATGTAATGAGAACCAGCTCCTTTCCCAGAGTTATACCAGATGCTTTGCAGATAGCGCCTTGGTTTGTTCAGTTCTCACCTGGGAGGTAGGCGGTACTGTCTCCATTTCACCAGTCAGAACATTGGGAACATCAGGAACTGGGTGGTGCCGCCTCAAGGCCACAGGCCTGGGCTTCAGTTCTGGCTCTGTGTCTAGCTCATCGGCAAGGCTTGCTTCTACTACTCTGCACTTGGACTAGACCGGCCACTTCTCGGGAACCAGAGACCGCCTGCTTTTCTTGGTAGCTGGGGCATGGTAAATGCTTAGCACGTACATTAATTGGCTGCTGAAATTTTTCAAAGACCAGGAGTAAAACAACAGACTTTATGCAGATGCATGAGTCTTGTAGAATCGGTATATGTTATACTATTTCTTCCACTGCCTTTTTTTTAAATTCTTTAAACATTTTACTGAAGAAATTCTATCTTGCTAGAATGAATTCTTATTCTAAGATCAAGTACGTGATTTTTAAAAACGTTTGAACCCATTAGGCCTTACTATCATAATTAATAAAGGATAGATATCATTAGTGAAGACAATTTTGAGCATCCTGCAGAGCTTAAAGAGAAGCAATGGCATCTGCTGGTTAAGATTCCCAAGGGGTCCTGGGTGATATAGATTGGTGGCCCCAAGCCAGATTCCAGCACCAGACTGCCTGGGTTGAAATCCCAGATCTCTTACAAACTGTGTGACCTTGCACAGGTTATCACAAACCTCCTTGCTGAACCTTCCCCATATGTGAAATGGGGATAATGATGCTACCTACCCCATAGCATGGGAGTGAGTAGTAAGGTAATACATGTCACATACTCCCAAGGATGTCTAGCATGTAGCAAGCATGTAATAGTTGTTAGATATTTTTACTCTATTCACAGGCTAAATGGAGCTCTTGATTGATCATTCTCATGACTATAATAAAAGCATAACATGCTAATTAGACCAGGTGACCTTCTGGAGGAAGCCAGGGCTGCAAGAGAAGCCCAGGCGCTGGGTGCCAGAGGGAAGCCTGTGCGGGCAGCCAGGGAGAGGAAGGCCTACCTACTCTTGCACGAATTTTGTGCCTTGGGCCTCTAGTTTTTAAATAATAGTAATGATACCACATGCCAGATACATGCCTCTAAAAGTCTATATACCCTCTGATTCAACCCTCCTTACAGACCTTGGGTAATTGATACTTTTATTGTCATTTCACCGATGGGGAAACTGAAGTCCAAAGTGGTGAAATAATTTTTCCAAAATCATTTCATAAGTGATGATGCTGGATTTAAAGCAAGCTCTGCCTGAATGCAAGGTCCACACTGCTCATCACTATTTTGTGTGCCATCTATACATATTTAAGGTACAGATTATAACGCCACTGAGATCCTGCCTTTGCTAACACTTGCCATTTCCTGCCTGCTAAGCCATCGTATACAGTCCCTGCCTACCCAGACCACTCCTCAGTGAGCCTGGTTCACGCCTACTCCTCCTGGGCACCTTTCCAGACACCTGCCACTCATCTCTGAACCATATTCATAGAACAAAACGCACCATCAAACTCTTCACTGGTTTCATATGTCTCCAACACCTTGTTGTGACCAAGAGAGAAAATATTTTTATGACTTTTTTCTATATCATATATCCTTAACAGAACAAATATTCATGAATTGATGAGCTCATTAGTTAATTGAACATATTAGCTTTCAGCTTCCATTTGGTTTTAAGATACATTTTTTATCTCTGACAGAATTTAAAGAAATGTTCTTCTTAACCATTCTTGGAGACACCAATATAATGATTGCAAATTATTATACTGTTTAATCCTTACCACATGACCAGAGTAATTTCTCTATGGTGGATTTTTCTGCATGTTTTGTTAGGGAGGTTATGTTAAGAGCTATATGTCCTTCACACTCACCCTTTGTCTGAGTTTGTTTCATTTCAGCTTATAAACTAGGTCTTACATATCATTGGTTAAAAAAAAAAGTTATATACATTAGTAATTTTTTAAGATAAAAGAAAAATGAGGATTAAGAAAAGGACTTCAAAGTTAATTTACCAAAATCCAACTCTATCCTTGACCTGTGCAGACCCCAATAAGGCATTAATTACAAACGGATTAACACTTTCCTCCATTGTAACAATGGAGTCCTCTGTCAATGGTAGGTGATAACAATATTTGCATTCAGCCATTAGCATGGAATTCATAGATTATGAGAGAGGTCTTAATACTCTTCCTCCATAATGTTAAGCAGCCTGGTGAAGAGAAAGAGCTTCCTTCATAGCCTAAAAGGACTTGAGCAATTTTGAAAAATCCCAGAACAGCATGCACAGTGCTCTGCCCGAGGCTGGTAGGGGCACTTAATGTGTTGACTGGCAGTATATATCCTCATGTGTGCAACTGTCTGCACTTCATCAGGAACCGGGGCCAAGGATACTGTACAAGAAACTATTTCCTTTTTCTTCAGCTCTGAATACTCATTCTCCCCCTTTCCCTCCACCCACTCGGTTGGCTGTCAAATTTCAGAGTGGATGCAATGACTCAGTGGGAGAGGTATAAATAAACACCATCTCTTCCCTGAATGATTCAACATGGTGCTGCCATGTCGGTACAGAGAATACCATCAGCACAGTCAGTTTTAGTTATAAACATCTACAGTTATTTTTTCTTCACTAAATTCTGACACCAACTCCACTGCCTATCCCTTGAAATGGGACCTTATACTTTTTGGGGAATGACATGACTCTTTAAAAATGTAACAAATATAAGGAGACTCCGACCAGCCAAAGAAAAGAGGGAGGTTTATGAATAGTATGCACACCCTCGGAGGAATGTTTCTCACTCTTTCAAGTTTATCTTCCCATTAAGGTAAAGCCAGTAATGCTGTCAATGTCTTCATGGGCATAAGGAAGTTTTTCATAAGCCACAACCTTGAAAGATGAATGGAAGACTCTCTTAGAACTTTCCTTACATCTTCGTTTTTCTTCCACAAAAAGGATATTTATTGAAAATAACCCAGAGTTGACAAAAGTGTCAACTTCTACCACATTTCTGCCACTAGTTAAATGAGGCACTTTTTCTTCACATGACCTGAGGTTGGAGCTCTTAGGCAATAGAAAGGGATGGGGCAGCACCAGTTACAGGCGTGGTGTGGTTGGCGGTTTGAAGCTGATGCTTGTGTTATGTCCATGACTATGTTATACTACATGGAGGGATTCTGTAGACCTAACTAAGATTACTATTCAGTTGACCTTGAATTAATCAAAGTGGAGATGATGTGGGAGAGCCTCAGCTAATCATGCAAGACTTTCAAAAACCAAGTGTTTTCTCCAGCTGGTGGCAGGCGGGGAAGTCGGAGAGATGAAAGAGGGAGAAGGATTCAATAGGAGAGAGTTTCTCTATTGCTGAGTTGGAAGGAACATCATCATGCAAGGACAAGAGTATGCCCTCTAGGAGCTGAGAGTAGTACCTGGCCAGCAGCTAAGAAGAAAACAAAAACTTCATTCTTAGAGCCTCAGAGCCTAAATTCTGCAAAAAATCTGAAAGGCCTTAAAAGCATATGCTTTCTAGAACCTCAACTTAGCCTAGGTGACTCCTTGATTTTGGTCTTCCCTTATAGACTTTAGGTAGAGAATTGAGTTGCATCTACCCAGGCTTTTGACCTACAGAACTATGGGATAATGAATGGTATTATTTAAATTTTTAAGTCTGTGGTAATTGGTAACAAAGCAATAGAAAATACACTTGGTATTAACTGAGAACTAGTCTCTAAACTTTTCCCACTAGTCTCCCTCTCCAAGTCTCCTTGCCAACCAAAATATACTCATTGGTTCTTAACCATACCTTTTGCTTTATCCCACTTAAACGTTATTTTGACACAGTAATTGGTCACCTGGAAGGTCCCCTTTTGTTTGCCCAAGGCCTCTGAGACCAACTCATTGCTCGTCATCTGAAAAAAAAAGGAGCCTGACATAGTTTTCTCCCCCAAATCAAGTCATCTTCACCTGTATAATTCAAATGACAACCAGGCCCTGCTATGTGGACCTCTTCCTACGTGGGCTATATTCTTATAACTACTTCTGTTGTTATTGCTAATCAGATAGTAAGGACCTTGCAAAGCAAAATGCTCCTAATATCTATGCACCACTCTACTTAATACATACCTGGTACATCATCGGCACCCAATAAGTCATTGTTCATTTGTTCTGTTCTAAAGTATCTCTCTTCAATCTTCATAATACTAAATGACACCAAAAATCCAAAGCAATCTCATTATCCAAGCAATGGGAATCTCAACAGTGACCTGCCCCACATTCTACTTGGCCTTTCTCTACCGTGAACCCTAAACACACTTAAACTGTCAAGATTAAAAATGTAACTGCATAAACTAGATAATCACAGAAAGTCATTTTTGCCAATTGATTTGAGTGACTTTCAATGACATTGTTTGCTCCCAACTATTCCCCAAGCTGCCAATTTGCATAGAAAGGGACCATATTTACTACAAATACACTATTTGCATGACCGTGCGGAAGAGGAAAAGACCAGCTGGAGATATAAAGAGCATTGAACTGAACATTGTTAACAATTAGGAGTGACCAACATAACAGGCGGGAGGAAGCTAAGGCCAGAAGTTACCTGTGGTGTTGCAAGCCATGCAGATTTTGTGTAATCCCCTGAAATACAAAGAGGGCTGAAAATCCCAGCTAAGACATTTACTAAACCAAATGAACTTATTTTAAAGTTCCGGGGGAAAGCAACAAGAACGCAGTTTGGAAAAATAATGCAAGTCAACTTGGTCACACTCTGGTGACCCTCCTCTGATGTTACTCCCCAACCCCACAGCCACGTGTTGTTCTACATCCATCGGAAAATTAAACTCAAACTTTAAAAATATCACTATCTATTTTTCTTGGCTTCTCAAAGGAAAATGTGAAATAAAAATCAATTTTACATGTATTTCTGTGTGCTCTCTATTATGTAGAGAATAATGGAACCCGAGGGCTGGCTGAGACTCTGACAGGCTATTTTGTTTATTCTTCGACATCAGGCAGGCCCACACTTAATCCTTCCTTGATAGGAAAATCTCTATCATTTTTTAAAGACTTTCAGGGAAGGAGATTTCTTAGACTCTCTCTCACCCACTAAGGTAGTTAATAACTTTTCCTATTATCTAGCCTAAATCCTTCACACTATGCTTAAGACTCATTTCTTCTTGTCTAACTGTTCACTAGAGGCAGGGGGAGAAATTTATCACTCTCTTTCATGTAAGAAATACTCATATACTGATAATAATTATGGAACCAGCTCTCTGATCTCATTATGAAATGTTCCAAAGCTACTGTGGTTCTCTGCTAAATTTTCTGCAACTTCTCCTGCCTTCCTTTAACTATAAACCTCAAAATTGGTTGCTAACTTCTGTTAAGGATGTAATTACCTGATACTAAAGTCCTCGGTAGTTCTAGTATGTTACACCTTGGGCACCTGTCCAGAGCCATATCTCAGGGATATAGGGTGAAATCCATCATCCTGTGCTTTCTTCACTCCTACAAATAATTTTATGGAGATAATTTGGTTCGAATGAGTATTGAGGGCAGCTATGAAATGTGAAAATAAGTCACAGAAAGGTTGCCCGCATAGGAAAAAAATAAGACTGAAAGGAAATGCATCACAATTTTAAGAGCAATTGTCCCTGGATGGTGGTGGCTTCATGCCTGTGTGTGTTGCCTTTCTTCACACTTTTCTATATTTTCCATACTTCTTATGTGTTATGTTTTAATGAGAGAAGAGTAGTAGTATCTGTTTTTGAGTGGGTTGTGTTTGTTTTATATATGTTGTGTGTGTTGTGTGTTTGGGCAGTGTATATTGTGTATGTGGGGCATGTATAGTGTGTGCAGTATACATGTGTTTTGTGTATGTGATGTGTTTGTAGTGTTTGGGTAGGAGGTGTGGAGGAGGGCAGTGTATGTAGTGTGTGTGCATGTACTGGTATAAAGGGGTAAGGAGGAGCTCCCTGATGGTGTCATGTGGGAATGTGGAAATAATGTGGTGGGTGACCAACTATCCCCACTTTGATATTATAAATCCCACAGTCCCAAGTGCACTTGGATGGTTGGTGACCCTAGACGTAGGGGTGTCGAACTCAATCAGAGAAGGGGCCAAAATCTAAAATCCAGCCTAAATCGCGGGCCGAATGGTTTACTGAACAGTCATAAACTGTCATTGTGATGGAAACGCAGCGGAGTGCATTGATGACAGCGCGGTGCGGGCCACATTGCAAGGCATTGAGCACATGTGTCAAACACAAGGCCCGCGGGCCAAATCCGTCCCGCCAGGCCTTGCAATGTGGCCCGCACCGCGCTGTCATCACTGCACTCCGCTGCGTTTCCATCACAATGACAGTTTATGACTGTTCAGTAAACCATTCGGCCCGCGATTTAGGCTGGATTTTAGATTTTGGCCCCTTCTCTGATTGAGTTCGACACCCTTATAGAGGAAACCAGGTGTGGGGACATGGAAAAATAGGAGCAACTCTGTACTCTAGCCATGTTCTTTTTTTACAGAGCCACTTTGCTGATTCCGGCCAATGTAATAAAGTCATTTTCAAATTGGATCAGAACAGAAGATTCTAGGCTTACGTGTTCTCTTGGCTTTTCTTTCTTTCTTTCTTTCTTTCTTTCTTTCTTTCTTTCTTTCTTTCTTTCTTTCTTTCTTTCTTTCTTTCTTTCTTTCTTTCTTTCTTTCTTTCTTCTTTCTTTGTCATGGGAACTCAGGAATACCAGGACCATGGCTTCAAGAGCCATCTTAACAACACAGATGTGGCTTCCGGTCAGCATGCTGACTAGACTTTTCTACCATGGAACCAGCTCTGAGCAAAACTGTGCAGCAAGAACACAGTGCTGGCTGTTCACAAGTCTACTCTGGTCAGAACCACTCTTCCCTCTGTCAGGAGCCCAGACTCTCCCAGGACCTTTTCTGTGGTGAAGGGCATTTGTTTTCCAATGTGTCACACGGTGATAGTGGACCCATGAGAGACAGTTTAATGTCATTGAGAGCCAGGGGCTTCACGTGGGGCACCCGAGCTCAGGGCAGATTCCCAGGCATAACTTACTTCCAAGCCTCCATTCACCCCACAGTAACAGCGGCAATAATCATATGACTATCTGCCTCAGAGTTAATGCATGTGATATGCCTAAAACAGGGCCCCATGGTTAGTAAGCATGCACATGTATCAGCAGGAAAAGAGCCTTAATTCTAGTAGGAAATACAGTGATTGGGCTAAATATCAGGCTTCAAGACCAGTAAGACATGGCTGTGTCCTAAAAGAGTTGGCAGTTCAGTCCAGGGAGCAGATGCACACAGGTAATTTCAGCACCTGTTCTGTTCTCTGAGTAACAAAGCACGTGGGTAGCAAGTGATGGGAAAGAACATTAAGGGAGCTCACACAGAAGAGAGCATATCAGAACCAAATCTTTTTAAACATAAACTTTTAATTTTAAAAGCACACAACTTCACTTTAAGAAACTCAAAGCACATAAGTATAAAGAAAGAAATTAATTAAAATCTTTGTGACCTGAATGTCAAGTGATAAACAACGTTTAGCATCTTATATCCTTCCATATACATTTTTATGGTTGACAGTATTATAAGGATACCCTAATTCCTTCCACTTTTCCCTCCAACCAGCCCCTGCCTTCATCTCACTATGTGGATAGAGCATCAGCCTGCGGACTCAAAGGTCCCGGGTTCGATTCTGGTCAAGGGCATGTACCTTGGTTGCAGGCACATCCCCAGTGGGAGGTGTGCAGGAGGCAGCTGATCAATATTTCTCTCTCATCGATGTTTCTGACTCTCTATCCCTCTCCCTTCCTCTCCCTAAAAAAATCAATAAAATAGATTTTAAAATTTTATTTTTAAAAATAAAATAAAAAATAAATAAAAGAGGAGTGTCTTGATGTGACTGGAGGAAACAATCCAGATGGCATGAAACCCCAGCAGAAAGAATTCTGAGGGCACTGGCATTCCAGCTGGGGTCAGAGCACCTCAATCAGGCTGCAGAGAGATGGGGAAGGGCCCCACTTGGAGGTCCTGGGTGTGAATTCACAGGCCTTGGGCTGACTGTGGAGAACTAGGGCAAGGGGTGGCTCAGGCCTGACTGGTGCTTTATCTCCTGGATGCTTATTAACTGAGAGAACCCAAGACCTGTGTGTTTGGAGGCATGTGGATATATGGGTTCCTTTCAGGATGTGTTGAAGGCATGTGAATATCTCACGTGGTGATGACTAGACATCAACTCAGTAGCTCTAGATAATGTCCAGGGTGGAGAAGCAGGCTTGGAAATCTCCACTGCCATCTACCTGGTGGAGCATAGGACATGAAGCAGACCATCCTGGAAAGGTGTGGGCGTGTGCAGACAGTCAGGTGAGGACAGATCGAACAGGAAGATGATAGTTAAGAGAGAGGGAGCAGCAGCCCACCCCAGTCTGAGATGTGAGATGCGAGTCCAAGACCACAGAAGTGAGCGCAACTCACGGGAGAAGTATAGCTGGATAAGAGCCCTGGAAATGGCTAATCCCTGTGACAGGCTTGTGCCTCTGGAGGACTGGGAAAATCCCGCGAGACTTGTTACTCTCCTGCAGACATGCCCTTCCCCTGAGAGGCAGCCACCATCGGTGACTTAGTAATAAACTTCAGGGCCATATTGGGAGGCCAGGGTGGTGGTGCGGGCTTGGCTAATAGGACTGTGCACTGAAATACTCTAGGAGACTCTCAGACTCTGCCAGAGCACACATGAAAATGGGGGGAGGGATTTCAAAGTCCCCTAAATCTGAGCATGGAGGTGAGCATTTAAGTGACATTCTCACTGTTGGACCTTCCAGCGGCTTTAATATGCTCATTGTATGTGCTGCTGCAGGAGAGAAATGTGGTGGACAGACAGCATCTTCCAAACTTCCGTAGTCACAGTATTGTCTTCCACATGCGACACTATGTACAGCTCAGCCATCACTCAGAAAAGGCCAGTGTAGGAAATGCTGATGCCTGGCAGGAACTGTACATAACCTCAAAATCAATTACTTACAATAACAAAAACAGAGCTAATTTACTTTGTCTGCAACAAAATAGGTCAGATACCAAAGGAAGAAAAGCAATAAAGGCAAGGAGACTTTGAATGCCATAATTCATTAGCTCTGAGACACATATTTCATTTTACATTCTGCTAAGAAGCCAAGTCAGGATGTGTTTCGGAACTGGTGACTCCTTGCCAAGCATGACCAAGCATTGGCAACTAGAGGTGGGAGGGGATGGAAAATTAGAAGTGCACTCTTGTCATGAGCTCACAGTCAGATGCTTGGGGGGAGTAGGTTAGAGTTGGTCCTTATGTGTTCAGCCTCATTCCTGATACAGGAGTCAAAGTTGGCTCCTGTCACTTCCTTGCCAAGCCAGGTAAGAGCTATGTGCTGATGGAGGGTAATTATTTTACAGATTCCGTAGGAGATGATGAGCCACTGGGGTCTTGAAAGGCACTCATATATATACAAACAAAAGCATCAGTGACAATAGATGAAAGGTAAAGCAAAATTGGACTTTGAGTGTGAAGAAGCTTTGGGAAAACTTTAGTAGCTCAGCTATTGGGGCCAATTGGAGGCCATCTTGCCCAATCTCAATAGGTGCTGATCGGGCCCAGCCAGTGGGTGGGTAGGGACCGTGGGAGGTTGGCCGGCCATGAGAGATGGGCTGTGGGAGCACACTGACCACCAGGAGGCAGCTCCTGCATTGAGTGTGTACCCCCTGGTGGTGAGTGTGCATCATAGCTATAGGCCAGTCATTGGTCATCTATTCCTCACAGTCGATGGGCTTTTATATATATATAGAGAGAGATTATAAAATAAATTCTAAGTAATATCATAGTTTAATGGACAGTGATTTTTCCTTCTTAGTAGTATATAAAATAATGGGGCATTTAAAATCAATTAATGAAATGGATAAATGGCTTTTAATAAGTGTATTTTAGGCAATTCTTTCTCTCTAAAACATTTTGCATTTCATTCTTAGATGCTAAAATTCCCAAGAAACCTTTAGGGTGAAAGGTGAGGTTTTGACACCAGCCCTTAGTTAATTTCTTCTTTGGGATCTCCAAAGGTCAGTCTCCTCTTCCTGGGAATCTCACGCAAGCACCTCCCAAAGCAGCATCTCCTTCCCAGGGGCTGCCTCTGAGCCGTCCAGGAGAGTAAGGCTGCTCAGACCAAGTCTCTGAAGAAAACCTAGTCCCTTCTTCTAAGTTCTTATTTTCTCCTGCAATTCTCTTTTCATTGTGAAACCTGAGGAAAGGCCAGTGGGCCTCAGCTTATCTCAATTAAGCCCTCGGTGTGACGCAGGGGTAGGGTGACCCAGCACTGCCTGGCCCCTCTTCATCCTCTCTCTATAAAACCAGGGGAGGAGAGAGGACATTCTCCAGATCCCTCTGGCATTAACACTCTATGGTTTATCTTGGCTTCTCCGAGAGACCAATTACATTGTTGAGCTTTTATTTGCATTTTATCCAAAATAAGCATATTATACCTACCATTAATGTGTCGCTTTAATACGCAGACTCAGTTCTTTACAACTCTCAGAGCAAACTGTCAATACTAAAACAGGCTCCAAATCAACATCTTTCAAAGGGTCCCATCACATACACCAGTGCCTCTCTGCATAGTTTGACTGCTACTTAAAAGCATCTGTTCTTATCTTGAAAGAAACCAGAAGCGCTGGGACTCAACAAGATAACCATCCCTACGTGGAGATGGGCAGTTATAATGAAGTTAAATGAACTAGGTATATGATCAACAGTCACTGGCCCACAGATGGTGGGGTCAAGTTCACCTCCATCTCGTTCACTGTGGTGTCCTAGCACAGAGCACAGTGCAGCCATGAAGTGCTCAACACCTATGTACTGGATGAATAAATGAATGACTCAATAGCTCTGAGAAAGATAAAGAGGGTGAGGGGGCAAAGTGAACTTTTAATTTTATTTATTTTTTAATATATTTTATTGATTTTTTTACAGAGAAGAATGGAGAGGGATAGAGAGTTAGAAACATCAATGAGAGAGAAACATCAATCAGCTGCCCCTTTCACACCTCCTACTGGGGATGTGCCCACAACCAAGGTACATGCCCTTGACTGGAATCGAACCTGGCCACTGAACCAAACTGGTTAGGGCCAAAGTGAACTTTTTAAATGCCTAGAGTGTGTGTGTGTGTGTGTGTGTGTGTGTGTGTGTGTGTTGTAAACCACTACAGAGAAGTACATGATTTAATGAGACTAATCTTTCTTCTGAACTTTCTTCTCTCTGGACATATAGTAACAAAACTTATATTGTTATTAGCCTTAGGGAAATGGGTGATTGATATTAACATTAGTGGGGTTATTTATAATATACATGCATAGGCATCTTCTCAATCACTAATTACAAACCAGATAGCTCCAGTTGCAGCGAAAGCAGAATCCTAATCGGTATATTTAAGGTTTGGTGTGTTTTTTTCAAGACTCACTAACCTCTTGGGGAAAATTTTGAAGAAAACATTGGACAAAGGGATGGACCTCCAAAAGCCAGAACTAACACTCCCAATAAAATTCAGTGCCAGCAGTTCCCCAGCTCTGATGGGAGACATGCTGTGGAGGCAGGAAATTTCCTCTTGGAGAGGAATAAGCTGGAGTCCTTAAGAGCTTTGTCCGGCCAGCAGAGCAGAGCTTTGGCTTGTGGCCCTGGGAAATGCACGCAACGAGCCTCTCTCCAGCCCTGGGAGTTGGTCAGGGGGAAACTGGAAGGCTGCCCAGAGATGCCTGACCCCATGTGAGCAGACAGGAAGGAGCCGGGGTAAAGCTGCCTATGCCTGAGGGGGTGCCCAGCTAGCAGGAGAGTGGCAGGCTGTCCAGGCGTCCCACAGGAAGGAGGATGTGGCAGGGGTCTGATCCCAGACGCTGCACCAGTTTGGGACTCTGAGCAAAAGCCACTGGCCATTTTGATTCAGGGACTTGTTTATTACCAATTTCGGATGAGTTGGAAAGGGAAGAATAACACAAAAATGACAATAGTAGAGATATCCATCAAAATCCTTAACTATCTTTCCTGACCAGTTTGCTGAAATCCCAGAATTCTTATAAAAATTGTCTTTCCCACCAGAGCTCATGGAATTCATCCACTGAGCTAATCTGGAAATTTTGTCAGAACAAGCTCCTTCTCATATGTCAGCATCTCTGGATCTTTCTATTAAAAAAAAAAAGGGGAGGGAGAGCGTGCAGAAAAGAAAAGAAATGGAGAGGTGGTGAGCGGAGAGCCTGCCATTCTCACGTTCTTCAAACTGAGAAAATCTTTGCCTCAGGGAGTGCCGTACAGATCACAACAGGAGAGTGCACCTCAGGTCTACCCTGTGTTGATTCTCTGCAATACTGCTATGTTATCTGTTCATAGAGCCATCCTGTAGATTTTTTTTTTCAGGTTGGATAATGTCGTTGATTATATGTGCAGTAACTAAATATTATAGAGCTGGTGATAAACTGTAACCTGATAGCATCACTCAAGTCATCTCCATAGCTTAAAGGGCCATGTATTGAATAGGTACATATCCAGGATCAGAATCCTAAAACCAGTAACACTGCTTTAAAGTTATGGGGCTCGTAGGTGGGGGTGGGAAGAGGTAGAAAGGAAGATATATTTCATCCAACAACTCTAACTGGTACTTATTTATCCCGCAGGGGGGAAGCAACGGTTGTCTTGGCCATTGTTCCACAGAAGTTTGGCTTCCCGTCTTCACCAAGGCCTTCCCATTCTTTCATCGGAGGAAAGTTGGAAGGGGAAGAGATGCCTGCAAAGAGCCGGGTTGCATTCTTCTATTTACATGTCAGCTTTCCATTTGCCCACCCTACCCCATCTTCCACCCTCACTTCCCAACACCTCCCCCCCAATCCCTGCTCTTCCGACAACTTGCACCCCGCGCTGTGCTGAGGGCAGCGGGAAAGGTTTGACTGACACCTCAGACCAGGACTGTGATCCTGGGTAAACTTGTCTCAGCATCTTCCCTTTCAGCAGCTCTGAGAGGAGGGGGCTGGGTGTGCACAGCTGAAGGAGAGTCTGGCGCAGAGCATGTGCTGAATGGTAACCAGGCACGCTTGTCTGTTTTGACCCCGTCTCCATGGTGAAAGATGAGATAACCTTCCCCACTCCTCCCCGAGGAAAATATGATGAACACTAACCAATCTGAGCTGGGAGAAGTCACACAGAAAGGCTTTGCCAATTCTGAAAGGCCCAGGGTTTTTTATACATGTCATCAAGTACCTGCCCCTCAGAGCTTCAAATAAGTGCGTAACAGACAGATGGGTAATCATGAGGCCAATATTATTTCATCAAAGTGGAAGCAGGAATATCAAGCCACTAGTCAGAAAAGTTAAGAAAATCCACAGCTTAGCCAGATCCCAGTGCATGGAGAATAATTTCTCCACTGGAAAAAAAAAAAAATCATAGTGAAACCCAGGGATATAGTTTACACAGATATAATATATTTTAACTAATTAAAGCGAAGTCTGCAAATAAATTATAGCACAAACTCACACCCCATCTGGGTGTTCTCAGCATGAGGAGAAGATGCCTAATCGCTGATGAAAAACAGCATTCCATGAGTCAGGAATGGCCATTCTGCAGAAAAAAAATCAATACATAAACTGGGTGTTATTACCTATGCAGGGGTGGGCAAAAGTAGGTTTATAGATCATATAGAAAATAATAATTAATAAATCATAATACAAGAATAAACTGTGTTCTGAGTACTCACAACTGTAAAACTACTTTTGCCCCACCCTGTATTATATCATAACAATCTTTCAAAGGCAGATCATGCCCAGCACTGCGTGGAAGTCACCTGACATATGAAGTCACCTCTAGTCTGTGTTGTTACGCAGTTATATGCTTCCATATAGACTTGAGACATTGCAATTTATTTTATATAGGGCATCCCAAAAAGTGTATGTACACACTTTGAATGATTATAAAGGCCTATATTCAATATGACTTTTAAAAGTTTTCATGACTGAAAGATATTTTACATTAAGATATTTTAAAGTCACATTTCATTTTCACACTGTCCACTCAAAATAAAAGTATGCATTATTTCAAAGAAGATAAGCTATAGATCCCATTTCTGAAAATACCAAGAGGGGTGATGTACACAATAAAACAATTCATTTTTGGAGCGGCCTAATATAAAATGTGCAATGATGTTTCTCTTTGATTTATTAGTAAGAAAGTCTTATGAAATGACATTTATCCTACTCAGCTCTGAATGTAAAAGGGGTGGCAGCCTGGGGAACACTGAGTCAATGCCTACTACTATAATGACCCAATGTAACTTCTGATATCAGATGACGATGCAATCCTAAAAATAAGACAAATATATTATTCTCATTTTTTTAATGGGGATGTTTTTGAATGCCACATACTGGAGCAGAACAAAGTAATATGAAGGATGTTTTATATTTCTATGGACATTTGGCTCTTGATAAAATACAAATGATTAAATTTATCTAATTTGTTTTTGTTCCTGTTTTCATGAATTACATTTGATCATTTCTTACAGCAATTAATTTATTAGTGGAAGCTTTCTGTGATATTTGAATTCAGAGTCACATTGTACCTAGTGAACTCCCATTGCAGCCTCCACAGTAGATTATAATTTTAAAACTGCATCATATTCAAAGTACAGTGACTCCATCTTTGCCTTGGACACAAAACCAGAGTCTCTTTCTATGATTCTAGCAGCTATTATAGTTCAAGTCCACGGGACTTCTGGCTACCAGGCGGCATCTAAGGAGCCTGAAGGCTGCCACTCCCAATCACAAGTCGGAGAAAAGAGGTCACAGGGCAAACCACAGCCTCAAAGCTGGAAAGACAGACACGAGGACACAGAGAACCACATCACCTATGGGCGGAAACCTCCGCAGGGAAGCAGCACCAGGGGAGGAGAACCTGAGCTGAAATGGAGAAGTTGCAGCTTCAACTCCGGAAGATAAGATCTTCAGGGGGGCTCAGTCATGGTGGGGATCCCACACTCTCATGACTTATAACTCCAGGAGATGGACCTTACAGTGCAGTGAGTATCAGAGAGAAAACAAACCAACAAACAGAAACCTTGTGCTTCTTGCCCCGGGAGGGAGAGGGGAATGGAGAACAGGGCTCTTTAGAAACACACCAGAGCATCCTCCAGAGAATATATCTAAAGAGCCTAAAATATTGGGGTTTTATCAGAACGCAAGTGGCCTAGGAGAAGGGACACATCCAACTCCAGCCACCACATTCCATGCCTGGGAGCAGGAGCCTGAGGAGTCCTGGTGAGGTTCGGGGAGCAGGGGCACAGCTCACCGAGAGACTGAGTAATGCTCACAGGGCTCCACTCTCCTTCCCCACCCCTCCCCACCACATCACTAGAAGTCTATCTGGGAGTTTTCTTCACCCAATACGTCATGTGCAGCTATCACAAATTCACAAGGGCTACTACTAAAAGGACCGTGAACACACACACACGCACTTTGAAGAGACAGAGGAATCATCAGAATCAGGCTCAGATAGGGCAGGGATGTTGGAATTACCAAAGGTTAAAAAAAAAAATTATTGAAAGAAGCCAAAAAACAAACAAACAAACAAAAACACCATTCTACCTATCAAAGAACAAATATAAAAACTGCATCTAACCTCTCAGAAACCATGCAAGGAAGAAGAAAGTGATGTGAATTCACCTAGAATCCTCTCTACCCAGAGACATTATATTATACTTCAAAACTGGAGGAGAAATAAAGATTTTTCTCGGACAGAAATTGACAGAAATTTTACCAGTAGGAATTTTTGTGCTTTCCAAAAAATGTCTAAAAAAATTCTTCAAAGAGAAGAAAAATGATGTACATCAGAAATTCAGATCCACATAAAGAAAGGAAGAGCATCAGAGAAGGAACAATTGACAGTAATATAAAAACTTCTATTTTATCATTTTTAATTGATCGAACAGCAGTTTATTCCAAATAGAAGAACCACAATGTATCCAGCGATGTACTAGTATGCTTATGTATAAGCAAAAGGAATGCCAGCAATGACACAGGGACGGGAGGGAGGAATTAGGATGATTTTGTTATTAGAAGGCACTTCCACCTCCTTTGAAGGAGCACAGTGCTATTTGAAAATGGGTTAATAGTAAATGTGTGTTTCAAACTATGGAAATCACTGAAAAAATCGAGGGCGGGGGCAAAAAAAGGAAGTTGTCTTCGTTCACCCCAGTCACTAGAACAAAATACCACAGATTGGGTTGCATATCAACCACAGAAATGTATTGCTCACAGTTCCGGAGGCGGGAAGTGTCAGCATGATCGGAGATTGGAGTGCCAGCGTGGGGGCCAGAGGTCCTCTTCCAGGTCACAGATCTCTTATTGTGTCCTCACATGGTGGCAGGGGCTAGGGAACACTGTGGGGTCTCTTTTATATGAACTCTAAACCCGTCATCCCAATGACCTAATAACCTTCCAAAGGCTCCTCCTCCTAATTCTGTCACTTGGCGGGGAGGGGGATAGAGGGAGGGGGAGTTAGTATTTCAACATAGAATTTGGGAGAGACATAAACATTCAGACCATAACAGAGGTATACCTGAAATGCTAAGAAAGGAGAGAAGACAAGATCATATTAAATATTCAATTAAAACTAACATCATACTTACGGTGACAAAATCAAACTTTTCCCACTAAAATGAGGGAAAAGGCAAGGATGCCTCCTCCCACTGCTCCTTTTCAACACCACACTGAAAGTAGTAAGCGTAATGCAACAAGAGAAGAAAATAAAAAGTTTACAGATTGGGCAGGAGGGAATAAAACTGTCTTTGTTCATAGATGACAAGATTATCTATGTAGAAAATCCAAAAGAATTAACAAAAAATATGGCTGGAATTAATAAGCAATTATAGCAAGGTTGCAGGATACAAGGTTAATATACAAAAATCAATTGCTTTTTCATATACCAACAATGAACAAGTAGAATGTGGAATTAAGAGCACAATACCATTTACATTAACTCCTCCAAAACTGAAATATTTAGATATGAATCTAATAAACTAACAAAAACTTCCATATTCGTGATAGAAAGATCAATATTGTCAAGATGTCAGTTCTTCCCAATTTGATCTATAGATTCAACACAATCTCAATCAAAATCCCAGCAAGTTACTTTCTGGATATTGAAAAACTGATTATGTCTATAATAATAAAAGCATAGTATGCTAATTAGACCAGAAGTCCTTCCGGACGAAGCCAGAGCTGCAAGGGAAGCTCGGGTCCCGGGTTCCAGAGGAAAGCCGGCGCAGGCAGCAGGGGAAGGGAGGCCTACTCTTACATGAATTTCGTGCATCATCCCTCTATTCCCATATAATAAAGAGCTAATATGCAAATTGACTGAACAGTAGAACAACCAGGAGCTGCCCCCTGATGGTCAGTATGTTCCCAGAGCGGGGAGCACTGCTCAGCCAGAAGCCCTGAGCTGGGCTCATGGCTGGTGAGTGCAGCAGCGGTGGTAGAAGTCTCTCCTGCCTCCGTGGTAGTGCTTAAGGACCACTCTCCCGCCCTGGGATGTCTGACTGCCAGTTTAGGTCTCTCCCATCAGTCGGACATCCCCCAAGGGCTCCCAGACTTCTAGAGGGCACAGGCCGGGCTGAGGGACACCTTCCCCCATGACCCTGAGTGCACGAATTTTGTGCACTGGGCCTCTAGTGTTTATATAAAGAGAAGGCAAAAGATCCAGAATAGCCAACATAATATTAATGGAGAAAAATAAATTTGAAGGACTGACACTACTTGACTTCAAAACTCAATTCATTAAAAATACAGTAATCAAGATAGTGTGGTACTGGCAAAAGAAGACACAAATAAATTAATGGAACAAAGAAGAGAGCCCAGAAATAGACCCATATAAATATATTCAACCAATCTTTAATAAAGGAGCAAAGATTTTTTTCAACATATAAAAACTGTTGAAACAGTGGGTGAGTCACATGCAAAAATAAATAAATAAATAAACCGAGACACAGACCTTACACTCTTCACAATAATTAACTCAAAATGGATCATGAACCTAAATGCAAAACGATGAAACTCCTAGAATATCACTTAGAAGTGATATTAATTTTGGGTAGGGTGATGACTTTTTAGACAAAATTCCAAAGGCATGATCTTTGAAAAAAATAATTGATACCCTGGGCTTCATAAATTAAAAAATACCTGCTTTGCAAAAGACTGTGAAGAGAATGAGAAGATAAACCACAGACAGGGAGAAATTTTTTGCAAAAGACACATCTGATAGAGCGTTGTTATCCAAGATATATAAAGAACTCTTAAAACTCAGCAATACTAAAATGAACAACCCAATTTTTAAAATGGGGAAAAGACCTGAGCACACATTTTACCAAAGAAGACATATATTTGTTACTGGAGAAATACATACTTAAATTGGAAATACCACTACATACCTGTTGGAATAATGAAAATCCTAACACCAAATGCTGGCCAGGATATGGGACAGGAACTCTCATGCATTGCTGGTGGGAAGGCAGAATGGCACAGCCACTTTGGGAGACAGTTTCACAGTTTCATACAAAACTAAATATACTTTTACCGTACAATCCAGCCACCACACTTCTTGATATTATATGTTCCCAAATGAGTTGAAAAATTATGTCCCCACAAAAACATGTACATGCATGTTTATAGGAGCTCTATACAGATGTCCTTTAGTGGGTGAATGGATCATGTCCTGTAGTGGTATATCTAGACAATGGAATACTTATTACTCAGTGCTAAAAAGAATTGAGCTTCCAAATCATGAAAAGACATAATCTGATGCATATTACTAAGTGAAAGAAGCCAATCTGAAAAGGCTAAATATTATATGATTTTAATTACATGGCATTCTGGAAAACAATGGAGATGGTAAAAAGATGGGTGATTATGAGGATTGGGGGAGGAGAGGGATAAACAGAGCATGGGGGATTTTTACGACAGTAAACATACTCTGCCCCGTGCTGTAAGGGTGAATATATGTCATACACTTATCAGCACCCATAGGAAGTACACCACCAAGGGTGAGCCTAAGGTAAGCTATGGCCTTGGGTGATGGTGAGGTGTCAATTCACTTTCCACAGTTGTAACCAATCTACCACTGATACAGGATGTTCATAGTGAGTGAGGCTGTGTGCGTGTGGGGGCAGGGAGTATGGGAAATCTCTGAACCTTCCTCTCAATTCTGCTGTGAACTCCAAACTGCTCTAAAAATAAGTCTACTTTTTAAAACTTGTTTTGATAAATGTTTTGTTTTCTTTTTTTCTTTTTTTAAGTCCACAGCAAGCCCTTTGCCCCTCTCTTTTATTTTGATTTAATGAACATTAGACACGTGGTATTAATTTCCCAGGACTATCTTAACAAAGCACAGATTGGGTGACTTAAACAACAAAATGTATTGCGCCTCAATTCTGGAGGCTAGAAATCTAAGATCCACATTTCATTATTAGAGCCGGTTCCTTCGGAGGGCTCTGTCCTGTGCCTCTCTTAGAGATTCAGGTGGGACCTGGCAATTTTTGGCACTCTCTTCTCTAATTTCAAACTTTCTAATTCCCCCCAAGTATGTGCCTCTGTTTCCCAGTTTCCTTTTCTAAAAGGTCACCAATCACATTGGGTTAGGGGCCCACACTTCTAACTTCTACTTATCTGAAATACCCCTATTTTCAATAAGGTCATATTCAGAGGAATTTACCATTAGGACAGTGTTTTTCAACCTTTTTTGGGCAAAGGCACACTTGTTTCATGAAAAAAATCACGAGGCACACCACCATTAGAAAATGTTAAAAAATTTAGCCGAAACCGGTTTGGCTCAGTGGATAGAGCATCGGCCTGCAGTCTGAGAGAAAATGTTAAAAAATTTAACTCTGTGCCTATATTGACTATATATAAAGTAATTCTCTTGAATAGGAATCAAATAAACACAAAGAAAGTATTTTATAATTACTTTATTATGAAATATTAAGTAAACAAAATAGTGAAAAATTATAAAATTCTTGTCTTGTCTGCACCTACGGCACACCAGGAACAGCGGTTGAAAAACGCTGCATTAGGATGTCAACCTATGGCTCTTAAGGAGACACAATTCAGCCCATAACACATATCTTTGTGCCTGACTCCGTTGGGGATCCAAAATATTATAAGACCCCCTGCCTTTGAGAGCAGGGCAAAACTTTTACACAACCATAGCAACTGCACAATGGATATCATAGGAAAATGAAGGAATAGGACAACGCGGGGAATGCTGATATGACTTCAAAGGAAGGCGGTAGAGACCACTTACAGGTTGGTGTGGGCTACTAATGAGTAGGAAGCTTATGACAAAGTTTCCCAGAAGCAATGGGGATAGATCAGAGAACCCAGCTGCTGTCAGTAAGTGAGAGCAAAGTGAGAAGACTTCCTCTACAGCATTTGGTACCCATTTCCCTCCCAGGATCTGTGAGCAGCCAATGTTGGGCACAGAGGGGAGCAGAGGGCAGGTGATGAAGCTAGAAAATCAGGAGTAAGGCCAAATTGCAAAAAATCCCAAATGATAAGTGGGCTCTGGGTGAAGTGAGGTCTCTGAGTTTTGGAAACAGGAAGTGATGTAATAAAAGCAACATTTGAGAACGGTTTGCCTGTCAGGGGTACATAGACTTCAATGGAGAGGAATTTATTCATTCAACAAGCATTCATGGTGCCTGATCGCTCTGCATGAGAGGAGCGACAATAGTATTCTTCCTAACGTAAAAGATCATGCACAATGAGAACGTGCATTGATGGAGAGATTAAGGCTGGGACTGGCTTGAAATAATAATAAGAATAATCTCAGGGACTGACTCACTGGCCTCCTTTTATCTGTGTTTTTCTCTTGAGTACCAAGTGCTAGAGGTTTGTTCATCAAGAATTTTTGCAGTGCTCTCACACTCAGTGGACCTCAAAGACAAAACTAGTAGGCCCAGCCCTAGCTGGATTGGCTCAGTGGATAGAGCATCGGCCTGTGGTCTAAAGGGTCCCAGGTTTGATTCCCGGTCCAGGGCATGTGCCTGAGGTGTGGGCTCGATCCTCAGTAGGTTGTGCAGGAGGCAGCCAATCAATGATTCTCCCTCATCATTGATGTTTCTATCTCTCTCTCCCTCTCCCTTCCTCTCTGAAATCAAAAAATATATATATTTTAAAAAACACACGAATAGACCCAAAATTGTACTCAAAGAGGAAACAGGGTGGAAGAAAAAGCAGCATTTTGAGAATCATAACTAGCCCCCAGTCATAAGAGAGGCAGGCTTCAGAGAAGAAAAATAAACATAATTAAGTAAAATTGTATTGCTCAAATTTCCAATTACATAAATCATTGATATTTTCCTCAGTATTGTACAGCATACTGTATATCACATGGATTTATAGGCTTCAGGATTGATTGAGCCAACTACCACCCATGTTACATCAGCAGGTTCTCTGTCTCTTGGTGTCAGCAAAAAAACAAATAAATAAATAAATAAATCAGAGAGTTACTTTTACATTCAAGATGCAATCATACTGTGTTTTGAAAGTACATGTCATCTCAAAAAAATTATGCTTAGGCAGGATTTTTCATATAAATAATTCTCTACTGGGCAATCTATCAGAGGCTGTGATTCTCTTTCTCCCTCTTTTTAAAAAATGGTTTTGTGTATTGTTGGGTTTGTTGTTGGTGGGTTTTTTTTTTAATAAAAGGATAAACCTTAAAAGCCAGTTTGTTAAGAAAACACAGAGAAGGTTTTTTGAAAAATAATATTCTTCCTTAAGTGATTGTAGTTTATCATCTGGTTCTGAGTCAACAGAATGAAAATTTTAACCCTTATCTTTTCATAATATGCATTACCCATGATTATACAATATATATTAATAATGAGCTTGCAGATCACTACAAATAATCTATCAGTTTATTCATCCTTTTATCTCCTCTGGGCATTTGACATTTTTATTTCATGATAGCAGAGAATTCTGAATTTCTATCACAAGGAATCCTTCTGCCATTAATCCATAGTTTAACTAAATTTAAAAAATCAAACTTTCCCAGCCAGTGTGGCTCAGTGGTTGAGCATCAACCCATCAACCAGGAGGTCACAGTTTGATGCCCAGTTGGAGCACACACCCTAATTGCGGGCTTGATCCCCAGTGGGGGGTATGGAGGAGGCAGACATCAATGATTCTCCCTCATCATTGATGTTTCTGCCTCTCCCTCTCCCTTCCTCTCTCTGAAATCAATATTTTTTAATTAATTAACTAATTAAAAAATAAAACTCATTACTTTTCCTTTGTTTCCATGTAATTATCAAAGCAATATAAAAACATTACGAAAAGTTACAAAAATAGAGAATCTCCTATTAATTTCTACCCTGCAATACAGCTAATTTGATTTTTGAAATATTTCTTTCTAGTATTTCCCCATGTGAAAATGTTTTATTATAAATATAGTTATTGCTAATTTGGTGTCCTATTCTTTTAGTTATGAGCCATTTCTAGTAGCACTAGTCATTCTTCCCAACCCAGGCCTGAACCTGTGCGAAGTGCAGGTAGAGGTGGAAATCTTTGAATACGCAGATCAGAACCCCAACAGAAAAGCATCCTGATTTTTTTTTTTTTTTTTGCTCGTTATTTCAAAGCTATAGATTATATTGTACAAAAATTAAAATGTGGGTCAAAAGTTGGATTTATAGGATATTACTAGACCAGTGACATTAGTTACTATATTAATTTTTTAATGTTTTATTGATTTGAGAGAGAAAGGAAGGGAGAGAGAGATAAAAACATCGATGAGAGAGAAACGTCAACATAAATCAGCTGCCTCCTATATGTCCACTGCTGGGGATTGAGCAGGAGACCGGGAAGTTCCCTGACCGCGAATGGAACTAGTGAGTGACCTTTTGGCGCATGAGATGATGCTACCCAACCAACTGAGCCACACCAGCCAGAGCTATTAGTTCATTTTTAGAAAACAACAAGAAATATATTACATATTTCCATTAATAATAAAATTTTATAGAAAATAACTACTTTCCAAAACAGAAAAGAGTGACAAGAAAGACGATGTTTTGTAGTTTAGCCAATCTATTTAATATCTGACTTAAGTGAACACAGCTACATTCTCATTTCCGCTTCTGCCTTTAACCTTTTGAGATCTTTGTTTTGCTTGGTGCCTATGAAGAACACGCAGCCTTGCTGAGATACTAGTTGGAAAAGGGCAGAGTATTTTATAGCCTTTTCAGCTAACTGTGGGTATTCTTCAACACTACACCAAAGCCCACCAGTGGCCATTTCTACAAGGTTAGTTGTGATATGGAATCTGAAATAATATTGATGAACTTGTCCCTACTGGGTCATATCAACATCCATTCAGGTATTGTGCACTTTGAATGGATCTTTTACACATGCACTGATTAATTAGAAACAATTGGTTCACTAATTTGTTTTTAAAACCCCACATTCATTCATATGACCACAATCCTCACCAAAACACTTTTAAGCATTGAGACGCTATCAAGCTCATAGTGGCAGGTACAAATTTTCCAAAATTATCATTTCATCTGGAAGCTCAGATTTTATCGTTGGCCACAAATACTGTCCACGGTTTTCCTCCGAGTGACAGGCTCCCCTCGTTCGCTTTTTAAAAGAAAATGTCTGCCTGATATCCATCCCAGCGTGAAAATCAGTTTGTCTGTCAGATGTTTTCAAGTGAGAAACAGTGTTTCCGAGGGAAGCAGCGAGTGCGGCTCACGGCTCAGTCCGCAGCGGCCTGTCCTCCGGCCACACACCCTCACTGGTGTGTGCGCTTGTGCTTTTGTGCATGTGACTTGAAAGAAGTGTGTGCTCAAGGGCCACGTTCCAATAAAGTGAACCATCTTAATGCTTATCAATAACATTCTTAAGTGAAATTGGCATTCCACTTGTCTGTTAGTTAGTTAGTTAGTTAGTCTATTTGTTTTTCTCGATGTTTGGGTGAGGAATGCAATGAGTACTGGCACAGCGTGGGCCACAGCCTTGATTCATAGGCACCAAAGGCCTGTCCATCATTGCTTTGGCACCGTTAATGCAAAAGAGCAATGACATCTTTGACCCACAGATCTCCCCACTTCGTAGGTCTTGGGGGTCACGCTTTGAAAACCAACCCATTCCGTGCAAATTTATATAGATAAAATGTATATATTTAGAGAGAGGTTTTGGTCCTCTCCCTTCTCCACCTACGAGCAGCCTTCTCTTTTGAGGCCTTGTCGCCCAGGAGTGGCCCCCAGCATCTCTGGGAATGCAGAGGGCCAGGCCCTTCTCCAGACCATTGACTGACTAGGAATCTGCATTTAACAAGCTCTCGGGGAGATTTACATTATCAGCGGTCAGCAAATCGTGGCTCCCAAGCCACATGTGGCTCTTTGGCCCCCTGAGTGTGGCTCTTCTACAAAATATCACGTGTGGGAGCTCACATACAGTGTGATTAAAACTTCGTGGCCCATGCGCAGAAGTTGGTTTTCGGCCTGGGTGAGTCTATTTTCAAGAAGTGGCATTAGAACACTCAGGGGGCCAAAGAGCTGCATGTGGCTCGAGAGCCGTGGTTTGCTGACCAGTGACATTACTAATGGAGAAGCACCACAAATTAGAGAATGGGCCGACTCCGTTACCTCACAATGGCTTCGATGCGTGTGTCCCCTTGGAGATGGCATTGGTTTGTTGCTAAGTTCCTTGCAGGGGACCTGCTCCATAATAGGTGCTCAGTAAATGCTGGCTGGACCCATAAAGGAGTAATGAGGAACATGTTGAGTCATTGCATGTTTACGAATGATTTCTAAACCGGAACACAAATAGCTATCCAGCAGAGAAATCATTTTATCTTCATCAGCAGCAGAGACGTTTAAGCATATAGACCACATGTGTCAAACACAAGGCCCGTGGGCCAAATCCGTCCCGCCAGGCCTTGCAATGTGGCCCGCACCGCGCTGTCATCACTGCACTCCGCTGCGTTTCCATCACAATGACAGTTTATGACTGTTCAGTAAACCATTCGGCCCGCGATTTAGGCTGGATTTTAGATTTTGGCCCCTTCTCTGATTGAGTTCGACACCCCTAATATAGACAATAAATTCATGTTAAGATATTTATTTTTAAATGCCTACTTATTTATATCAGCCACACCTGCTCCTTTATGGAAAACTCCTCTTTTATTTTACAGAGAAGTTAAAATATTCCAAGAGTCAAAACATGCAAACACTCTAGGAATATAACCATCAAAAAATGTATTTTTTAAATTAGGCCTTAAATGTTGACCAACGAATCTTCATGACAATGGCCGGCTTTGTAAATCTCACCCTAGATCACATGTGTCAAACACAAGGCCCGCGGGCCAAATCCATCCCGCCAGGCCTTGCAATGTGGCCCGCACCGTGCTGTCATCACTGCACTCCGCTGCGTTTCCATCACAATGACAGTTTATGACTGTTCAGTAAACCATTCGGCCCGCGATTTAGGCTGGATTTTAGATTTTGGCCCCTTCTCTGATTGAGTTCGACACCCCTACCCTAGATGAACGCACACTAGAATCTGTGCGTCTGCATTTCTTCCCATCAGCATTTTCATTTGGGGTTTTCCCCTTTCTTTAGCTTTTCAGTAAACAGAGCAGTGTGTCGTTTTTAAGGCGTGAAGATGAGGCTTTGACTAATTGGGAGATTTGCCCATTATTTAAATGAAACTTGTTTGCAGTTTCATCATCCGTGTGGATCTAGAAAGACGCCGACTGGTGCATCCATTTGGTGAGAGAAGAATAAATGAGTGAGGAAGCCGACAGTTCTCTTACGGCGGCTCTCTGTCGTTATATTGTTGCTCTGGTATTAATTATCCACGTAAAAATAATGCATCGCACTGCACTATTCTCTGCCGCGCTCCCAGCTCCTAGCAGCCGCCTCCTGTTCGCATCCCCTGTGTCAGCAAGTGCTGTGCACGGATGTGCTCTGTCACAGCACACGGGAAGGCAGGCTCCAGGCGGCCAGGATTATGCTGGCTTTAGGCTGCTCTGAAAGCGAGGTTAGCTCTATCCACACTGCAAGGGAGACTCACTTACAAACCCCGGCACCCCTTCTCTGGTTAGGGCTTTAAAACAGAGTGCCAACACCTTGGACCCGAGCTTTGAGGGGAGGAGTGCCAAGAGGTGTCATGGACAGGTCACTGAGGGGTTCAGACCCCCAATGCCACAGAACTGCTGGAGAGAGAGAGGCTAGGGAAGAGGAGCCAGGAGGGGGGGCTTACTGGGCCTCCCCCGTTTTGGTCTATGACAGGGTTCCCACCTTAGCACTGAGGGTCTGACCTCCCGGTTCTTGCCCTGGAGCAGTGGTGAAGGAGGAACGGATTTGGTGACACTGAAATGCACACCGGACTTTGGACTCAGAGGACAGAGGATGCAGAGACGCAGAAACACCCAGCACAGGGACAGGGCAGGGCAGTAGGACTGGGGAGTGGCCTACAGGGTCCACCCAAGACCCTCAAAACCCCATATCTTCCACAGAGCAACACTACTGTGCTGTGCACTCAGAAAGTGGTTCAGATGGTAAATTCACTTATCTTATTTAACTACAGTTTTTTCAATAAAAAAAGAAGAAAACCACATTTGACGTTAAAAAAAAAAATCCTGAGGTCAGAAATCTCTGTGTTTAACCGTCCTGGTAGCCGAAGGTAATTTTCCATCAGCAACCCTGTGAATTGTTTTCTATGAGTCCTGAGTTGAGTTGTGCCTCCCACTCCTTGCAATACACTATATACTCAAGTCCTACCCCTGGAACCTCACCACGTGATTGCTTGGGGAAATGGGGTCATTGCTGTAGATGTCATTAGTTACCATGAAGTCATACTGGAGTAGAGTGGACCCTTCATCGAATGTGAGCGGTGTCCTCAGAAGGACGGGAAAAAGACGCACAGACAGACAGACACAAGGAAGGAGTCATTTGAAGATGGAGGCAAAGATCAGAAGGATGTGGCTACAAGCCCAGGAGTGCCAGGAGTGCGGGCACCATGCAGGCTCCGGAAGAGGCAAGGCAGGACTGTGCCTTAGAGCAGCGGTCGGCAAACTCATTCGTCCACAGAGCCGAATATCAACAGCACAACGATTGATTTTCTTTTGAGAGCCAAATTTTTTAAACTTAAACTACATATGTTAAGTTTCTAGCACATTGTTATTAACTAAATTAGGGCACTCCTAAGCTGGCCTTTGCTAAAAACTCAAGGGGCCAGAGCTGCATGTGGCTCTCAAGCCACAGTTTGCCATCCACTGCCTTAGAGCCTTCAGAGAGAGCCTGGCCAGGCCAGTACCTTGATTTTGAACTTCCACCATCCAGAACTGTGAGAGATGAATGTGTTATTTCCAGCCACCCTGTGTGTGACATTTCGTCACAGCAGCCCTAGGAAACTAACATGCCATGTACATGATGCTCCAGAATATCCTAGGAACCTGCTTCTGTGGTACCCACAACTGAACTTCCACCCCTACAACGTCCCTTCTCACAGAAGCACGAACGCGGTAGAGACTCTTCACATTCTCCCAAAGGGCGCCTGCGCCTCCGTGACATCACCCTTCATGCTTTCGTGCTTTCAATACAAGCCCGGATCCTTTGGCTATTCCATCTGACCAGTTCCCTGAGTCCCTGAGTCATCACATGACTCTGGCGTCACCATCACCATTGCTGCAATATCCTTTTTATGCCAAAGTGGTAAGCGTTGAAAACGATATTCTAAATGAGGCTCTGCTGGGCCTTTTATATGATAGCAGAATAATCTCTTTGACTCAAACTCAATACCCTCTATTCACCCCTCTCTGAGCTGTGGGTATGTCTCTGTGTGGCTTCATGGCTATGCTTTCAGGCAGCATCTATTGTCACGGGGAGCCGCAGGCTCCAGTCCCTTTGCTCTCTGCCTCTCCCTTCATCATTGTCTGGATCACACACGAATGACATGCATTTAAAACGTGCACTTCATTCGACATTATAACCTTTTCACAGTAATTAGGTCAGGTACATACTAGTGCAGAGAAGGTCCTTCCGCTGCAGCGAAGGGCAGGAAGGAAAACGGATGGTTACTGAACACAGACTCTGCCAGGCACTTCACAGACAGGAAATCCACCCCCTGTGCGTCAGAGGTTACTGCTCCTATTAATTTCATTTTATCCGTATGGACTCGGGGCAGAAAGATACCTTAACCCAAGGCCACTATTCGTGAGTCCCCACCCAGGGTTGGAATCTAGGTCAGTGCCACTCCGAGGGCCACGCCACCGAGCAGAGGACAGGTGCCTTTGCCTTCTGCCTGGGAAACACGGAGTCACAGAGAACATACATGACCAGGCCGTGCATGGTGTCCGGAAGAGCACTGTGCTAGGCATAAGGAACCCTGAGCCCATAAACGTCTACAGAGCAGAGCACACACTCATCCTTTACTCATTGCTGTGTGGTCCTGAGCAATGCACTGAGCCCTCTGGGCCTCAGGCCCATCTGTACAAGGAGGGGCTTAGCGGAGGCGATCTCGTAGCTCCCCTGAGCTCCCATCTCGATGAGCTCTGAAGCAGGAGTTCTGGGATGGGGACGGAGGGGGCCACTCCCGTGTGCTTTTAGCTCCTATGATTGCATGTGCTCTTAGCACAGAATGCTGCCAACTTCCTATTCATCTCTCCGCATTTCAGGGCTTGGTTCTCCTGGTTTCCCCAGTGAAGGACACACGGCAAAGCAAGGAAGGAGGAGGCCCCCTCTGCCTCGCAGCCCAATTCCCACACGAGAGGGGCCAGATCTCACGGTGCGGCTGTGTCAGGGACAGGAGGACCCTGGGAGGGGCTGCAGTCCAGTTCCCGCAGCTCAGCCGGTCACCCCTGACCAAGCACAGCAGTTACCATGGCAACCACTGCTCTGTGCTCCATGGAGGCCACGGGTCACCACTGCAGATGCCACCAGCAGCAGCCACGCGCCCTCTCCCCTACCAGCACTCCCTGACTCAGCAGCGCCGGTCACGCACAAGGGCCACCGGCACAAAAGCAATCCGTTAGATGGAGGTCAAACGTAGAAGTAAGAGCAGAGCTTCTTCGCACGTATCTCTACCCCGCCCACAACAAGCAGCGCACACACACCGAGGCCTCCTTCCGGGATGGAGGCCAGCCCTGGGGTTGCTCCTCAGTGTATCACACGGCAAATAAATCTGCCGTGGAGAGAAAATTAGAAAACACCAGCATTTCCTCCTTGAGCTTAGCCTTGAGAGTTACACTCTATGCAGTCTGACCATGCGGGTCTGAGCCTTGCAGATCCTGCCAGTCCTTTGTGTATACAAAGTACTTGGATCTGACTGAAATGCAGAGTCTGGCTCAGAGGTCTGGGGTGTGATCTGAGGAGCAGGATTTCTTACAGACTCCCAGGTGGTGCTGTCACAGATGAGGACAAGAGGGCTGCCTAGGAGTCTTGGCACAGAGAACCTGTGTTTCTCTGCCAGGGGCCTCAGAGCCAGTTGTGAGATCCAGAATTTTCAAATGGTGGTCCTGGAGGGAGCTTGGAGACCATTTCAGAAATTGCCTAATTCTGCCATGTTTGAAGTGTGTCTGAGCTGTAGAATTCTTTCTTCCGATGCAAGAACGCATGCATGAAGCTCCAAGTGAAAGGAGACAAAAGGTAGGAGGCCTCCGGTGGAGGACAATGAGGCTTTCAGACCTCAGTTCTTGGACAGAAGTGAAAGGACTTGCCGTGCCCGCTCTTTTGCTAGAGGCACCACCACTTCTGCTTGAGGTACATTCTCCGTGGCTAGAGGTCCTCACACTGGACTGAGTCCTGCAGGCCCCACTCCGCCCAATTCAGGAGGCCATGACCCCAGCTGCACGGGCGAATCATCTAGGGAGGATTTTAAATAATTCCTGGGGTTCAGCTCCAGAGACTCTGAGATAATTGGTCAGGGATGTGCCCTGAACATGGCTGTTTTACCAGCTGTGCCGGGGTTTCTAACATGCAGCCAAGGTTAAGCTTCACTTCTCCAGGCCCAAAAACAGCTACACTGCAAGATACCAATGGGCTAGTGCTGCCCGACCCTGACTCCACAATGGAATCATCTGGCGGGGGGGGGGGGGGGGGGGGAGGAATGGAGAAGGGGGTGTAAAGCTGAACAGTTCCTGCACCCCCCCCCCCAGGCCAAATAAATCAGACTCTCCCAGGGTGCAGACTAGATGTCAGCAGTTTTCACAGCCCCCGGGGTGATTGCACTGTGCAGCAATGACTGGAAACCACGGGTGTAGACCATGGACGTGGCCAACCATGGCTGGAGGAAGAATGAGTCCATGACTGCTCTGCGGGTGAAAGCAAGGGGAAATTCTCCACTTACGTGGCCACAACAATAAGGGTCTTTTTCCCAGACTCTGTCTCCGCTTCATCTATTTGCCTGTCTTCCGACTGCTCGCTGGTACCGGCCTGCTGGTATCTGTGCGTGGGCCCTCGGAGTTCGCAGTCAATAAGGTACCCCACCTGCGGGCCTATGCGGCCATTATCTGGCACAATGTTGGTGTGATTGCTTCTGGATTGCCGGGTGATTTTATCTGCGGGTCTTTCCCACTGGCGTCTGTGGGAGAGAAGATTGCCCAGCACGTTAACAAACCAGGCTGAGGACATTTATTTGAGATTTCTGGACACCCATTGCCTGCCGTTAGTCTTTTCCAAACGTGTGAGATCATTGCTTACAGGTTTCTTCAATGTTGTATTGTTTTGATTGTGGATATTAGGACTCTCTATTTTTTAAATCCTTAGCACAACTTTATCAGGTGTTTATCACATGATCTCAGGGCAGGTTAGTAATAGGTACGTTCTCTTTTTAAGGGGAGACGCCCGGCACTAACTGAAAAGCAAGACACAGACGTTAAGAGAGAAAGGCCAGGGAGACATTCGATTCCTCAAGTCTGTGCAGCAAGACTGATTTGGCAATTAAAATGGCCTGCCATTCTTTAATTCCCAGACCCCTGGTTATCCCATTGTCCTTGCATTTATGTCTGTCCCGAGGTCCTGATAAGACAGAAGACAGCTCACCCTTCATTCATGCAAACACGGAGCTCAGGGTGCAGGTGTGGCGACCTCCCCTGGTTTCTCTTCAGACCCACACTCCTCTGGTTGTCCCACATTCAGCTCTTCTCCCGTGGGATGGAAGACAAGGGGGAAAGGCATTTCCAGAACTATCAGTCCCTTTTCCATGTGGTGACCATTCTAACAAAGTCCCAGTGTGGTGCAGTAGAAAACATTAAATAAGCTAATTTGGAGAATTATCTTTAGAGTTAGTGTATAATTAGTTCCAAGTTATGTGACTATTAGAGACATATTTGAATGCCTTCCTCCAATCAATCCCTCTCTCCCACCAACAGCTTGGGGACTTCCCTTTGGGGGAACAATCCTCCCCAGCTTCATTCAATCAGGTGCGGAATAGATGAATCTGAACAAAGAATGACACAAACCAGCCATATTTGTAGGAGGTCATCTGTCCATGAGGTGATGCAGAAGAAAGTCAGATTGTCAACAGGCCTGTGATTACCAAATGCTGCCAACTGAGCAGTGAGGAGTAAAAGAATTTTCTCTCACACACTACCCTATGGCATAAGGAGAATTCCTAGGAGCCATGATTCTGGCCTCTCCATGACAGGAATGTCTTGCAAATAGGAGCAGTAATTTAAAAAGAATCAGCATAGAAGCTATACAAAAAAATAAATCAGAACAATGGCAGAAAACTACCAGAAAATAAATTTACCCAAAAAAAAAAAGGTTTTTTTTTTAATTTCAAAAATATTTTAGGGCTTTTAATTTAATTTTAAGTAAAAAATCTCACATAAATATTTTTGAATGTTTCAAAATTCACGGACAGTGAATGCACACTTTTGTTGTAGTTGTTAATCCTCACCTGAGGATATTATTCTGTTCATTTTTACAGAGAGTGGAAGGGATGGGGAGAGACAGAGAGAGACTCAGCCAATTGAGAGAGACACATGATTGGAGGCAGGGATCAAGCCTAGGTATGCACCCTTGACCAGAATCAAACCCGTGACCTTCCAGTCTGCAGGCCAAGATACTCTATCCACTGAGCCAAACCAGCTAGGGCTGAATGCACACTTTTTTATGACATCTCTTCCAAGAAACTCTTCCACCAAACAGAACATTCCAATCTGCTCCAGGAATGCCCTAAGCTCAACTTGGTGCAACCTCAGAGGAAGAGAATCATCCAACTTAAATTTAGAAGCCCACCGGTGGAGATATCTGTTTAAAATTGCTTCTTGCTCAGGAATTGAATACATAGATCTCCCCTCTGGGAAGGGGAATATTGGGAATTTTTATACTCATTGCAGTTTCTTTTTCTTCTTCTGAAAGAAGGGACTCGTGAGTGAACTGAAAACCAACAGAGAACAATATCTGTTCATCAGCCACATATGAAGGAGTTGGTCACATAATCCCTTGAACTGCCCTTGTCAATCAGATCTGCCAACTCTTAGGTAAGAATGAAAGAAACAGAGGAAGAAGCATGCTAAGGGTTTCTGATAAATCCACTCCTAGAGTAAGCTGTGACTAATAACATTTACAAACCAAAGAGAAAGGAAGTAAATTGCTCCTTCAACCTTGTTTTCATTAAAATCTTGCTTTGCGTGTATCGTTATTAAACCGGACCCTTGGAAATACTGTCTCCATAGAATTTTATTTCTACAAATAAAATCAGGAACACTCATGGGGATGTGTGTGGTGAGCGTGAATAGATATGAGGCAGGAATCTTAGCATCCCTAATTACAGGTTCTATTATTTAACCAGTGAATAAACCAATTTAAATCATTTCAACAAACATTTATTGAGATTATTTAATATGAAGAGATCTGTGATTTCACAAAGCTAAATATTCATATGATGGTGAATATTACTTTATTTTAAATTAGTGAAGCATTAAAAGAGGCTCTAATGAACTCAGAAACACATTTTTTAAATGAGAGAGAAATGTTAGTCTCTGCTGAATGACTGCAACAAACGCAGCCAGTCCTATCAGAATGCGGCATATGGCTCCTAAATATCACCGCACAATCACACGATAAAGCCATCGGGTTTATGGAGGAGATGAGGTGGGGGCACAACCTTCGTCAGCGACGTGGTAAAAATTAGAAAAGAGAGCCTATGAAAAACAGCAGTGCGTACATTAGGTAGATAGTTAAGAAATCATATGCACAATAACGCATATGCATATATTACATATACGGCATTATACCATCATAATGCTGCGGACTTGGTAAGGTTGCTTCCTGCTGGTGAGTTCCTGTGAAGTGGAGGAGGGAGGCTGTCTGGAAAGGAGGGAAGTGGTAGCACCAGGCACCTGTGCACAGGTGTGGCTCATCACGCGTGATGCACTGAGGTAGCGGCAGACACTTGAGGCATGTGCCTTTCCTGTATCGCCAGAGCGTGCCAAGCATTTCCCCAAGGGAGGGGAGGGGCCATGCTCTCCCAGGGTCTGCCAACTACGATTGCCCACACAGTTTCCAAAAATGGTTGTATATCGGGTTCACTATGTATTTCATTTGAGTGAAAAGCTTCCATTTTACATCTATAATAATAAAGCACAATATGCTAATTAGACCGGACCTCCTTCCGGACGACCTTCGCGACGAAGCCGGGGCTGAGAGGGAAGCCCAGGTACCAGGTGCCAGAGGGAAGCCAGTGCCAGCAACTGGGGGAAGGCAGGCCTACTCTTGCACAATTTTATGCATCAGGCCTCTAGTTTCTTAATAACAGGTGATTCCTTAGCCTTGAGTAAAGGCTGACCTCTGGAAAGATGGGACATCTTTCGCACGCCACCGAGCGATCCCCAGCAGTAGTCAGACCCCAGACTTATCTCTTTATTGCAAATAGCTTCCTTGCTCTCCTCTGCTTTGCGGCCATGAATCATGCCTACAGAAATGTATTGCTTGTGCAATGGTGAAGCTGTGGGAACAACAATAAAATCTATTAATTTGTTCTGCGCTTGAGAACTAATAAAGATTAGTGGTTGTCACTGAGGCAGGGAAACTTAGATATCCATTATAGCCCTGGTTTCAAAGCAGCATTTACATTACAGTTGCCGTCCTAAGACAGTAGAATTCCAGAAGCATTTTTTTCTATCATCGGCCATTAATTATAAGATGTGAATAAAGTTTTTTGTTTTTTTGTTTTTAAAAAGGAGGGGAACAGATCCTTGTTATTGGTTAAGATCCCAAATGAGTGAAACTCCTGTGAGGGTCCACAGTGGGGTGGGGGGGTTTTTGGGGTACGGTTCTCCCTGAGGCCGGCCTATGAGGCTTGGCTCAGGGCGGTAGTTTTCTGCATTCACCCAGCCTTTCTCTCTGACGAGATCACACATAAGCCAACATAAATGAGATTCACTTTGTGTTCACATGACTTCCTCAGATACCAATGGCACTGGAACAAATTCTGGGTTTGAAAATAGGCGCTAGAGCAGAATTATTACATATGTATTTATAGTCCAGTCTTTTGCCAAATAGCATTCTTTCTCATCTACCACAAAGCTTATCTGATTATTCTTGTCAAAGACATTAAAAAATAAAAATAAAAACAGTATTCCAAAATATCGTTTGCAGTTTTAAAATAAAAACAATTATATCACTCTTATAACTGTGATGTTATTATTACGACTGCTGCCTCACCCCAGCAGTGGGTCTGCGTCCCACCTCGATCTCCAAAGCGCACTGTTTAAAACAGATCCCCCCCCCCCCCCCCAAAGCACTCGCCTGTGGATCCAGAAGTGAGGTTGCCTTGGCCCCTGGCAATGCGTTAGGTAGTTACACCTAACTACCCTGTGAGGCGCTTCTACTTAAAATAGCATCGCCTCTGGGGAGGCGGTGGACTTCAGCAGATCCGCTCAGCCTCCTGCCACTTCCCTGCACAGCCCCTGAGAGCGGAAACCCGCCCCCACCCCCATCATCAGGGCAGCCTTGGCCATCTCACCTCTACTTCCCGGTGGGCATTGTGGCACCACAAGCATTTAAGACAGACCCTTTACTATTCATGTGTAAAAAAACAAAACAAAACAGAACAAAAACCTAGCTTTACCGGTGCTACCTGAATTATTTACCCTGGGAACGTGCACATAAGGTCACAGGCCAGTGGCGGGTTCATAGGCCAATCAGGCACTGAGAGACCTGGGAGTGGTGACCGCCGGGGACATCGTCCAGGAGTCTGCCCAGTCCCTGGGTGAGACAGGGTGAAACGTAGAAGAAAAAAAAAAACACCCACGGCACAAAGCGACAGGAGACTCTGCTCACATTTCTCTCCCAAGGAACAGGGGCCGCCCCCCCAGAGGGTGGCACACGGCACCAACCCCACTCTGACTCCAAAACCCCCGGGATAGCCTGGCATCCACTCCGCCAACAACCCTTCGGAGCCCGGGCTTTGTCTGCCTACATCACCCGATGGGCTTGGATTCCTGCAAAAGAGAACACGATCCAGCCTCCCGCTATAAACACAGCTACGATCTCACCCCCGTGCCAGGCGGCAGGCAGTGAAATCAAACGGCTGGCCCCGGGTGGACACAGACACGCGCCCCAGTTTCCTCGCCCTGAGTGCACCTCACACGGTAGACGGGGCTTTAACGCTTCCCTGTCAGCTCCTCATCACGATTGCATTCCTCCTGCCACTCCGCACCCCATTGCTCACTGAGCCTCCCTTTTCCCCTGGACCCCGACCAACAGGCGGGGCAGCCAGGCTGGAGTCCGCAGCAGAGCGAGGAGCACACGAGCGTACGCCGTGTTTCCGGAGGGAGACAGAAAAGAACCCGTCGCTCAGTGGCAGGAGCTGCGCGCTATTGTCTTAACCGTTGCTGTGCTCTGAGCAGCCCCCGCCTCTGCCTGGGGATCAGGCACGTGCGGAGCGAGGAAACGTTTGAGCATCTCTGGGGCCCGGGTGGGAAGGAAACGCTGAAGCTGCGTTCCAATTAGATCCCACGGAAATGGGGGAAAGGTCTCTTAGGCAGAAACCGAGATAAAGAGGGGGAAACAGTTCATTGCTGCACACTTTGCAAGAACTGTTCGTCTCGGTAAACCTCGCTTTGGAAGAAACAATCCCAGCCCTGGCCCACGCCGCCATGGGATGCAGAAAATCGGGTAACGGAGCCCACACCATGTCCTGGATGGACCGCACCCCACCCAGCGGTCAGCCAGGCAGCGGGCGAGCAGTTAAAAGGCTCCGGTGACCCATCAGCCCCGATCGTTATCCTCCAATGGCTCCTCTCCCAGAAAAGAGGCTCTTCCATAACCATACATCTCATTTCTGTTCATTTCATGTAAGTCTCAGAGTCATTAGCATCCGAGGAGCCCACTGCCCGGGCAGCCCCTCCCGCCCCCGGCCTCCTCATTCCTCCTCCAAGCCCATCTCTTGAAAATTTAATTGTTACCAGTGGAATTCCTGCCCCGACTAAAGGCTTTTGCAATCAAATCAATAGCTGATGAAAGAGTGGGCCGAAGAAAAGCCACGTGAAACGCATCACCCCCTCCCTTTCCCCCGCCTCCGCGGGGCTCCTTTACCATGTGACAACCGGAGACCCTCAGAACAGCATCCCTCTCAGGGAGTGAAGCTGGCTAAGTGTTACCCAGAGGTGGCTATTAGATATTTATGAGGGCCCCTCCATGCCTCCTCTGGATTGATTGAGGGCGGGAAGGATCTGTTTGGCTTGTACCAACGTCCACACCCTGAACCAAGAAATCCGAGAGGAAATAAGAGACACAAGGCCGGCTCCTCCTCTGCAGGCCTCTCTCTCTCTCTCTCTCTCTCTCTCTCTCTCTCTCTCTCTCTCTCTCTCTCTCTCTCTCTCTCACGCACACACACACACACACACACACACACGCACACACACACACCCGCCGCTCCTCCGGAATGGGAGAGCCCGGAGCTGCGCTGTCTCCCTGTGTGCTTCCCACCGAGGGAGGCTCCAGCACAAAGGGCCTGCCTTCGGGGAGAAGGAGGCCTCTGTGGCAGCATCCCATCCTTTGCTGCTATGGGTGACACGGGCTTTGGAGCCTTAATTAGATGGACGGTTGCTGCCCCTGAGATGGTTCTGTAAGGAAAGTATTTGGAGTGCAGCTCGTGGCCCTTTGCAATGCTCCTCACAGAGGAACATTCTGTTTTCAGATGGCTGCCTGCTTCCCCAACAGGATGCTCAAGGGGAGTGGCAGACAGGGTGACGCATGGCTGTACCGGGTACAGAACTAGACTGCCAGGGGCCAGGCTGCCCAGGCGACTTAGAGGAATCCTCTGGATAAAGAACCAGAGTGCTCTCCTGCAGGGCTGACCGCTGCATCCTAATGGAGGTTGCCCCCCCCCCCAAAAAAAAAAAAACCTGCATGCACCCACTATGAATAATGACTCAGGCAGTGTTTGGTCACATGCATTTCACTCTCAAAAGGGAGCTACCAGCTGTTGAAGTGCACATACATTTTGGGGGCACCCTGTGTATAGGACCAGGTGTGCACACACAGTTCAGATCCCCTCATCGAAGTGATAAGGGAACCAGTCACACATTTTCTGGAGGGTTTAGCCTGCCACTATTTTCTTGCTAAATTGTCCAGATAATTACTTCAATTTTCTATTTCAGCCTGACTTGGAAACCTAGTCACAGAATAACAGGTCATCGTTCAGGGCCAAAGCTTACTTGCTTATTTATGTCTGATGCTCGCCTACCCATAAGCCACTCCCATGTGCCTCGCACTGCCCTCAGGAAGTGTTACTCTAACTGAAGTCAACACTCGGATTCTAGAAAGATCGGTGAACATGAGCAGTGATCCTTTCAATGCTGAGTCAGGGAGGAAGAATAGAATGCTGGGAGATCTGAGCAGCCGAACCTCTCTGGAGTCTCCCTGGAAGAGACAGGCTTCCCATTGACCCTACCAGGCCCCCAACCTGTTATCACATCACATACATGGAAGGACATATGTGTCTATGTACATCGCCTGGCAGACCAGTGCTGCTCACAGCGAGGGGTAGCCAGAGCCACCAGCCGCCCCAGGACAGGCTGCCAACCCCAAGGGTAAAGGAGGCCACTCATCACCCCTGGTGACGCATTCAAAGCCCTGCTGTTCAGACGCTTTGCTTTCAAGTGTTGCATGCTGGGATTTAATTGGGCAGAGGGAAGGACATGAGAAGAAAGAAGACACAGGTGATGTAAATGAATGCATAATTCTTTGAAGGGTAGGGTAGGTTTGCAAGAAGAAATGTAACCAGGAAGCACAGCCTCGGGAGATAGTGGGAATCGGTGATTAGGTGTCCAGGTTCCAGAATCGGAGAGTCCTGGGTTTTAGACTTCGCCCTGTCACAAGCTGGGTAGGTGACCTTGGCCAAATTATTCAACTTCTCCATGCTTAGTTTTCCTAACGAGCAAAACAAGAATGCCATAGTCCTCTCAAATAACATAGTTGTTCTTACCAACCCATGCTCTGAAGAATAAATGAGATAATGTGAATAAAGCACTTTGCACAGAGCACGATGCATGAAATGTTTGATAAATACCAATGGCAGTAGTAATATAAGTACTGCTATTAATGCTGCTAAGTGATGTTTGCAGCTAAAGGTCAGTGCTTAGGGGGTAGAAATGAGGGATAACATATTGAGTTTTTCAGAAAATGGGGATATGCAAGCATTTTGTGTATTTTGCTGGTGCAGAAATATATAAAAGAGAAAAGAATCATCCAGATGCAACAGCTCTGGGAGATTAGAGGGACAATGAAAGTTTACAGCAGCCACCCAATGAGGACTTGCATTTCAGATGACACATGCAAATTCGTATCTGCAAAGTAGCCCATTTTCGATTCTCCCCACCACCACCACCCTACCCCCGTGTTAGTGCGTTCACTTTTGCAGATGCATGGACAGCAGATAAAAAGTTTAATGTGAATGTCAGAGGAGCTACCACTCATCACGTCATTCCGGCTGCAGCCTCCTCACTGAGGGATCTTCCAGGTGCCATCAAATTACCATGGAGAGAAGAATAACGGATCATAAATATTTGAGGACCATCCAGCAAAAGTACGGGAAATTATCTATTACCCATTGTGCAGCCAACCCTAAGTAAAAGTTAGTTATGGAACCTGAGATAAAATTGGATTTCCCTGAAATATAAGAGAACATAATTTGTAGCCCAGGCAGTTGTGACATCCAAATACACCATCTCCAAAAGAAGAAAATAAATGACAAACTCTCAGTACCTAGCAGGGCACCGAGCACACTGTAAGTGATCGATGCAGGTTGGTGATAGATGGCACCTCCCGATTTGCAGTATGTATTCATCAAAAATTTCTCAGGGAGAAAAAAGGTTTGCAATGGAAGGATATCATTAATTGTGCATTTTGTCTTATTATTTAGAAATAGACACTTCAGTGCCTAAAGTGAAATGTCTATATAAAATACATTTATAAAGCACTTCATTTACAAGTTACTTTACGTCTATTTATCACTCTGAACTTCTTCATCTCCCAGGGAAAACTATAAGAGCATTTTGCCCCCCTTTTACAGGTGAAGAAATCAAATCTAAAAACACTTAATGATGGACTGTCAACCATGTCATTTGAAAAGCATTGAGCCAAGACTAGAACCCAGGTCCTCCAGCATCTACCTCTCATCACCTCTTCTTCTATCATGGAGTCATTATTCTAGATGCAGCAGAGGTCAAGGCTGAGGACTAGTGATCAGAACTATCCCCGCAGAGCAGCTGGGGACACCTGTTCCAGCCAAGAGGACGAGATCCGAGAACGTATTAGCCAAGTTCAGGAGTGTGAGCTCACAGGCACAATGGCAGCCGGTGGAGGGGACTGGCTCCATCTGTTGGCCTGTAAGGGGGTGTGGAATATGAGCCCCGAGGAGCTCTCAATGACTGATAGGCTAAGGGGTGAAGGGGTTCCCATAGGTAACTGGGGCCATCATAGGGATATTTATCTGGAAAGGGACATAATTGAATATGTGACCCAAAGTCTAGCCAGGGTTGGAGGCAGCATTTTAAGGAGGATGAGTGCTGTGGAGAGGCTGGAAGCAAAGAGACAAAGCGGAATGTCTTCTGCCTCAGCTCAGGGTGAGCCCTGGTGTACTGTTCTAGAGTGTGAACTCTGACTCCTCTGGATTGCTAATTCTTCATAGGAACTCATGCTGTTTTCATCATCATGTTCCCATCTGCCTGGTAAAGCGAGTCACACATTCCAAAAACTGCCTCTAGAACTCCCCTCCTCTTAGTCCAACATTACCTCACCCTCCACCGAGACAAAACTAAATGTATCATATGCAGCCGAATATCATTTCTCTCCCCATTTCTCTCCCTGGTGAGTATGGCACTGCATCCCACTGGTTTTCCAAAATCTGGCATTCATCCTAACTACCTTCCTCTCCCTCACCCCCACTCTCCATTCAACTCACCCCAACATAAAGCCCCCTTTTCTAAGGTCCCTCAATTCTGTACCCTCTTCAGTAACTGCACTTTCATCAGAATCTCCGCACTAAATTCTTGTTGGCAAATGGACCCCTTTGAGTCCCTTCTTAGCATCATGCCCTCGCCCAAGCCCTCCCACACCTGCTGTTTCCCTGGAGATATCCTATTTGTCCCAGGTCTACCATCTCCTCCTCTGAAGAAGCCTCACTCACAGAGTCTGCACTGCTTACCAGGCCCCCAAGGCAGAAATCATCTCCCTGCTTCCATGAGAGCGCTCTAGCCATTGCTTACCTCGGCAGAGTTCTCATCACATTGTATTAAAGGCATTTATTTTCATGCACTTGAGGGTAGGGATGCTGCCTAATTCATTTCTCTTTCCAACACCCAGTACTTAGCACATAATAGACACTCTTTAAACATTTATATGAATTAGTGCATAAATATTATTTAAAGACTAAATGATGAAGTGAACAAATGGTTGAATGTTGACAGATTTTTTTTTCTTCTCTATTCTCTGCTGCACAAAACTGAGTAACACCTGGCTATACAATCTAACAGCAGACATGTGAGAGCTATAGAAACACATACACTTATATTAAAATGTGTGTGCATATTTGTGATATGGCAACACTTTACACTTAAAAAGCATCTTAGCACTTAACTTGGTATGTGAATATATACACAGCGGGATTTAAAGAGACTATCACCCAAATGTAAATATCTCCATATTCCTTTAAATGGATTAGAAGAAACGTAACATATTGGTTTTATTTCTCTCCCCCAGCTCAAAACGTTAACCTCTACATCTTAAAAGCAGCAAGTTAGAGATGTCTTTGGTAAATGACTGGTGAATGGATTAAGGTATAGTGGTTGGCTTACCAACCAGGATGCCTACTTTACCAATATAGATTCTATTTGGTGGGCTATAGGACAACTAAGGCTATTGAGTCTATCACGGTGACTTTAAAATGCTTTATTTCACCCTCCCCCCACTTCAAGCTTCAAATTGGATATGTTGTGCGTTAGCTTGAAATTTCTAAATAACCAAAGGATTTATGTGCATACAGATGAGCCTAACCAGTGGTCAAGGACAGTAGGGGGATGGGGGCATGAGTTGGGGGGGGGATTGGAATGGGGGGTTGAGGACAAATATGTGATGCCTTAATCAATAAATTTTTTAAATAAAAAATAAACAGAAAAAGGTAAACATTAAATATATATATATATATATATATATATATATATATATATATTTATGTATACACACACACACACACACACATATCACTGTACTGTCTTGAATAATACAACGCCGGGCACAAAGAAGACATTTGACAAATATTTGTTAGCATGGACTAACTCCCCCTTGCTTCATTATGTCACCCCTGAAAGCCAGAGGTGTGTCTTATTAACAGTGCAGCCCCACAGAGTCAACCCCTTTTTCCATGTCCATTGAACAAGTGAGTGCTCATGGGCATTTGAAATGGGGCAAGACGGACACATTCTTCAAAGGGTATTTGTGTTGGTGCCATTACCTGAAGAATCAAGTTCATTGGTCTCTGTAGGTACCAGTCATTATTAAATCAAGCGCTCCCTTTGACTATTACAGGTACAAATCAAGTCCACATACACAAATGCTAGCTTCCATCTGGCACGAGAGACCAAAATGTGAAATCCCAGGTATTGTCTAAGGAGAAGTCAGTCTCAAACCTGGGAATAGAAACAGTGATTCGTAAATGCTGTTTCTTCATCTACAACAGGGATAAGTCACAAATAAGTAAAGTAAAGAGTATTATCACGTTAACTGTTTCAGATCACCATCTGCAGAAAGAACACAGCAGAATGGAAATTGCTTTTATAAAGTATTCAATACGATTTAAACACCTCATGATATGCAACGGGGCTCTCCGAGATGAGCCAGATGCTATTAAACACAGCACGCTCTATGGGAAAATCATGCAAAACACATTCACCCATTGGATTCTATGGCAGGGCGTAAAGGGCTGAATACATAAATGAACCTCCGTTATCTTGGTCTTGGGGCATTTTGGGTGCAGCTTTCAGATATAGAACGTGAAAAATAAAGACAACCATAACACCTCTTATTTTTCAGTTAGCAATATGCTTTAGAGAGAGCACAAAATGCACCACAGTGTGCACCCATTTCTCATTTAACATGAGTTGCTATTCGCATTTATATTGTTTTTGCTTAATACACCAGCCTCAGGAATTGTTTACTTAAAAAGTGACAACTGGAAATATGTACCATCGCTAAAAATAATTATGGGCACCCATACATTTGTTAAAACTCTTAAAAATCAACAAATATTGATCGAATTCAGGGAGGTGCTGTCATCTGAATGCAGCAATTAGCATTTGCAAAACTTCTCTCTTTTGCAGAGAATTTTCACTTTTTAAAAATTATTCCCTAGAAGAAAAAAAACGACCTTACCTACAAGATCTTTTAAGGTATGAACAGGGAAGGCAAGTATTATTTTGTAGAAAAAGTATAAACATGAGGACAGTAAGATTTTCAGGATTTAAGTGTTTTTGCCAATGACTCCAAGAAAGAAGACCCACACCAGCCGAAACCAGTTTGGCTCAGTGGATAGAGTGTCGGTCTGCGGACTGAAAGGTCCCAGGTTCGATTTCAGTCAAAGGCATGTGCGTTGGTTGCGGGCACATCCCTGGTAGGGGGTGTGCAGGAGGCATCTGGTCGATGTCTCATCGATGTTTCTAACTCTCTATCTCTCTCCCTTCCTCTCTGTAAAAAATCAATAAAATATATATTTTTTTAAAAAGAAGAAGACCCACACCAAGTGCTCCATGTAAGTCTTCCTTCCACACCCCAAGCTTTCACACTCCGCTCAGGGCCTCTGCAAGAGCTGCCTTGTGGGAGGAGGCAGGGGCTGAACCAGATTTCTGGGACCCTAGGCTCTAAGCATATCTCTTTTATGTATTGCTCACTTGAAAATAAAATCTTTATTTTATTAAAAGATACTCTTTTTTAAGCTTACATACTAGATCTGGTTGCTATGAGAAGTGACCTTATGGTTAAGAATTAAAAACAGAAAATTCATGTGCTGAAATGGCAAGGCTATGGTGGCAGGGCGGGGGCGGGGGAATGGGGGGAAAGGCGGGGGGTTTGGACATAGTGTCCTGGGTGGAGACCAGCTATGAGAGGAAGACTCTAAACCAATAGACCAAAATCTGGGTCCATGGCCATTGTCTGTCTAATAGGCTTATCCTCGGGACCCGCCCCTATCGTCCCCTCTCAACAGGAGTCTATCCTTCCAGCCTAGCATATCACTAGCCCGCCCACTCTATCTCAGAGTAAAGGACAGTAGAATACATAGAGCAATGTGGAAGTGGTGAGGGAGATGAATTTAAATGGGAATACTTCACATTAAAGATAAGTCAAGGCCATATTTTTATCTTCCAACTTCTAACATAATCTCTGGCATACAACAGACCCCTGATAAATGTTTGCAGAATGAAAGAAGAGAGAAATAAGGGCTGGGGGAGGCAGTGCAAGAATGACCACTAAGCAGTCTTGTCAAACAAAACAGCAAAATGGACTCAAGAATACACCCCAGAGCCAAAACCGGTTTGGCTCAGTGGTAGAGCATCGGTCTGCGGACTGAAAGGGCCCAGGTTCGATTCCAGTCAAGGGCATGTACATTGGTTGCGGGCACATCCCTGGTAGGGGGCGGGCAAGAGGTAGCTGGTCGATGTTTCTCTCTCATCGATGTTTCTAGCTCTCTATCCCTCTCTCCTCCTCTCTGTAAAAAATCAATAAAATATATTAAAAAAAAAAAAAAAAAAAGAATACACCCCAGAAATCTACCTCTCCTGGTTTTTTATGAACTTTAATTTACAGAGTGCCTTGCCTGTTGAGCTCTTTAAAAATATTTTGAACAACAGATCCCATCTCTGTATGCGCTTTGATGTTGCAGCACATGTTTGAGGAGTTGGAGATTCAATGAACTAGCAAGTTATACATTCCTACGACGATTTTGATAAATGTATGTGTGTGTATATATATATATATATATATATATATATATATATATATGCTGAAAAACTACATAAGGCAAGTACAAGTGAGTCTACCTGCAAATCAATAAGTTATTTCACCGTAATTTTTTATCCAGTCTTGCTCCATAATAGAAAACATGAAGAAAAACTGCTGAACGGTCTTTAAAATAAAATTACATTATTCTTTGCAGCTGATTATGGGAGTGCCAAGAGGAGATTTTAACCAAAGGAGTCTTGTAAAATAGGGCAGGGAGCTCTGCAGGAGTTGGCATCCGACTTGAGAGGAAGGAAGGAAGGAGGAAGGAAGGAAGGAAGGAAGGAAGGAAGGAAGGAAGGAAGGAAGGAAGGAAGGAAGGAAAGAAGGAAGGATCCACGTGCATCAGATGGGCTGTTCATTGCTCAGCACCATTTTCTCCCGGACCCCAGTGCTGTGGAGTGGAGTCTAAGACCTACAGCTAGCCCCTCTGCCTGCAGGGCACCCAGTCAGGTTCCACCCTGGAGGAGCGCTCATTGTGGTTTGGACAGCAAAGAGAAGCCATCATCATAATGCTGCTCCTCCACCAGCGGGGGGCAAGGCAGGGCTTTGGCAAACACGGGACTCCTCAGTGAACCACCATCTGTGCTGGAGGCAGCTGCCTCTGATCGTCTCCTGGAGATGCCACAACCTCCTGTCCCTCTGAAAGCTAAGTATTCCCCTGTATGAAGTCCCTGCCTTCTGAATACGTCTTTGGCCGTTGTGATGATGTTTTGAGAATTTAATCAATGTACAATTATCATTCTATGGAGCAGAGAACACACTTTTAGGAGCTGCTGCCATAAAGGACCACCTTTTATAAGCACGTCCCCCGCCCTCCCACATCTGACCGTCATCAGCACACCTTTCTGCCTCACCTTACAAGCTGGCTTGCATATCCACCTCCTGACTCCTGCGGTGATCACTCCAGGCTGGGCCTTCTCAGCACCAGGTTCCCCAGTGGGTGGGCAGCCCCCGCCGCCCCCCACAGTCCTGTCATCTAACACAATGCCACGGTTCTCCTTTATCACCTACATCGCTCCATGCTCACAAGCCTGCCATGGCTCTTTCCTTCCACCTCAGAGCTGAGGTCCTCTTGTGGTCCAGTCTCCCCAAAGCTTGGCCATACCCAACCACCTTAGCCACCCTGCCCCAGAGTCATCATTCTCTAGTCGGACTGGTTCCCACTCCATCACCAACACACCATCTCCATTCACTCCATGTTTCCTTCCTTCATGCTTGCCCCTCCCCCAGAACGCCCTCACCCGTCTGTTCAAACCCACCACATCTCTCAGAGACAGCTCAGGTCTCAGCCCCTCCATGAAGCCTTCTAACCACACAACATTTTAGGAATACTGTGCTAGGCTGAAACACTGAAGCAGAGCGACGCTGCTGCCCAGTCCAGCCCAGACTGGTGAGTCACAGACTTGTGAGCTATTGAAAGGCATGGGTGCTGCTTTAAGATGGTTTCTCTGCAAACACTAATGGATAAACACTCCTCCCGTGCTTGCCCGTCCACAGCATCCTCTCCACAGATCTTTTTTTTATTATGATTTTTATTTATCTCAGAGAGGAAGGGAGAGGGAGAGAGAAAGACAGAAACATCAATGATGAGAGAGAATATTCGATTGGCTGCCTCATGCATGTGCCTCACCCAGGACGGAGCCCACAACCCACGCTGACCTGAAATCAAACTGTGACCTCCTGGTTCATAGGTGGATGCTCAACCACTGAGCCATGCCAGCCGGGCCCAGCAATCTTTTTAAACTGAAAGCCAAAGCACACCTGGCTTCCCCTACATCAGTGGTCGGCAAACTGTGGCTCGAGAGCCACATGTGGCTCTTTGGCCCCGTGAGTGTGGCTCTTCCACAAAATACCATGGCCTGGGGGAGTCTATTTTGAAGAAGTGGCATTAGAAGAAGTTTAAGTTTAAAATAATTGGCTTTCAAAAGAAATTTCAATCATTGTACTGTTGATACTTGGCTCTGTTGACTAATGAGTTTGCCGTCCATTGCCCTATATCATCATCCCCTACATACTCAGCCCATCACCTACTTCATTCCACGCACACCAGCTTTTTGCTACTCCTTCAACAAGCCCTGCTTATTCTCACCTTGAGACGTATGAACCTGGAGTTCCCTCCATCTGGAAAGCTGTTTCCTTAGAACCACTCAATTCCCTCCCTCATGCACATAGGTTCTCTACCTCGTATCACCACTTTCAAGAAGCCTCAGATAACTCTGTAAAGTACCATCTCCCTCAGTCTCTACCCCCCTTTCCCTGCTTTACTTTTCTTTATTGGTGTGATGCTTATCCCATATAATAAAAGGCTAATATGCAAATCAACTGAACAGCGGAACAACAGATCGCTATGATGCACACTGACCACCAGGGGGCAGACACTCCATGCAGGAGCTGTCCCCTGGTGATCAGTGTGCTCCCACAGAGGAGCGCTGCCCAGCCAGAAGCCAGGCTCACATCTGGCAAGTGCAGTGGTGGTGGTGGGAGCCTTTGCTACCTCCACAATAGCACTGAGGATGTCCAACTGCCAGCTTAGGCCCAAGAGCAGGCCTAAACCATCAGTCAGATATCCCCTGAGGGCTCCCAGATTGCGAGAGGGTATAGGCCAGGCTAAAGGGACCCCCTCCCCAAGGGCACAAATTTCGTGCACCAGGCCTCTAGTATTACATATGCATTTTGTCACTGGTTTGTTTTCCATCACACTGAAAGAAAAGCCTTCTGAGAGCAAGGACCCCAGACCAGCACTGACCCTTACATCTGTGGTGCTGAGAACCATGCATAGCAGTGGCTCAGGAAGGAACTGAGGGTTGAAAACATGGATGATTACACTTCAGCCCTTCAGGGCTGTTTGGGATACGCTGTGTCTTGTGTTTTCTAACTCCAGTGAGGCCTGTACATTGAGATGTGTTTCATACCTAAAAGCATCTTGTCAATGGGATCAAGTATAAAAGTTGTTTTTCCTTTATATGGCATTATAGTCATTCGTTTTGATGTGATACTGACATAGTTCTTATGTCATTTCCTTTTTATAACACAATCTGCATAATTTTAAGGACAACTCCGTAGGATTTGCACAATTGAAAGCAATGCCGGAAAATGTTTTCCCAGAGTCTTATGATTTGCAATCCTCACCCGCTCTGTCATTTTGATGTGTCTTGTGTACAAATATGAGGTGAAACATGTATACCACATGCGGTGGACACTGGTGAGAGGACCAGGAGCCAACGTGTAAACGTCCAGACACAGAACAACTCACTGACTGCTCCCTTTATTGCTGTCAACAATGGTTGGCTGCCCCAATACTCAATGATACTCAGGAAACTCACAAAATTAAAAGGCAGCAGCCTTTTCTAGCTATTCCCCACTTAAACTAGCCACTTAAGGACCTAAACTCCTTCATTATTGCTCTGTTTAGAATCAAAATATGTAAATTCTCCTTTTTCTGCAGCAAAGACTGCCCACCCAAAATCAGAGTGAAATGTGTTTAGATCAAGTAAAATAACTGAATTGGATCCAAAATTACAAATAAATGACAACAAAAGTGGAGTTTTGGGAACAGGGCTGCTCAGAAATTTACATCAGCTCTCTATCAACAGTGAAATAGGCCCAGTCCTAACAGCATGTTTCAAAGATAACCTTTTTCAGCAATCTAATAAGTTAAAAAGCAAGTATAGAAACATTTTATTTAAAAAAATATATATGTATAATTAACAACAGTCAAATACCTCTTAGTTAAAACTGGAGCAAAAATCACTTCTGTTGTAATAAAAGACCATGAATTTATCTTAATACAGTGGTCAGCAAACTGCGGCTCGAGAGCCACATGTGGCTCTTTGGCCTCTTGAGTGTGGCTCTTCCACAAAATACCACAGCCTGGGTGAGATTATTTTGAATAAGTGGCATTAGAAGAAGTTTAAATTTTAAAAAACTGGCTCTCAAAAGAAATTTCAATCATTGTACTGTTGATATTTGGCTCTGTTGACTAATGAGTTTGCCGACCACTGTCTTAACATTAACAAAACACAGAAGTTTTGCAGAATTATAAAACACTGTTGAATCATTCCATGAGTGTAATCACAATGTTTTTAATTATATGATGAGAGATTATTTTTAAGAATCAAATGTATAGGTTCTACCATTTATACTATGGTATTCAATACATATAGGAAAGACCTTAGTCCACAGATGTGCTCAGATGGGGGGAGGCCAAAAGGGATGAACTATTTAGATATGTCTTCCTTTATACATTGCCATCATTAATTTCTTTGCAAGTCAAGAGCCTCATATAATAATACTCACTTTGTTGTTGGGTATTAAAATTTGGCACATGACCTGAATGTGCCAAAAAGAATTGGTCAGATGCCACAAAAAGCAGACGGATCTTAAGATTTAAAAAGCCAAGTGGTATGGAAGGATCTAGTCTCAGAGGGCCAGAAGACTCTATAATCTTATAGTCCCTTTTTATTTAAAAAAAAAAAAAAAAAAAAAAAAAGTTTTAAATGTAGAATTGGTATGGGGTCATATTTAATATATAATTGAGAAAAGAAATCTCAAGAGATTATACAAGTGAAACTGACAAATACCACACAGAGCATAGAAATCTAACAATGACCAATATTTTTATTAACTAAATAACTAACATAGCTCAAGAAGACTCTTTTCCTTTATTTCTCTGCTGGATGTTCCTTAATCGCTTCTTCTTAAAACAAAAAAAAAGTTGCATATAGTCTACATATAGAATGGAAAGATAGTTCAGCCCTCCCTCTGGCACAGCTGATAGAGAAATGCTGCATTAATGGATATATTCCTGACCAGAGACAACTTCCATTTGAGTAGGTGTTGCTAAGAACCAAATTTCCCACTGTCAGTGTCACACAGCTAATGAAATTCTCACCACCTGGCCCAAGATCACAGAAGTAGCAGAGGATGAAACTGGGCTGTGAATGTCTGACTCCAAGTCCATGTTCATGATCACCAGGCGTTGCCAGCTCAGTGGACATGAGTTAGCATTCAATAATCTCCATTGTTCATTAGCAACCTCCATGGGTGAGAGAAAGAACATTGTCAAGTCCCTTCAAGCCACTTGTTCTCTGAAGGACAATTTCTTAAGAGCCCACCACAACCCTGTTTGCAGGCCAGGAAGTTCTCACTCGAGGATCACTGACACCAGAAACAAAGAGCACTTAATGTGAATGCAGGAATAGATAAAATAAATAAATAAATAAATAAATAAATAAATAAATAATGGTGGGGTAGTTCCTAAGACTTTCTTCTGGGGAAAAACTAAGAACAAGTGAATTTTTAGGATGAATAAAAATGGACATTTCGAAGCAGAATTACTAAATTTCTGATAAAATTATCTGACACCACTTATTTCATGTTTGGTTCTCAGAGCATGGTTTTAACATTCGCAGAGAAAATGTTAAAGAGACCATTGGTTTTTCCCAATGGCATCTCTTTTCCTCAGAGGTTCAGAGCTTTTTGGTTGGGAGAAACCATCTAGTCTTCATCTTTATTGAGTTTTTCTTCTTCAGCTCTGAGGTAGGTTAACTCTCCCAGAATCTCATTTTTAATAGTGTTGGGTATGATGTTGTTAGTTGACATGGTGAGATATAGTTGAATACATTTGGGGAATTTGCAAGAATTCTCTGAGACTGTAACATACCAAAAATGTGCATTTTGAACCTCTTATGAGCAAAGCACAATAAGCAGTGATTTCCAAACATTGTTTATTTGATGGGAAAACTATCTTTTCCAGCATCTAATAGGATCAGTGTTCCAAAGAGCACACTCTAGGAAATGCTGACTTAGAAAACCCTTTCTGCACATCTGACAAAAGATGATACTTTAGTTACCTGAAGGTGAATAACCACACATTCTATAACGCTAGGAGATCCAAATTAGTGTGACTTGGCTCTGCTTAAATAACAATGGCCAGAAGCTTAACTTAAATGGTTTTGGAAACCATTATAGGAAAAGCACTAGACTAAACAGAGATGGGTTCATCCCCGATGTTCCTTGAGGCAGCGAGAAAAGAATGAATGGAAAGGGAAGACACTGAGGACAGGAAGGGGAGGGCCTTGTCCACACTGGCACCTTTAAAGCCAATCAGCTCAGAAGTCAAGGGACTGAACAGGACTCTGACCTTCTGTGATGCCTGGTCTGGCTCACAACAGCATAGGGCCAATCAAGGGCAGACTTCTTTGCAAAGGAACTAACCTATTTTAGGTTGGTTTATTGTTTTGAGATTATCAACCCTTAGGCAGGGTAAAAGCAGATTTGGAGAAGGGAGAAGAGGCATTAAGAGAAAGACCAGAGGATGTCAAGTCCAGGATGGATGAACAAAGCCAACGGGGAAGAAAGGAATGCTGGGCTGTTCCCATCCATGGGAACCACCACCGCCCTAGACAAGATACTCAAATGATTCCCTTATTTAGTTACTCATTCCACAGTTAGCAGAGGCTCTGTATCAATATTGTGTTATTAAAAAGGCAGCAACTTTAAACCTTCGTATCTCTTCTTTTTACCTGTTATTTATCGTTTCCACCCTGCTCCCGTTCTCAGGAGGAGGGCTGTCTTACATTATTAAATCCTATAGGAAGATTCAAGGTAAAAGACAGATCAAAACTAATTAAGAGGCAGGCATCTGGGTTTAATTAGTCCCTGCAACTGCGCACTCTAGCAGGCTTCCGTTCGCCGACACTGGCTTTCTGGTAAAAGGAAGCACCCAACTTCATTGAAAAGAGATTAATTTCGCTTCCAGGTACTATATTCCAGGAAGAGATTAGCTTCACTTCCAGGTACTGTATTTCTGGCATATTTATATAAAAAGCAGTAAGAAATGAAAGTCTTCACCTCAAATGTTGGTGCCACCCAAAATCTTCCTGTTCCCTCAATCCAAACTCTGCCTGTGGACCTCTGGGAGGGGCTGCCTGGCCCTGTGCTCCCCTGTTCCATCCTGCGGAAGCTCCAGAAGGGAGCTGCAGGGTATAGAAAACTCCAGATTTATCTGCCTTGTCTGGAAGGGAACACTTGGGACTTGGGGTACCTTTCCCTGAGGAGGAGCTTTGGATCTGGACACTGAGCTGAGCGAGCAGCTGGGAAAGGGATGGGGGGGAGAGCTGAAGCTTTCAGTTGGCTCTGGCCTAGTGGTTCTGTGTCACCCGTGGTGGGGAGAGTTCAATGAAGAGGGAAGCAGGCCTGCACTCCGGCCTGCTCTCTTCTTTGTGTTGTCTTTCTCAGGAACGCCATGCTGGTAGGTTGTAGAATATACTAGTATACAGTTATACTAAAGATGTATGAAGATGCAGAACTACTCAGCATAGAAATGCTTCCTAAATAACACCACAAAAAAACTACAAGAGAAACCTTAACTCATCATCATCCCAATGCTTACATGGCATTCTACCATTCTCCTTCACTAACTACCCCCATCCCAGGAGGTTTTCATGCTACCACCTAAATTGGGAACTTGTTTGTCTGTCTATCTGTTTGTTTGTTTGTTTGTTTTAGTCTATGCAGGGAAAGATTTTAGAGACTCTAGAAGAATGAATAGGCAAAATTTCCCTTAGACATCCCCCTCAAATCAAACCTCAGCTGACCTTTGGGGAAATGCTGGATTGTTTTTAGAGGTGGCATCCCTGCCAAGGGACTCGGTATCAGTAAGTTATGAAGATACCTCAAAAGGAGTCTCTGAGTCTTTGATGTCAGAGGCAGAACTGGGAAGACAGAGAAGGCTTTATGGAATGCCTGCCAGAACCGTACACAATGTGAACTAGAATGGCCTAGAATAGGGATTCTCAACTTCAGCATTACTGACCTGCAGGGGGCACAAATTCTTTAGTTTGTGAGGATGAGGAAATGGTGGAGGGAGGTGGGGGGAGGTCGGCCCCCTGTAAGTAGGCAGGAGAGCACTCGCAGATGAGAACCACTGGCCTAGACCTAGGGCCAGAGCCTTTCACAAACACTGGGCTTAAAATTTGCCAAATGCTAATTTAAATTAGATGAATTTTGGTTTGCAGTGCCAAGATTTCTGGGTCAAAAAAGAATTTTGGCCTGAAAATTTTCAAGGTTAAGTCATATTAGCTGGCTATATCAATAGTTTTTAAACCCCCAACATGGCCCCAGGTGAATTTCCGATTTTCAATAGCTCTAAATTCCAATGAGCCCACTAGGATGTTAGGTACCCTAAGTCAGTATCTCCAAGAATACAAAAGTCATCTTTAATGTCACTAGAGCTTCATATTTTACCCAGAATACTCATTATGTTACTCAACTCTGAGCAGTTCATTTAGAAGTATCCAGTTAGGGCTGAATTCAAGTCAAACTTGGAGAAATCTTGGCCAACCAGAGAAATTTTAATTTTCCTGTGGTTGTTACAGATCCTTTCTGATAATAACCAGACAATGGGCTCACTGGTTTAACACCCATCCCTTTGGGTGAGATTAAGATTACGTCATCCACATAGGAGTGGATACGTGCCTTCCTGGTTCCCGGGACAGGCCGAGAAGCATCCAAATGATCTAACTGCTACATTGGTAAATAAACATTTAATAGAAGAATGGCATTGTTTCACAATGCTTAAAATGGATTTTGACTTCCCCAAAAAAATTCTTTCCTACTTAGATTTTGACCATAGTATTTGCAACTTTTGGACTTTGAGAGATTCTAATGACCAGCGATATATGAGGAGATTTTTACAGACTGGTCCGTAACAAAATTTCTATCCACATCTTAAATAAAACAACATTAAACCTCAAGAAAAGCTCTGTGTGTTTCTTACATCATTTTATCAGCAGCGATCAGGACGAAACTAGTTTTGCATAAAATCCAAACCATTTCAGGATTAAGACAAACACAGGGCTACAAATTGCATAAATGTCCCACAGAGTGCTGACTCTGTAATCTGTGAGCAATTAAGATCCCCCCTTTTTGAGTCTATCCTGATGGAATAATACCTGAAGAGTTAATTTAGCAAAAATTGAGGCCCATTCCTCTGGAGAGACTCTAAACTCTGCGGGACAGAAAGAAATCACCTCCTGGGACACATTTAAAGTGAATGAGGGGCTTTTAACAGGCAGTTAGTTTATTGCATTCCAAACAAGAGGCCAGGAAATGTGTAGCACACAGCAGGACCCTTGTAGGAAGTCCAGCAAAATCAGTCATCTGATTGTCAGCAGAGATTGTGCTCCTGTGCTCACAGAATCCATTGCTTGGGTGGCAACGCCTCCAAAACTATATTTGTTATCATTTTAGACAAGCAAACCCTAAGTCTCCCTCTGAAATCCATTATATCTTGATTTTTGGAAAGGATAAGTCGCTTATGAAAAATTTGAACTTAATACGTTTACATATGACTCATCTAAGTTCCGTTTACTGTATTATGTCAGTCACGCGGCCAGGCTGCAGGGCTTCCTGGCAAGCTTTATGCAGCAAGGAGACAGCCTGGCCCATCCCCTGCCCAGAACTGGCCTTTCTAGGCCAGTGGTCCCCAAGCCAGGTCTGAGGACTGACTATCTCAGAATCAGCTGAGCACCTGCTTAAAATGCAGATTCTGGGCCCTCACCCCAAATGGACTAAATCTGAATGTGGGAGGAAGAGTCCCTGGAATGTACTTTAACAAGCATCCAAAGGTGAGTTTGGGGAACACTGGAGCTTAACCCTCAAAAGACTGATACATGAATCTTGATGTCCTTCGTAATTTCCATATGTCGGGAGTTCCTGTCAGTTTTGGGGCTGTTTGGCCAGTCATGCTGGCCACATGTGGGGTGCCAGATTCAGTTGCCATCTAAAAACCCGATGCTCACAGCCCCTCCTTGTTTCCACTCTCAGCCACAGCCCTTCTTGAGGCACTGTTTTCCATTAAACTAAACACACACACACATGCACACACACACACACACACACACACACACACACACACACTTCTAACAGAGAATAAAATTCTTACCTGACTCATTTCTCAGGATGAATCTGCGCTGTGACCTTTCTAGAGATGTTCGTTGACCCTGTGAGTAGTGTCACATTGACCCGATAAAACCCAAGCTCGGCCCCTTCTTCTCTTCCCTTCCAATAACAATAATTATTTCATTTTATTAAGAGACTCTTCATTCCTCCATGAAAGGCTTACAGAACTACTCACCAGATGCACTTGACATTAGTGTAGCTCTTGGAACATCAGCTATGTGTTCTAATAAGTAAATAGCACTTCCTCTCTTTCTTATTAGCCATCCTACAATCTACAGTTACTGTTGCCAATAGTGAGATCTATAAGCAAAAAAATGGGAGATACCTTTGTGAAAAGGAACTGTGCAAGAAGAATGATCAAACACCTTATTCCCAGGCCTTTACATCATGCCACCTGGTCCAGGTTGTCTGATTAAAGAGATAGCATCCTTCAGAAGGATGACACAATCGTCAAGGAAAAGAGACTTTGGAAACTTCTGCTCAAGAGATCAGTTTAAACCACATATTTTTTGACAGAGAACTGTAATGTATGCATATGTAAATCTTCCTCCCTGTGTCAGCCAGTTACAAATTATTATATTCACTTTAGATCACACAAATCAAACACCATCTCTGACTTCCAGGAACTCCAACTAAGATTGTGTTGTGTAGAAATCAGTCTTCCATAGCTTACAAAGTTCAAAGCTAGGACCCCATCATATGCTACAGCTCTCGAATGTGGCTGTGAGTCAGAGCCGAGTGAGGTCCCTGGTGTATGAATATGCATAAAAGGCAAACCACACAGCACCTGCTAACCCATCCCTGGAGGTGTGTGCCACACAGCACCACTGACAACCACTGTGGCCAGGAAATCACAAAATTCTGTTGGTAAAAGAGGGGTTGTGTGATCGGATTCATTTAGAAAACACAATCAATTCTACCCCTGTAGTCCATCTCTAGGGCTCCCATAACACGGTATCAGAGACTGGGGGAGCGGAAGGGACTTCAGCAGCAGACATTGATTTACTCACAGTTCCATGGAGACTACAAATCCAAGATTAGGGTGTGGGCAGGATCGATTTCTTCTGAGACCTCTCTCCTCTTGGCTTATAGATAGCCATCTGTACCCTGTCTTCACATGATCTTCCCTTTGGGATTGTCCTCGTTCTAATCTCTTCTTCTTATAGTGACAAGAGGACTGTGAATTAGGGCTCTATTACCTCATTTTACCTTAATTACCTCTTTAAAAACCCTATCTCCAAATACAGTCACATTCTGGAGAGGGTTAGATCTTTCACATACAAATTTGGGGGTGACGCCTTTTATCCCATAACAGCTCCCTTTGTTCAGATCCTCAAAGCGTGCTACCCTAGCAAGGAAAGCTCATGGCATAATCATAAAAGGCCAGAGGCATCACGACAAAAACAACCAAAAGACAGGTCACCATGAAGCGCATGGAGCAACTCTTGTACCTTCCCCTGAGGCCCCCAGGCTCCAACTGCAGCAAGACTGGCGGCCAGCAGGCAGGCAGGGTGGGTGGGTGGGCAGGGCCCCGTGATTTCGTGCACTGGGCCGATAGTAGTAAATAAAATGCTAACCTTGTTTGAGGCGCCAATGGAGATTCTGACTCATGGATACAGAGAGAGGTCTAGGACAGACTGGTCCAAAACACCTTTGGGTGTGACACTAATGCTGAGGTTGGTCCCCTGTGGAGAAACACTGCTCTGTGTGAATCTTCAAGTGTCTTAATCAGGAAGTAGACACTGTTGGTTGCATCTCTATCTAAAACCCCTCCTGTCTGCTCCCAGGAGACGATCGCATCCCACTCCTCTCAAACTCCTGACGGAACTGAGTGCCCTTTGGTTGTCCCTTCTAATGCTAAAGAGAATAGGGTCCCAAAGAGCAAAGGAAATGTTGGCACCCCCTACCATCTATCTATCTACCCCCTGATAGATCTGGCCAAACCCCAATCACAGGACACAGAGCCCAAGGCCAGTCCAACAAGGATGGCACAGAGCAGAAGGCTACTTGAGGGCCAGCCCTGGGCACCCAGGCATTACTTTGGGGGCTGCATCCATAGTCCAGAAGGTTCCACCAGTCATTGCTGCTGAAACAAGGGTTGAGGTGTCACATACATACCAAGGATCTTTTCACCGAAGGAGCCAGGCCCCAGGCTGACAAGGAGTAAGGATGAAGCTACAGAAAGATGGTCAGTTCAGAAAAGATCAGAAAGCAGTGCAGTGGGATAAATGGGAGAGGCAGAAGGAAAGAAATATGGGATAAATTAAGATGCACTTGTGAAACTGTGAAATACATTATGAGGCATTAGCAGTAATTTCAGTGACTGCTCACTTAGGAAAGGTTTTCTTAAAAAAGAAAAATAGAACAGTGTTTTCTTAGTTGAATAATAATTGAGACCATTTTAAATGCTTGATTGTGTTTCTTGCTTTTTGACATTGTTTGTATTTGTTATTTGCATATATTAATACATAAGTAGATTTTAAATAACTCCTACCTGGGAACCATTTTTAGAAATTTTGATTTGTTTTTTGACATTCCTCTTTTTAACTAGACTACTGAACTCTGTAAAAACTGCTTAGGGATATATTATGATTGTAAAGAATATCATAGCTAACAATGAACATTAAAATAATGAGTGTTTTCTTTTAAATTATAACACATTCTTCTAACACGGGAAGTGCTAAGGGTTCCTTCAGCTAAAAAATGTGCTGCTCTTGCTCATTAATATTCATTAGTTGACTATTTTTACATTCTTCTTTACAGCATGATACCCAAGGGTTGCTGGGGGTTCCAGAGGCCTGAATGCCACCGAGTGTACTGCAAAGCATGTCCCCTCTAGCCCAGGTGTGGACCTCAGCTCCCTACTCCTGTCACAACTTCAACAAAACCGTTCAAGCAAATCCCTTGGGCAGACAAAGGCCTCCTTCTCTCCTCCTTGGGCTGAATCACTGTGGACATGCCCCAAGTTCAAACCCAGCTGTCTCAGCCTTTCTCCGACTCAAGGCTTTTATTTCTTTTCAGCTGGAAAGCATTGGTCTTGGGGGTCATATGAAGCCACCAAAATAGAGAAAGAGCACTGAACATAGTCAGAAGGCAAAGGTTCATGACGTTATGGATTCTCTAACTTGTCCCTGAGCCACATTCTCTCCCATAATGGACAGGAATCACACCAGCTCTGCTCCTTCATGAGGCTGCTGGGAAGCAAAGATATGGCAAAGCATTTGGCACAGATGACGGAGAGGTAAGGGGAGACAGACATCAGCTCTCGCCTGCACCAACAGCCCTGCTAGTCCAGAGGGCTCTATCCCTGGACACGAAGACCCCAAGACCTCTACAAGGAACCCCAGAGGCTGGCTTCCTGGCCGCCCACCTGCAGGAGTGGTGAGCCAGCCACATTCTGCCCAAGATCCTGCCTGCTGCCCCCAGGCAGTGAACTGAGGTGTCTCCATCTAAGATCTGCCCTTAGTGGCGCTCCTGTTTTATGGGCTTTCCATCTTGTACTCTGGTTTCAGCCGCTGGGGCTGGTTTAGTCAAAAAGAGGGCTGTGCAGGAACGTGTCAAACAGCACTGGGCCTGGTATTTTGAGATATATTAAAATTCTCTTTGAGCATGGTGTTCGGGCCCCAAGAAACTCAGCCCATTTCCTACGGCTGAGCGAACACTGATAAGAGCATTATCCAATTAATAAGGCAAGAGAAGGAAATAGTCAAGTCTGATGGAATTGGACAAATAACCCAGCTACAAAAAATTATGAAATATAATGCAATTACAGAGTACGGTGCCCAGGTTCTGGCAGTACCAGATTCTTCTCTTTCTTGAATCAACAATAATTTAGAATTTTAATGCTTGCTAGCCTCATGAGTAACCAAACACTGTAGGCAACTAAACATCAAGGCAACACCCGTGTGTGTGTGTGTGTGTGTGTGTGTGTGTGTGTGGTACACACAGCTTCCCTTTAGATTTTTATGGACCGTTTTCTCAATGCCCATGGACACACCCCCGCGCTCCTCATCAAACCAGAGAAAGCACTCCAATTAATGCCAGTCCCCCAAAAACCCAATTCTATAAACCATGGAGAAATCCATATTCTACGGATGTTTTCTTGGAGAGATAGGGAAATTGTTCATCATAGAATCCACACAGCAGAAAAGGATAAAGTTTCTCAATATATCTTCCCTCCACTCCTACGTTTCTTCTCTCCCCTACTCCCCTGCCCTCTCCCCACTCCTCATGCCCTCTTCTCGGAAACAACATGGATGGATTTGGTGGGCAGGCTGGCAGGTTTCTCTTGAAAGCCCAGATGGAAAGTCTGGGCTCGGTCTGGCTCTAGACTTGACAGGAGCGATGACAAACTAGATTGCCCCAAGCGGTTGACATTGACTCTTGACATCATGCCACATGGAACAGTGCAATGGCTCTGAGCCTAAATAGGTGAAGAATAACTTAGGACAGAGTAATGTCTTCAAGTATCATATCCAAAGAGAAAGCAGGTGTTTGGGTTGTTGTGCTCAGGGGCAAAACTGGGCCCAGTTGATTTTACTTCCATACAAAAGCAAACACCTGGGAGTGTCCCACCATGAACCCTACAACTTCACCACGCAGGGAGGTCCCTGGTGCTGTGAGTGGTTAGCGAAACATAGAATATTCTTGGGAAGGTAAGTCCTACATTTGGTGGGAGGCTGGACTCTAAGACTAAAAAGGCAGCGGAGAGCCTTCGAAAGTGCTGAGCAAAGAATGATGTGACTTTTCTATATTAGAAAGATCTGTGAGAGATTTTGAAAGAGGAAAAGTTTTCCGTCGCAAATGAAAGAATCAGAGGCATTCTGAGATTTCATAAGACCAAGGTGGAGAGTTATTACTCCAACTGAAATTTGATCTGACAAAAACAGGATAAGAAAATAGTGCTTCCCAGGTTTGTAGCAGCTATCAAAGTCTCCAAGGTAAGAATTTCCTTTATGACTAGCATCTCTAATGACCAGCAGATAAAGGCTTCTGCATCAGAGGTTTTAGGACGCATTCCCGTCAGAACAAGCCCTCACCCTAATGTGCTGTGTGGGATACTCAATCACAGCAGTGTTCGTGATCCAAATGGTGGAGTGTCTGGTCTGCTTACACATATTCCACCCAGCAGCTGGAGAGATTTCATCACTGTACGCAATTAAAGTAGCGCTCTCTTATACCATATTAACATTTCTAAAGGGGTCGTAAGCTACCCGGGCCACATAGAATACTGTCGCTACAAATCCCTTATTTAATAAGTTCCAAGCCGTCGGCCATCCTCCTTCTTGGTTCACCATCACCTGAGAGTTCTTTCCTGTTTGAAGTCATGGATGAAAGGGCTGTGTCTCCACCAGCTCCGAAATGTCTGTCCCGCCAGGTACCTTCCCTGGGCAATATCAGGGCGTCTTTCTATTCCAGCATCTTCCCTCCTTCTCCTCCTTTTCCTTTTCTGTGTGACTGAGAGACGGGTCTCTGCCCTGAAGATCCTTCTGGGAATCCCTGGGGAGTGGTGCAAGCATTTGCCATCCCATCCGGTGCTGGACTCCACGGGCTTTGCTCAGGGGTGGTGATGGCTTCTATTTCAGTTTTCCCTGGATACGTGGCCACAGACCCGTCCCACCCAGCACTCCCTCCACGCGTGATGGATCAGGCACCTGTTGCCAACTGACTTTTACCATTTAAGGAAAAGGCAAGAAATATGTTTTTTCACCATCATCTATGAAGAGAATCTTCACCTTCTACTGGAAGGCGTTCTGAGGGAGGAGAGGAAGGTGATAGACATGGCTTCCCCTGGTCTGGCCAGGAGCAAGTCCATCAAACCTCCTGTAAATGGCAAATTCATGTCTATGGAACCAGCGAGGGGCATCGGTAGTAAAAAACACAACCTCGCTGGTGAACACTGAAATACAAGGGTTGAAAAGAGGGGATGAAAAAAGAAAAGTCTGAGCTTTCTGTATTTTCTTTCTGTATTTCAATCAGCAAAGGGATATTTCTTAAACTTAACAGAGAGTGACCCCAGATTTGTTTAGTCTGGAGGAAGAGCCGGCCGGTAGTACAGGAAGTAGCACTGTCCACACCAGAACACAGGTGCCTCGGCTGACTGAGGCCACAGCGTTTCTAGAAAGAGCGGGAGGGCAAACATCAGAAGACACTGCAGCCACGGGGTCCAGCTGAAACGCTGCGGCAAAGCCGAGCTGCAGATGAGAGCCGGTGGTTTCTGGTAAGAGCTTTGGTCTGGGAGGTTTCCCAGCTTTGTCTCCAAAGCCCTGATTCGAACCCACAATGCTCAGCAGCTCAGTGAGATTCCGTGCTACAATCCGAACACCTCGCCAACAACTGCATCTCTTCATGCAATTCGGGACCCTAGAATCTTCACTACAGAACTCAACCACACCATGGAACTCCAGGTCGAGGCCAACCCCTACCCAGAGGAGCACGTGCTCTCTCTCCACTTAAAGGCTCAGTAAGAAGGTCAGAGGTGGGAAATGCTTGCTGGAACTGCACATTAGCCGTGACATTGAACACCCACCACAGTATCCAAATGTGACTGAGGTTTCGGGTGGGGGGAAACCTACGTGGTATGAAATGCAGCAATTACTGGTCTATTAATATAGGATGTTCGTTGCTATGAAGTACTTTCTCTAAAAGACAGGTGAGGGGAGGGATTCTTACTGCAAAGGTATAATAAGTAGCAACTTTTTTTTTCCAACCAGACAAGGACGCAATTAAGAAATCTGCTGGGGCGCGAGGTAAATTGTCTCCGATGCAAACACTGTCTTTTGGGCCCAAAACAAAAGCTAGCAGAGCCAGACTGACTCCGTCTCTTGCCTACCACTTCAAGTTTGGAAATCAAAGAATTTTTCAAATCCCAGGATTAGTGAGAGACAAAGAAAGAAAATGGGAGTGAGGGGAAAAGAAGTAAAATTTTAGCAAAGATTTTCGGCATCATGACCTTCAGATGCCAGGGCTGAAGGAAGGAGTGGCTGTCACTCCGTCACACCCACACCCTAGTTGTGTAGCCGCAGTAGCGCACATCCACCTAATCTGGGACCCCCGAAGGCTGCCAGGAGGTGGTCCCACATGCCAGATGAGCTTCTCCACAGGCCACCACCCACCCTACCTCCACTGTCCCAGTTTTCTCAGTAGTAACGCATCCCCCAGTGAGGCAGCCGGGTTAGCTTTAGGCCTTTTTTAATGGCCAAGCCGAGATCACTGGGCGGTGAGGGATCCTCCCTGCGGGCCCACCTTGTGCCCAAGGTGCACCTCCTGCCAGCAGAAAGGCGGGAAGACTCCCACCCCCAAGGAACTTTTCCCTTAAGAGTAGGAGACTCAAAGGCATCCAGGGGGAAGAGGCAGGCACACACTTTCCGACACACAAATTATCTGTGATTGTGTCTGAGATTGGCCTTAGTTCATTGCCAGAAGCTCAATGTGGCTACTAATACTCTTGCTGCATCCACCGGAGTGGCTATAACGCATCCCAAGATACATGGTCGCCTCCCTCCTCCACATGCCATGGACACGGAGTTGCAGTGGTGCAAGCTGGGCTTTAGCAGCAAGCACACTTGGGTTCGAAACCTCATTCTCCCACCTTCTGACACAGCTGCCTGAACACCAGTGCTGGCTCCCCCTCTATATGACCTCGTGCGTCCCTGTGCCTCTGCTTCCTCACCTGCAATCTGTCACAGCAGACAACGCACGCAAAGCATTTAGTACTCAGTGCAGTACATGCTCAATTAAACTATTTTTACTCTGTTATTAACCGCTTGCTTTTGGCCAAGTGGCTTTCCTTCTTTGAGCCTCGACTGCTTCTCTGTAAAAGGGAGCTAATCCTATCTGCTTTTACAGGAGTGCCGTGAGATTCAAAAGAAATATAGGGAACGTGCCAAGCACAGTGCCTGACACAGAGTAAGGAAGCACTGGCCAAACCAGAGCAGCTGGGGAGAAGGACGAGGAGGAGGGGATGGGATGCAGGAGGGGGAGGAGGAAGAGGAGGGCTTTGATGTTAGAGGTGTTGAAACCAAACCAGGAAATCCACAGGCATCAGCCCTGCCTGCCCATTCCCAGAAAGGGGAGACCCACAAAACCCCCTTTCCCCTTGCCTGAGCTGGGGTGGAGAGAGCTAACTCACCCGATTGCTTCTCTTTAGCTAAATCAGTTTCAAGCCACAGTAACCAAGATGGAGGGGCCTGTTCCCAAACCACATAGAACATAGCCCACATTCAGGGAGTCCGCTGGCTGTTTAATTGTTGCTGCTTCCTTCCCTGCTTTTCTCTAAGCTGTGCTGTGTGTGAGGTGGTATCTCAGAGAACTGACTCCTCCGCCCGCCTTTGTTCATTACTGCTGTTGCTAGGAAGTTGTTATGTAAATGGCTCTGCTCCCCTCTCTCTGTTATGCTTTTTTCTCGTTGTGAGATGGAATTAAGTGCTGCCCCTGTTGCCGAGTTTTCATTAGAGCCTTTCCTATTTTTCTCTCCCCCTTTCTCCGTCACTTTAGAAGTTAATCCTTTTCTATTTTAAGGACTTTAAAGGAGATGTAAGAACTCCTGAGTGCCTTAGGGGAGGGGCTGGGTTTCAAAGCGGAGTGGGCCTCTCCCTCTCCATTGTGTCAATATTTAGTGCCCGGCTTTCTTAATGTTCAAAACGCAAATGGGAACACCGCCTTGTGTCGCTCCCTCTCACAGTCAAAGAGCAAGTTCCCACTTGACACATGAATAAGGCCGTGCTGAGCCGCGCTCCACACACTTCCTACAGAGGAAACCCTCCCAGGCCAAAGCAAACACTAGCACTGGAGAGAACCATCACAGGAACAGCACAAAACCAGTTTGGCAAACAGAGCCCAGGTGGTTGTTTGGCGGTTAGAGGGTTTTGTTGGGTGTGTGTGTGTGTGTGTGTGTGTGTGTGTGTGTTGCCATATTTCTAAAGGGACTTGTTGCACGTTCCAAAGTGCAGTCAGTATGATGTTTACCTGCTGACGGTGTACCAAACACGTATGAAGATTTCAGAACCACCCAGCAGGCTTTCCAACTGGCAGAAGGGAAGCTGCACATTTTGTTTCAGGTGCCTCTTCATAAACTACTGATTTTTGTAGAAATGTCACATTGGTCTCTTTCCCACCAATGCACAGCAGACTTTCCGGGAAGTGGCAACATTTTTAGTTAAGAAGCTTCGGAAAAGCCCATGGAATCCAAATCACCTCCTGTCTTAAGCACATGACATCCAGCGACTTCAGCTTCAACTGTGCACCCACCTCGCATCCCTGCCCCCCAGGAGTTTTAGACCTCAATCAAGCAGGGAACGGGCCCTGGCCTGCTGGGAATGTATGGAAAGAACCCCTTACTCTTTAGTTTCCATCCACTGAGGAAAGGGGTCGACTGATTGCTGCAGGGGGTAAGGCCGGCACTGTAGGGGGAAAGTCTGCAGGTTGACACCTGTAGTTCTCAAGAAGCTTGAAACTTCAGGCCAACTCTTCAAAGACGGGAGCCAGAACTCTAAGATAAGAACCCGCGTTCACATTGTGCAGCCAACCAAAACTATCCACAGATAACCTAATTTCCTGCCATTAAAAACCAGCAAAGAGGAGGAGAAGAAGGGGAGGAGAATGAGGGGAAGGGGGGAGGAATTAGAGAAAATCTGCCAAAGAAAAAGGATTGTCACGAGTCTAGATGTCTCCAACCGAAGTGAAATCAAATCTCAGAGACACTGGGATTTTCCAGAGGGGAAATTTCGGAGACACAACAATCAAATGACAAATGTGGATCTTGTTTAATTCCTGATTCAGTGAGTAGACAGTTTTTGAGACAATCAGAACAATTTAAGTATGGACTGGTATTAGGTGATACCAAAGAATTACAATTAATTTAGTTAGGTGTTGACTCTGTGTTATGATTATATAGAAAATGGCCATATTTTTCAGATGCATACTCATGGATGTACAAGAGATGGAATTTATTTTAAAATACTTCAGCAAAAAGGAATTACTGAATTTGAGTGGGGGTATATGAGATTTCATTATGACTATTTTCACTCTTAATATTTCTGTATATGTTTCGGAATCTTGACGATGAAATACTTAATGGAGTTGCTCTTACTTAAAAATAGTTGAGAGTCAGTCCTAGAGCCGGGGTAGAAGGGTGGCCTGGGCATTTATCTGGTACAGAGAGACAGCCCCTCTCACCGATGCTTACATAGCCCCATGGTCTCAGGCTTCAGGGTAAAGATGGTCCATGGTCTTGGGTCAAGAAGACATGCTCTCAGGAAGCATGTTGACTGATTATAACTTCTCCTCCCTAAGGGCTGAGCTCGATATTCTTATTAACCTACTGTCACTTGTCAGAAAAGAAAACTGAGGAAAGCCCATTAATGATAACTAAGTATAGCACAAAGCTCCATGAAGAGGTGAGTACGACAGGAGTGGGTGTGGAGACAGGCAGAACTTAATGAATGCATGAGAAGGAACAGTGGGCAGAAGGGCACAGACTGCCTACAGAATCAGAAGAGTCACAGAGGAGGTGACTTTTCAGCACCTCGCTGTCCAAAGTGCTGCACTATCTACAATACCTGGCGTCCTGGAGGCTATCAGCAGATGTGTATTGACAATTGTTGGACACCCTTGCCATTCCATCCTCAACAATCGTTAGTGGCTCCATTCTGGAGACAAAAATGAAATCCAAATTCTTCAGCCAATCATTCATGACCCCTCTTCCTCTCCAGCCTCACTTCCTCCAAACCTATCCCAGTAAGCCCATCTCTCTGAACCTCCTCCGGCCCTGATCACTCAGTGCTTTCAAATTGTGAAGAAAAGAGATAGAAGCAGGTGCTAAGTGCTAGAGGTCAGCGGCTGCCAGGGGCGTAAGGAGGGGTGGGTGGCATCCGATACAGTCCTTCCTGATAAAGAAGTAGGGAACTAACTCTGTGAACAGGGAAGGAAAGGTTTTCCATTATTGGGTCTTCGGCAACCCGCGCTGCCCTGCTTGGAGAAAGGCCCTGCGGCAGCTCTTGGGCGGGCGTCCCAGGTAACCACTCGTAGGGCTTAGTTTCCGTCCTCCAGGCCCCAAACCCTGTCTTGGTTTGCATTCCCCCAGAAGCACATGTTAAGATCACAGGTTTGAGTGCATCCAGGTGATTTGGGAGGTGACCATGACTTGCAGATGGAGCAGGTACACAGCCCAGGGAAGGTAAGACGTCAGTCAGGGGTGTGTTGAGGAATTACAGCTGTGGACCATTGGACTTATCCCCATGGGAACTCAGAGACAGCCCTCAGAGCCCGTGCTGAGAGCAACCCTTCCCACGGGACACTTATCTGTCTACTCCAGTCAATCACTGCTTGAACTTGGAGGAGGGCAAGGTCATTGTCATTTCCCAGCCCTCCTGCCCGCTCCCACACATGTCCTAACAGCTCTGGCAGCCGGAGAAAGCCCTCAGCCAACAAGTTGTGTGGGAGTTGGAAGCTGGGCCAATCTGCCTGCACACTGTAAGTGCTGTAGGGTAATGAGCAGTTTTCTGATGTACACCTCCAGGTTTATACATACACATGCATATAGAAATCTGTAAAGTCATGTTTATTAAAACTCCAAAGATAGAAAAAAGTACTACAATGAGGCAATCTTAGTTTCTCAATGAAGTCCATCTTTGCATATTGCCTTTCTACAGCAGGAGTCGACAAACTAAAGACTACAAGCCAAATCTGGCCTGTGTTTATAAATAAAGTTTTATTGGAACACAGCCATGCCCCATTGCTCCTTGTGTGCTACAAAATCAGAGTAGTTGCCATGGAAACTATCTGGCCGGCAAAGCAAAAAATATTTACTCTCCAGCCCTCTACAAAGAGCACCCTTGTTTCCTTGTTAACCCTTTTCTCCCGGACCCATCATGCAAGACCAAGTTCAAAAGCAGCCTCCTATACCCCCCTCCATTTGTCCTTCTATCCCTCCAAGAAATGGTTTCCCAACTTGTGTGTGCATCATGCCATATCCATCCTTAATGTGTCTCTTATACACTGCTTCATGCATACTCGCTTTCACATGTAGCTCACCACCACCAGAGAACTGAATTCTACTCATATTTACATGCCTAATGTCTAGACAGTCAACAAATGCACATTTACATAAAATGAATTCATTTGGGGAATTTGATCTCAACGGCCACACTGATCCAGCCCTGGGTGGGTTCCAGAGAGTACGGACAATTTGCTCAAGATCACACACGTGGCCAGCGTCAGACCCAGCTCAATCCCCTTGCTTCTGGTCCAGGGTTTTCTGTTATACATGGGCATAGTCACACTGTATATCTGCCCTGACTACACATGTGCTATCTTTAACACAAGGCATTTTAAGAAGAGCAACTCCAGGGGATGATTTTAACTTTTACATCCTGTGACTGACGAGGACCATCTCGCCTAGTGACCTCGGTCTCCGGACACACCTCCCAGCAGCCATGGCCATGGCTGCCACTCCAAAAACCCTCCTGCGCCCCTAGCCCCCTCTCCTGAGAACCTCAGCGTCTCTCTCACCGTTAGGGCTCCGGGACCCCCTATCTTTCCGAACCACCTTCGGTGTCGGGAATAAATCTTTCACCTTCTGGAGAGGTAAAGCAAAGCTTTGGGCATCACTAGCAAAACAACGCCTATTACAATCACGCATGTTCCGACGGCACCTTTCAGAGCCGCTCACACGATAAACAATCACAGAGCATCTTGGCTGCCTGATAACGAGAAGCAACTTACCTTCATCAAAATAAATCTCCGCAGCTTTCAACACCGTCGGAGAGGGCTAGAGAGAACAAGAAAGAAAAACAAATCTTAGGAGAGTGATATTTCACTTATATCTTTAATTTATGTCCTACTGTTTAAAAAACAGGCGTCACACCCTAAACACAGGTGACATCTGCGTTCAGTTAAGAAAATGTGTTACTTGGTTAGCCATTTTTCAACATAATTCAGAAAAAGAATTCAGTCACATTACAGGCTAACGCCTCTGCCACAAATTCCTCATCAACCCTAGTCCATCTGAGGGCACTCAAATAACCAAATAATGAGAAATGTGTTTGAAATATCCATGTCCTGATGCATTTTAAGAGATATTTTTCTCCTCCATAGGAAAGATGGGGCTTAATAGTCAGGACTTCTAATAATAGCTGCTTTTTCACCCTCCCTGTCAGAACCCTACCTTGGAAAAAAGAGAGCAACAATCTATGTCAAATGTGAAATTCTAAGTAATGCTTCGCATTCTATAGATATTTTAAAGATGATTTTAAGCCCGTGTGGTAGAAAGCAATGGGGCGGGACGAGGCAGGGGGTGAGCAGTTGGGAAAGGGACCCCCCTCAGTTTGCCAGTACAGAGTGGGCGAAGTGAGCATGCTCATCTCCACTTTCCAATAAGGACGGCGTAGCCCTGACAACGGGAAGTGACCTCCTAGCTTCATCCTGAGCACCCACCGATGACTGACATCCCGGCCCCTGCCTTCCCATGCAGGTCCTCTCTCAGGCATCAGGCTGACATCTGTGGCCGACAATGCTAACTTCTCTTAATTACACTCTTTATGCATCTCATACATTTTAATTAAAATGAAAACAGTGACAATAGGCTGCTAAGCGATTGTATGTCAAGCAGCCTAAGGTTATCACAAAAGCCAGGAAACGAAATGACTGACTGGCCTTTGTGTGGGAAGTACTCTGTTTTTCAACAGCTTTTCTCCAAAATGTGTTCAATAAGCTTGGTGGGGACTTTGCAGGGAGTGTGTGCAAGAGAATAATTTGAAGAGGGCTGCAAAATGTCTGAGAGATTAACATGATAAAGTTCAGACTCCTCTCCAATGTGATTGCTTAAACTATGGTTTCACCACCCCTGAGGTCGAGGTCTGCAATATTTAAGGACCCACCAATGACACATAAACTGGGGGGCAGGGGAGAAGGTTTAAAAAAAAAAAAATCTCAAAATGCACTTAAAATTATTCGCTCTGGAGCCACTATATGGACAATGCACAAGCTAATATTTTAAGACACATGTACGAAGACATTTATCCATCCTGGGAGAAAATTACAATATCCCAGTGGGAATTGTTCTCTCTCTTTATCTCTGTCTTTGGGGAAAGATTTTTATCTGTGGGATTGAAAACAAGAAAAGCTATCATGCATTCATAAGGATAGGAGGAACCCACGGTTCCCCACTCAACTACACACAGTAGCCCCTGAGAAAATGATACATTCAAATAATAATCTCTCAAAATGCTGTTTGACTATTAGAGGCCCAATGTGGTTTGTGTTGAATTTAATTTCCATCTAAATTTAACATTCGAGAGGCAGTGATAGCCATTATTTCATTTGGAACTGAGTGAAGTAAGTCATTTGGAAGTTTAATTTTTTAAAGTCGCAGCATAGCAAAGGGAGGATCCGCCTGCCTGCTTCTGCTTTGGAAAAACACAAGAGCAGCCTGGGATGCTTACATGCAAAGTGCCCTATTATCGAAAGGAGCAGAATTAAGTAGTCAGACGTAGTTGCCACATTGAGGCAGAATGAAAACTACTGTGATTAGAGCTGTTTGGGGAAAATGGATGGTAAATGCTCTCTGTGTAAGTTCTAGGAGAACTACAATTAAAAGAGCACATTGCTGCTTGCTGTGAAGCAAGAAGATGGCTTTCCTATGCCGTCTGGGGTTTGGGGTTTCCGGGGAGGGTGCCAGGGGACAGTGTTCGGGGCTTTTGCTTTCTTAGTGGAAGCCGGGTACTTGCCCACAGACAGCCCGCCCCCTGCCCTGGACCATCTCCGGCTCCCCGCAGCTCTCCTGAGAAGCAGGCCTGTGCGGGCTCCTGAGAGAGGCCTCGGGGAAGAGGAGGCTGGGGAACCTCATCACGCTGTGTGGCCCAGGAGAACTGACACAGGAATGAGCGTGTCGGCCAACGCCAAGTTCAGGTCACGGAGGGGCGGCCTCAGCCATGGCAAATGCCTATGTTGGCCTCTTCAAGGTGCAGAAAGTTTAACCCACTGAGACTGAGAAAAGTAAATGATAAGTCTTTCTATTAATCAATAGTGGTTTTAAAACAAAAGGAATAGTCTTTTTTCTTTTTTCTTTTTTTTTGCAAGATAACGGTACAAATCTATGAGGACCGCATATGTACACTAAAAACGCAATCCATCCTGCACCCAGAGCTGGTCTCCCAAAGGTGCTCGTGAACGTTCACACGGAGCAGAGGAGATTCAACCAGGCGTGATCTCCTGCCCAGCACACACCCGCATCGCCCTTGGGCGGACCAGTGGCCTCGATGGCACTCATTGTAAGCCTCCGGAACGTTTGAGGAAGGCCACCGGCAACTGTGTGAGGAGATTGGTGAGCCCGGCATTTCCTCGGAGCCAGAAATAAACCAGGTGCACCTTCCCACGCAGCCTCCCCAGCCCCTCCCCATGGGCCCAGCCTGCTGGGGGACTGGGGAGGACTGGCTTTTACTGGGTGACAGTAGGCCTGCTGTCCAGTATTGTCCACGTTTGTCTCATAATATAAACTAGCTGAGTGATTGCTTAAAACAGAAAATCAAGGTCTCTCCTCTTGGCCTTTTTACAGAGTGGCTGGCGGGGGGGAGGGGGAGGGGGCTGGGGCGGGGCGGGGGGGGGGGGGAGGCAAGTGAAGCCACATTTTTACCCAAAGCTTCAGGTGGCTTCTATAGTCGGGTGGTTTGGTGAATTCTGTTCTATGCAACAGGGCAAATCCAGGATTTACCAGTCTTGAAGAAATGGACAGAAATTCCTCAGAGGAAAAGAAGCATGTCATCAGGAAACAGACAAGAAGTGGTAAAGGCCTGGGGAAGGGGAAAGGGGGGGGGGGGCTGAAAGAAGGGGACCTATGTAACACTTTCAACAATAAAGATTAAAATATAAATAAATAAATAAATAAATAAATAAATAAATTGAAATTGAAATTGAAATTGAAATTGAAATAGACAAGAGCTAAGAAATACCCTGCCTCACTCTTTATTTTTGTGTAGACCAGTGGTCGGCAAACCACAGCTTGCGAGCCACATGTGGCTCTTTAGCCCCTTGAGTGTGGCTCTTCCACAACATACCACAGCCTGGGCGAGTCTATGTTGAAGAAGTGGCATTAGAAGAAGTTTAAGTTTAAAAAATTTGACTCTCAAAAGAAATTTCAATCATTGTACTATTGATATTTGGCTCTGTGGACTGATGAGTTTGCCGACCGCTGTTGTAGACCAGGGACGAGGGGCAACCATTACTCGACTTTTCTGGATTTCTTACCAGTTCCTGGTTGTTGCTTCCTATTATACCCATCCCTCTCCCTGTGGCTATTAGCGAAACAACAGCTTCTGTAGACTCACCCCAGGGTGGTCTGAATGACAGGAGTGGCAGACAGTGCACCTGTTCATGGAGGACCTAGAGGAGGAGTCGCCCGGGTTCTGGGGCAGCGGGGAGAATGCGATTGCAGGCGAGAGCCCAGACGTGGTTCTGAGAACTTGAGCACTGACAGTCATTTGGGGAAGTTACTGCAATCGGAGGGCAGTGAGAAGACATAAATGATGGAAACTGCTTCCTTTCGCTATTTATTTTAGTGGGAAAGTGATCTGAAGTCCCAGGGACCTCCCAACCACCCTCTGTCCCGGGGCCTCTCGGGGAGCAAGCTGAGACGCCAAGGCCGGGCCACACTTTGTGAGCCAGCTGGAACAAAGGGTTCCTGGAGGACCGGACCGACCGTCCCCATCCCCGAGGTCGCCAAGCATCTGTGTTCCCTGCAATCACACCAACACTTGCTGGATGTTTCACTAAATTTCTCATAAATGAAGACCCCTCTTTCCCTTGTTATTTATGTAGCTGCCTTCACACACACACACACACACACACACACACACACACACACACTTTGAAGCTGTAGGGTGTAGGATATAATTCATTTTGTGATAAAAATGAATATCTGTCCATTTGAACAGTTGCCACTGCAAGGATATATTTCAAGCACATCTGTGGTGAATGATCACACTATATGGCACAGTCAAATTGATATGTGAAGTTCCCAGAATAGTGAGCAATTAATACTGAACGAACCACAAATCACTGGGCTCAGGCCGGAGACGAAGCGCTGCCTCCGTGCACTGAGAAATGGATTTGTAAGCCCGACACTAAGAGAGGCGCGCTCGTGGGTCTGGCTGAGGCTGCGTCCCATAGCAACGCACAGCTGAACACGCAGTTCTGTTCCCAGCGCTGTCGGCAACGCTCAGAAGGGACACCCAGGCTGTCACCACCCTTGCTTCTCTGTAGGGTGGTGTCTGAGGACTATGAACTGGCCTACATCACCCTGAAACCTGGCCCACTGGTAATAGGGATCAACTTTGGAGAAAGTATTTTGTATTGTTCTTGAAATCCGGTTGAATGGTCCATTGAACAGTCACCTATCTTGTAGAATTTTTATATTTTTGAATAGGCCCCCTTATAAACAAATGTTACTATTTATAGAGAAACTCAGCCTCCTCTGGGTCTATTTTAGGTACGCCACTGCCCAGGATGAACAAACAGCTAAAGGACAGCAGGACTATTTTATTCTAGGTAATGGTTGTCTAAAGGATAATTTGAAAGTTAATCATGACTGGCTTATGACCTTAGTTCACATAATAGTGACTTAATAAATGTCCTGGAGGAAAAATACTCACTTCTCGAAAGTCTAACCTACTTCCAGGACATAATTCATACCTTTAAATAATCTGGTTAGATACTTTGTGGTTAATTATCATGAATAATTAAAGAACTGTCTCCTCTCAAAGACAAGACTTAATTATTGTGAATTTCAACACTGAGAAATAAAATGTATTGGACTGGTAAGGCGCAGATATATACTAAAGTATTTATAGTTATGATGTTCATGAAAATTGGCATTTTTAAAAGTAATTGTTTTTTATATATGAAGTAGATTTATTTATATAATACAAAATGTGTTAAAATCGAAAAGTTCAGTAAATATTGATATGGTACTTAAAATATATTGCTTTTTGCTATGTTTTCCATCATTAAAAAAATTATCATTCAACATGTCTGTTTAATCATCTCACCTTAAAATAGAATATAATGAATATAACATTATGCAACACATTTTCATAAACTTTGCATAAAATTATTGAAAAGAATATTACATTTTATTTACAAACAACTTAAATGATACTATATTTTAAACTACATTTAGTCTTTACAATTACAAAGTAATAATGCTTATTGAAGAAATATTAGGAAAAAAACAGAAAATAACAAAGAAGCTAATAAGAATATTCTATAATCATCACCCAGTATTACTATTTGAAGATCCAGATGACCCATAAATTTGGGTAGGAAAAATATATCTTTATATTCTTCCTGAAAGTTTGCATTTTTTTTAACTACGTATCAATGTAGACAGCAAACAACAGGGGCATTTGCAATTAGGAATCTTAATATAAATGGAGACTAAATAAAAGGACAAACTGGAATTTCTAAAACTGAAAAATATAATGTTTGAAATGAAAAATTCACTGAATAACCTGAAGAGCAGATTGGGCTTTGAAGAAGAAAAGATCCGTGAACTTGAAGCAAATAAAGTAGAAACCACAGTAATATTAGTAACGCCTGTGATTTTATCATCAATAAGAATCACATTCCAGGGCTGTAGATGTCTTAATATCATTTGTACTGTATCATCAATACTTTGAAGTTATGTTATTAGACTTTATCACTAAATTGCACATGATCAGAGTGCCTGTCTATATACACGACTTAGCTGGCCTATTAGTCAAATCTGCATTTGGTAGTGGTTTTGCCATCGAGCAGTGGAGTAGCATGTTCTCTAATTAAAACTAGCCCTGGCCAGCATCGCTCAGTGGTTAGAGTGTCGGCCTATGCACCAGAGAGTCTCAGGTTCAATTCCCAGTCAAGGACACACACCTGGGTTGCGAGTTTGTTCCCACCCCCTGGTTGGGGTTCAATCCATATCTCTCTCTCTCTCTCTCTCTCTCTCTCTCTCTCTCTCTCTCTCTCTCTCTCTCTCTCCTCTCCTCTCCTCCCCCTCCCCCTCCCCCTCTCCCTCTCCCTCTCCCTCTCCCTTTCGTTCTTTTTTTCTCTCCTCCCCATCTCTCTCCCCTCTTTTCCCTCTTTCCTTCCCTTCCTCTCCTCCATCCCTCCTACACTCCTACACTCTCTCTCAAAAAAAAAAAAAAAAAAAAAATCCTCATTCTGTGGATGAGGATTTTTTTTTAAATTGTAACTCAAAAAGCTTTGACAAGAAACTTCCAGTTTGGTCCATGGTAGAAAGTAAGAAGTATCAGACTTATTCTTATTTTGTAAACAAATAGTAAGCTTCACAAAATGTATGAGACACCTTTTCAGCCACTGACAACACACATCACAAGACTGTGATCCATGAGAGAAAGGAAGCACACGAGAGAAACTCCACATCCATCCTCGCCTTCTGCCTGAAACACTTTCCGGCGGGCAGCACAGGGGCTGAAGCCAAAACAGAGGTCGGTGGCCTCAGCGGGAGAAGGAAGCACATTGTGTTTGGGCCTGTGAACAGCTGGATTTATAGGTGAAGAGAAGTTGGACAACAAAGGATTCCCCTGAGATCTGCATGAGGTCTTCATGAGTCTTTGAATAAAAATTATACTGGCCCTTGCCAGGACCGGTTTGGCTCAGTGGATAGAGCGTCGGCCTGCGGACTGAAAGGTCCCGGGTTCGATTCCGGGCAAGGGCATGTACCTTGGTTGCAGGCACATGCCCAGTAGGGGGTGTGCAAGAGGCAGCTGATCGATGATTCTCTCTCATCGATGTTTCTAACTCTCTATCTCTCTCTTCCTCTCTGCGAAAAATCAATAAAATATATTTTTTTAAAATTATACTGGCCCTAACTGGTTTGGCTCAGTGGATAGAGTGTCAGCCTGCAGACTAAAGCGTCCCAGGTTCAATTCTGATTCTGGTCAAGGGCATGTACCTTGGTTGCGGGCACATCCCCAATAGGGAGCGTGCAGGAGGCAGCTGATCAATGTTTCTCATCGATATTTCTAACTCCCTATCCTTCTCCCTTCCTCTCTGTAAAAAAATCAATAAAATGTATATTTTTAAAAAATTATACTGTGTCCTCAGGGAAAGTCTAAGAAGCCTGGCATAGAGGAGCCACTAGAAGGTCTGACTAAGGTGCTGGAGGTTTCATTACACTGAGAAATAAAGCGTTGGCTAAGCAACATGGACATCCCAAGATAACACCCTGTGCACTCATAGAAAACCTAAAAATGTTCATACTCTAAGAGTAGTTCCATTCTGGATTAAGCTGATTCTGCTATTTAACTGCTTGTCAGAACAAAAGTTAATGGTGATTAAAAGAACACTATCTGAACATGCCCAGCAAACAATTAAAAAGTACTAGACATATGAAAAAGCATGAAAATATGACTCATAGTCCAGAATGAAAAAAGAAACAATATAAGCAGTCTCAGAAATTTAAAAAAAACTATTAGAATTAGCAAATAAAATTTTTTTTATTTTACAAATATGTCAGAGATTTAAAAGAAAATATGGACAAATGATTAAACAGATAGGGAATCTAAAGTGAGAAATGAAAACTATTGAAACAACAAAATGTAATTAAAAACTAAAACTTCTGAACTACAATATGCATTGCATGAACTTCAAATCGGATCAGACACTGCAGAAAATATTAGTAAACCTGAAGACATAAATAGAAATTTTAAAAACTAAAACACAGAAAGAATATAGAATAAGTAAAATGAACAGAGTCTCACTGGCCTATGGCACAAGATCAAGTGTGTGTAATTGAAATCTAAAAAAGCAATGAGAAAGCAATTGTGATAAAAAAAAAAAATTTTTTTTTAAAGAAACAACGGCAAATTTTTTCCAAATTCCAAATGCACAAAACAAAACAAGATTCAATGAAACTCAAGATTACACGCATAAAAACTGTACAAACATAGGCACATTATATACCAATTGCTAAAATCTAAAGATAAGAGAAAAGCCTAAGTACAAACAAAGAAGACATATTGTATACCAAGAAAAAATAATAAGTGTTGCCTTCTCATTAGACAAGCCAGAGATCAATAAAATGATATATTTAATGTGGTGAAGGGGAAAAAAAGAAAAAAAAAAACTCAAACTAGAATTCTAAACCCAGCATAAATATTCCTCAAAATCGAAAGTGAAATAATATTTTAAGAAAAACAAAACCTAAAAGAATTGGTTAGCAGGAAATCTTCACGGCAAAATTAAAGAGATTTCTTCAGGCTGCAGGAAAAGTACAGAATTATGGTCAGAACCCTTTTTCCCTGAATACTGTAGGCACTTACAGAGGAGGGAAGGGTGCCCTGACACTACGTCTTGCTTTCGTGCCCACAGCAGACAGAGCTAACCTGCCATTTCCTTCTCTCTCTGAGTCTGGAGCAGAGATTGGCAAACTCTGGCGTGCGAGTCAAATCCAGCAGTCATCATTTTTTTTTAAGTCAAGTTTTATTGGAACCCAGCCACACCTTGTTACCTACCTATTAACCTAAGATTACAGCAGCAAAATTGAATAGTTGCAAATGAGATTCTATGTCCCCAAAAGCCTAACATATGTATTATTGGGCATTTACAAAAATATGCTGACTCCGGTTCTAGAGGCAATAATAATAATCCTTACTTCAGTGCTCTGGTCCGTTACTACCAATAGATCAGAATTGACAAAGTGAAACCTATTTCCATACCTGGCATAGTGGGTCAAAACCACTCAGAGTAGCCTCCATTAGTATATTATATGCCATTTCCCTGCTTAAAAGGGATGCAACGATTCCAACTATTGGAAGATTCATTGATAATAATAATGACACTGTGTACCTCTATGCTATAATATACACATATACCTCAAGTCTCCATAGCTATAACTAGAATCATTTCCTTTTTTTTTTTAAAACGATGAGATATGTAGGACAAGAAAGGTTAAACGTTTTTATCAGAACCAACTGGCACAAGATCTGTTCCGCTGGTATTTAAAAATAAGAAAAATTATGACTCTGACTTTTATCTTTCTATGGTACCCTATTTCCCAGCCATGGTGTACAAGCAGAGCAGTAGAGGAAATACTCCCCGTATTAGATTCACCTCAAAGTCAGGCATGAATTGTCTTGACAAAATATAGCGCCACATCAGTGGTTAATCGCTGGCCTATTTGAGTTTGTGTCAACATGAAAGAGCTTTTCATCTTGTCTCTGTTTTCATTCAATGTAACACCACAGCGGGAGCTTATGGGGTTAATTGCAACCTAATGCATGAATGGATGTTCTTCACATAACCTAGAGCTGTTTACACACATAATTCACTTCCCAAGGCCACTCTGCTGACTGGCCATACACCAACCAACACAAATGCCAATACTTGGAGAAATATGATGCCTTCATCAAATGACTGTATAGACAGCCTTTCCACTCAGGGTGTGCAGCACTCTGCCCTAGGAACTGAGGAGAATTTCTGGAAGCATAACCCTTGCTTCTTGGCTCCAGTTATCTTCCAATTTAATTGGGAGACCAAGGCACACACTCATAAAAATTATTATAAAGAGCTAAATAATTCCAGGCAATTTATGATAATTTGCCAAACTTCAGGCCAAATTTCAAAACACTTCAGCATAAATCACATTGTAGCAAGAATTCAAAACTGTCTGGAAAAATCTTTCTCATCTAATTTCACTAATGCGCGTTTCAAACAGTGACATTTCTATTTATTTTGACAACTATTCCCAGTGTCAGATCATGGCAAGCAAGTGTGAAATGATGGGTAGACAGGAACTTGAAAACCCAATTTTATTATATAGATTTTGGAAATATTTGTGGGAAAATTTTTACCCTATTTACTATCCATTTTTGCAGAGAGTCCTGGGACCCCCACATATTATAGATTTAAATGTAAGAAATACCACACCTTTTGTTCACAAAGGTGGAACTGAAGAAGCAGAGAGTTCAGATGTTTTCCCTTAGGATTATTGTCTCCTAACTACAGGCTGAGTAGAAAATGGGTTACAAGATCCTGTGTCCTATATAATAAAAGCCTAATATGCTAAGTGTCCAACCATTCAACTGTTCTATGACATGCACTGACCACCAGGGGGCAGACACTCCAACCAGTAGGTTGGCTTGCTGCTGGGATCTGGCAGATGGGAACTGGGCAAGATGGGCTGGACATGCCCTAAAGCCCTCCTGTGGTCGTTCTCCAGCCTGATCATGCACCAGTGGGGTCCCTTGGTCTGACCTGAACCCTCTCTCAATCCAGGGCCTCTCAGGGGGTGTCAGAGAGCTGGTTTTGGTCCAATCTCCACAGGCCAGGCCAAGGAACCCCACCAGTGCACAAATCTGTGCACTGGGCTTCTAGTATTGCAATAATCTTCCTAGTAGGGAAAGAAGGTAGGAAGGTTCAAGAGATCTGTAAAGAATTCAGGATATGAGCTAAAAGAATAGCTGGGGTTCACAGCTGATAGAAATGTAACACTTTTGAAGGCAGAGCATCTACAACCAATTACAGTTCCTAAAGCGGGATAGAATCGTACTGAACAAATGAGAGAACAGAGTCTAGATTCCTGGCTTCCCTTTCTATGGACGGAACTTGGAAAAGGAATGTTCTCATCCTGGATAGAAAGAGCCATTGTCCAACAATGTCCAGTGCTTAGGTGACCAACCACTTCAACTCTCCCAGAACTCTCCCAATTTGACACTGAAGGTTCTGCATCCCGAGAAACCCATCCTTTGCAGGGAGACCAGGTGGTTCTCGCTGTGGAAGGAATACTGGCTATTGCACAACCACCACGAGGACATTCACGGAGCTTGGAATTTGATGGACACCCCAGCTGCCCCACAGTGGTCCTTGCTGATGGGGAGTGCGTACAGGAAGGCCCCCCCGCTCGTCCTATTAAAAATGGATCACTCCTCTAATTAAGTTGTTCAAGCTTCCCACCAAGAAGCTATCCCCGAAAGCCCACATCTGGGGACTGTCAGACCAGTCAGCCGAATCGCACAAGAAAAACACTCTCTTCTGGAACAATCTTTGCATGAGTCAATTTGGGATTAGTTGGGTTTTGTGTGTGTGTGTGTGTGTGTGTGTGTGTGTGTGTGTGTGTGTGTGTGTGTTTAACCAGTTTAACATGGAAGAAAAAGATATCTTTGTTTCTTTTTCTAGTTCTTGCTTAAGTGGTACCTTTGTCAAAATGTCTGTGATTATACAGTGACAGGCACAATGCAAGTCCTTATAGGTACTTTTTCCTTCAAGTTACTCAGTATCTTAGAAACTTTATTTTTAGCAAAGTGCCTTTAATAAGAGGTTTTTGAAACGAAGGCATCGAATGCACAGGTAAGAACAATTCAGGTCTGTGCTCCGTGAGGCTGGCCACCTTCCACAGCCACTCCTTCCTGGGCCGCCCTGCCACTATCGGTGCAGCTGAGGAAACACACGCCAGCCACCTGGATATTGGCCTAAACCCAGCATCCCCATGGAGGAAGCTCTTCTGCCTCCAAAGCCAAATACAAATGGGCAAGTGGTTATTGGCTCATGCATTTATTATAGTTGACCATATGGCTGGTCTAGATAAGCGTTATGGTCCTGTCTCGGCAACCTCTGTCTAAGTGGTCAGGAGGAAGTTTTTTTGTGGTGTTGTTTTTTGGGGTTTGGTTTTTTTTGTTTTGTTTTGTTTTGTTTTTGTGGTTTTTATTGATTTTTTTTTTTAAGAGAGAGGAAGAGAAAGGGAGAGAGAAAAATATTGATATGAAAGAGAAATATTAATGGGCTGCCTCCTGCATGACCCCTACTAGGGATCTAGCCAGCAACCCAGGCATGTGCATGGAATCGAACTCGTGACCTTTTAGTGCATGGAACAATGCTCAACCAACTGAGCCAGTCCAGGCAAAAGGCAGTCATTGGACCTGCTTCAGTTTGACCCTTTGTGAAGCACAATCAGTGGACTAAGCTGACCTTCAACTTCTTACTAGCCCCCAACACAGTTGAAAGTAGAATTACATCTTTGCATTAATTCATATGATTAAGATGTAGCTTAATTATTCATGCAGAAAACATTGAAGTGCCTTCTCTCAGCCAGATCTAGGTCTGTGCTGGATGCCATTTGCAATGGTAAATACACAACAGGACCCTCACAGCTCACAGTCTATGGGAGAGAGACAATAAACAAGTAAACAAATGAGGAATAAGTGTGAATTAAAGTGACCACACCCAGCACATGGAAGGAGACTAAGGGAAGATTAGGGGGTGCCTATCTGATGGTTTCCATTTTTCCAACAAGGTGAAGCCACCAGCCAAGCATGCACTCAGGAGATGAGGAAGGGGAGAAGATGTGAGAAGAGAGAAAAAGTATAAAACAGAATAGTCATCTCAGAGGTAAATAGGGAGCTTAAGAGTGTAGAGCTAGATAACCAGGCAGGACTGAGAACCCTCCTGAGGTCTGAGATCAAGAATTTAAGGAACCTGGTGTGCACAGCTGTGGTTGCTTCTAGCTAGGCTCAGCGGCTCAGCGGCAGGCAGAACATGGCACACATCTGGGTTCATCAGGGCAGTGGTTCTCTGACATGTGGGAACTAACCAAGAGGTGTGGTTTTTTGTTTTGTTTTGTTTTGTTTTGTTTTGTTTTGTTTTAAATATTACTGACAGCTAGGCTTCTCCTCCAGAGACTGATTCAATTGATCTACAAAGGAGCCCAGGCATGGGTAACTTTGAAAGCTCTCTGGTATTATTAAAGTGTTTTAGGTTATGGGTTTTCAAAAGAGGATAGTCAAAAAGAAGCAGATGTCTACAAAACAATAATACTGATTGGGCAAGGAACCTAAGCTAGACCCCCAAAAAAAGTGAAGAGAATGTGGGCAGTAAATGATGAGAAATTGGGGTTTTCAATGGACCAAAATGAGGCCAAGAAATGATTAAAGTGGGGGTTCCCTGAACAGTTGCGAGAAGGATAAAAGTCTTAGGTAGGAGCGTGGGCATTAGCATTTCAGATACTTAAGGGATTTTTTTTTAAAGTTGTTACAGTGCAGAAATCTAAGATGTGGTCATGAGAGTGGATGGCTAACCCATAGACAAAAAGAAAAACCCTACAGATGAGAAGAGTGCAGAACTAAGAAGCCAGAATGTGGTGTAGATCAGCCACCCGGATGCTAAGGTTGCCAAGAACCAGCACAGAAGTTGGGGTGGAACAGGAGACTTTAATCTAGGACTTTTTTAAAATCTAGCCTTTTTAAAAATATATATATATATTATTGATTTTTTTACAGAGAGGAAGAGAGAGGAATAGAAAGCTAGAAATATCGATGAGAGAGAAACATCGACCAGTTGCCTTCCGCACACCCCCACGGGGGATGTGCCCACAACCAATGTACATGCCCCTGACTGGAATAGAACCTGGGACCCTTCAGTCCACAGACCTATCCACTGAGCCAAACTGGTTTCAACCACAATTACTTTTCCGTGTGCTATCTGGATTATCTGAAAAAGAATTCAAAAAAATTATTTAAGGAAGCTCAGTGAGACTAAAGAGAACACAGATAGACAATTCAATGAACTTAAAAAAACAATGTAGGAACAAAATGAGATATTCAACAAAAGATAGAAATAATTAAAATTAAGAACCAAACAGAAATTCCGGAGCTGAAGAATACAATGAATAAAATGAAAAAATGCAATAGAGAGCTTCAATATCCAGCTCAATCAAGAAGAAGAAAGAATCTTCAAACTTGAAGTCAGATCTCTTGATAGTTTATCCAGTCAGAGAAGAAAAAAAATATTCTAATATTGCAATGGTAGTGTTTAAATCACTTTGAACTCTAGTGTATAATTTAAAAGACAAATACGTTAAATATTAACTATAGCTATAATATTTTACTAATAGGCACACAATATAATTGTGACATAAATATAAAACATGGGCAAGTAATCATGTAGAACATTTTTGTGCAATTGAAGCTAAATTGTTATCAGTTAAAAATAGACTACTATAAATATAAGATGTATTGTGAAAGCTTTATGATAATCACAAAGCAAAAACCTATAATAAATATATAAATAATAAAGAAACAAATCAAAACATACCACTACCATAAAATCATTAATTCTCAAAGAAGGAGATAAGAGAAAATGCAATAAAGGAACCACAAATTGATCAAAAAGCAAAAATGATGATAATAAGTCTTTACTTCTCAATAATTACTCTAAATGTAAGTGGTTGAAATTATTTTTTAAAAATACATAGAGTAGCTAAATGAATTTTTAAAAAAATAAGACTCAACTATATTCTGCCTTCCAAGAGACTTACTGAAGCTTTAAGGACACTCATAGGCAGCAAGTAAAAGCATAGAAAAATGTATTCCATAAGAGAGTATGGGTAGCTATACTTATTCAGACAAAATAGACTTTAAGACAAGAGCTGTAACAAGAGACAAAGAAAATCTCTATATAATGATAAAGGGGTCAATTCATCAAGAGATTATAACAAATACACACCCACAATATCAAAGGAGCTAAATATATTAAACAATTATTAACAGATCTGAAGGCAGAAATAGACAGCAATGCAATAATAGTAGAGACTTCAATACTCCACTTACAACAATGAATAAATCATCCGGACAGAAATCAATAAGGAAATAATGGACTTGAACCACACTTTAGAGCAATGGATCCAACAGACACATACAGAACATTCCATCTAATAGAAGCAGAATGCACATTCTTCTTAAAGGCACAAAATACATTTTTCAGGATAGATCATATGTTAGGTCACAAAACAAGTCTTAAAATATTAAGAAGATTGAAATTATATCAAGTATATTTTTTTTATTACAAAGGTATGAAACTAAAAATCCATAAAGAGAGGAAAACATGAAACTCAAATATGGGGAAATTTAAAAAATTCTGAATCACCTATGGATTAAAGAAGAAATCAAAAGGAAATTTTTTTAAAATATTTTAGACAACAATGGGAAAAACAAATTACCAAAACCTATCAAATACAGTGAAAGCATTACATCACTCACAAATATTAACTCAAATGATTTAAAAACATAAACATAAGATTTTTTTCACTCCTCCAGACTGAATAGAATGGTGGTTGGCAGGGTCTGTGAGAAAGGAGAAATGAGGAGAAGCTTTCAAGTTTCAAAATGAGTTCTGAGGATCTAAGGTACAGCTTGATGCTATAGTTAATAGCACGGTATTTTATACTTGAAAGTTGCTGAGTGTAGATCTTAAGCATTCACATAACAAAAAAAGAGCTGGTGATGGGTATGTTAATTATTTTGATCTTGATAATCATTTTGCAATGTTTATATATCATGCTGTATGCTTTAAATGTATACAATTACATGTCAATTATTCCTCAATAAAGTTGAAAAATAAAATAAAATTGCAACCCTGGCTCCTGCCACTTCTTATTCCATTCCCCATTGTACCGTTCTCATGGGCCTCATTAGTAACTGATTATTAATGCTCATGTTACATTACATAATGTGTGTGACATATATTATACTTACTTATTATATTCACAGTCTCCACTCCCATCCTAGCAATTAATGACACAAGGTCAGAGATTGTATCTGTTTTGTTCACTGCCGTATGTCCTGTGTTTAGAACAGTGCCAAGCACGTAGGAGATACTCAACCCATACAGGTGTCCCCCCCCAAAAAAAATATACAAACTTTGAATAATTATTCATTCCCATGGGTTAAATCCAAAAAGAGAGAAACCTCAACTGAGCTATTAGCCATTAAAGTAGGTATACATTTTGGGGACGCCCTGTATTTATTAAACAGATGGACAAATAAATAAATGAGTGCCCTGAGGTAAATCCATGTCCAAGCGTTCACCCAAAGAATGAGTTTTTTGGGGGGATAAGGAAACGTAGATCAAAGAACAGGAGGTGGAACCAAAGTATGATTAAAACTTTTAGTCCTTGACTAGAGAGTGTGACTTGATTCTTCCACCCACCATTCGAGGGAGTGAAGAATATTAATGTGTATTTTCTGTCTCCATCTGTGAGGTAGACGATGTGGGTGGGAGGTAAAAGAAATAAGGCAGGGACTAACGCCGAATTCTGCTCTAAGAAAAATGCTTGAACATTTGCAAGCATAATGTTGCTTATCCTAAGCCGGGAGAGGAGATGATGGTCATGTGAATGTTATGGTTTGCTGGATGAAATGTGGTCTCAAGACATGAGTCAGAGTCCCCAAGAAAGTCTGGAATTTCTAATTAAGTTTCCTCAGTGCAGTAGAAAAACATGATCTCATCTCCCTGTATAAGCAGCTATGTTTTCCACGGTAACAAAGCTCAAAATTTCTCTGAAAAGGATCTTACTGGATGAGATAAAAGAAAACGAATGCTCAATCTGTAGTTCTCCGCCTCGTGTCATCATTATTACTTGGTTATAATCCTTAAACAATCTCCTCCATTCATGACGTATTGAACATCATTTTCACTTGCAAAAATATGTTTAAAAGTCAGAGAGAGCCCAGAAGCCAAGTGTTATGTGTGATTAAGGTTTTTATTACATCTGCAACGATGTGGGTGATACCAGTTCATCCCTTGAGATTTCGTGTCCCAGTGAGCAGATTCATACCTCGAACTGGCTCTCAATCTATTCTGCAGTCTGTAGGAGACCAGCCAAAGTTCAACACAGCAAAGAAGCTTCAGTGCGGCCAAGGCTCAAAGGTGGAAATGAACATTGGGCTTGCCCTTCTGGAGAGAGCAGTTTGGAGAAAGAAGAGAAAAGGCATTCTGTGTGTGTGTGTGTGTGTGTGTGTGATGTTTAAGAAGCTTACATGTAAGATTTGAGAAGCTGATGCCCCTAGGAGAGGTAAACTACAACTGGAGAGGTAGGTAGTGGTCAAGCAGGTTGTAAACTACTGAGGTCCTGACAGTTCAGAAAAATCTAAAATAGATGAAGTTAGAACAAGGACTGAAGAGAAAGCCCAGGAAGTAGAGGAAGAAAATAAATGAAGTCCTGCAGAGCAAGAGTAAACCTGGAGGGGCCTGGAATCAAGGGGAGGGCCCCCAGGTCCTCATGGGCGGGTCCAGGGAAGATCAGTCTGGTCAGCTGGCCCAGGCACTGGGAGACAGTGGTACAGATGGGGCTGAAGGTGAAGGTCTTCAGGGAACGATCCTGTTTTTCCGAAATTGGTTTGGGAAGTGAATGAATCAGTGATGGGGCATTCAATGCTTACTCACTCATGCATACAATCACCAAGCACCCTCAGCAGACTATTGATTTGGTGGCCCAGTGAGCCTTTCTCTCCACCTTTGTGTAACCTTCCATATTGATTCTGGGCATCACCCTAAAGCTGGCTTGGGCCAATCTGTCTTGGGCAGTTATGACACAAGCAGAAACTTCATGGCCTGTCCTGATGCTCTGTCTTGTCCGAGCTGCCAGGTAAGAAGTCTCCCTGCCCTGGTAGAGAGACCATGTAGAGAAGGAAGGACCCTGAGACTATAGGGACATACTAAGGAGCCAGCGGAGAGGATGAACCGAGGACTCAGATACATGACCTCACTCGAGCTGCGGCATGAGCATGTGAGGGAAGAAGACATCCAGCCTCTGCAGACGGAAAGAACAGAGACAAGACTTGGAGGGACCTTGGGAGGGTGAGACTGACATGTAATCAGAGGACAGGCTATGGTAGACAGTCTGCAAAGATGGCTGCCAAATTCCTCCCCTCGCTGTACACAAGTGCCCTTCCTCACATGAAGAGAGCGAGTTTATTTTCCCTCCCCTGGAACGGTGCATAGTTCTGTGATTGCCTTAACTAATAGGAGGCAGCATAAGTGACTTCTGGGGCTTCCAAGCCCAGTTTTTGTTTGTTTGATTATTTGTTTTTATCCTTATTGTTGAAAATATTACAAATGTCCCCATTTTTTCCCCACCGAACCCCTCCACCTTGCACCTCTCACCCCCACTCCCAGGCTTTCACCACACTAGTGTCTATGTCCATGGGCTGTGCATATAAGTGCTTCGGTTCATCTTTCCTTGCCCCCTCTCCACTTCCCTCTGACATTCGTCAGTCTCTTCCATGCTATGTCTCTGGTTTTAAAGAAATTTGCAGCTTCTCCTTCCTTCTTAGAAAGCTTACTCTTGGACATATCTCAGAAACCAGTTTCCACACGGAAACTAAAATCTCAAGCCACATGGAGAAGACACCTCAAAGAGAACTATGGGAATAGGCCCAGAAGCCAAAGCTCAGCTCCTAGCTGACAGCCATCATCACCTGCCAGCCTTCTAAGTGAGTCATCTCAGCAGTTCCAGCAGGAACAGCCCCAAGTGACTACAGCTCCCGCCAACCTCATGAGACGTGAGCACCGCCCAGTTGAGCTGTCAGCCTGGAGAACTGTGATAGATATGATTGGTCTTATTTTATGCCACCAGGATACCGGGTGATTTGTTACACAGCTTTGTGTTTCCAAAATCATGACAGATACTAATCTTTGGTATCTGGGAATGGGAATTTTGAATTTCTGGGAATTCTAACAAATTCCTGAAATTGTAAATTATTTTTAATACTTTCAACCTTCTTTATAATCTTTACTCATTATTATGGGTAGTTTTAAACTTTTAATAAGAAATATTAAATTTAGTAATATATATATATTTTTTTAGTAATATTTTTTTAAAGATCTCTAGCCTATAGAGAATATCCAAACACTGGAAAAAGTCAGCTAACATTATTGGGTAATATTCAAATAGATGTACCATTTAGAGCTCCTAGCAAGCACTAACAGTATCACATGTCTAATGGGCTTAGTTTGTTTCCAAAACATGTTATTTCTTGAAGCACCATTCATAGGATTTATATAAAATATACTCTGCATATAGACTTATCCATATTTTTTTTATTTTCAAGGATTCACCAATAGGAGCAGACAGAGCCACAAACTCACACTTATAACATGGCAACAGCTAAAGCAAGTCTGATTGGTTAGGTTTGACCAGTTCTCTCCTATATGTCCCTGTCTCAAATCCCATTAAGTGCTGATCTTTTATTCTGACTCTGAGTTCAGTGTTTTCTGCTCTGGTATTCTATGTGACATCTGTGGATCCCTTAGAAACAGCAACAGTCTTCATGTTAATCCTTATAAAAAACATTATTTCCTTTGATTTCCCAATGTTATCACCGAATTTCCTCAGGATTCAGAAAAACATGTACATTTCCTAAGAAATGCCAAGAAATAATTCCCACATGGAAACACGGGCAGTAACAGGTAATAAGTCCACAATCAACCTGAGTTGCTAGATTCTCAAACTGGTTACAAAACAAGCATAGTTCCTATAATCACGGAGCTTACAATTAAATAAGAAAAACAAATGCAAAACAAATTAGCCAAGACACAGCTATATGATCACAAACCACTATGACCCCCACTTTTCACCTGTGGTTGCCCAGGTGAAGATGGGAAGCTGTCAATGAGAGGAAAAGGTGGATTCTATGCAGGTGATCCTGAAGAAAAGGCCACAGGTCTTTGTACCATAGGAATAGCGACCACAAACTTACCCAAGAGACACAACAATAGAAGTCAGTTGAGAAGACATTTGGGTTTGGGAACTGGACTTAGAAGGGCCATGTCACCCTGTGATATCACCATGGCCGCCACCCTGTGCCACCTGGAGCCAGTATTGCCTGGCTGCTGTTGCCTTCGTGCAAGATCCTTCTTTTACAATATCAGTGCATTTTCTCACCGCTTACCCCTTTCTGTTCAGGCCCATTACTTTTTCTTTATGGCTATAATGACTATCACAATAGATGCTACGTTTCCTGTAATCGGTGGCCATTTCTCATAAATCTTCAACAACTATCTCTGCGGATACCAGTAATCAGCCTGGAAGGAAAGACAAGGATTCCTCCATGGACTTCAAACTAGCATGGTACACCTTCCCTGGAGACGCCCACTTCACCAGGTTAGCTTCACGAGAGGATTCAGTCCAGCGCTCAGATGGAGTTAATGACCCACCTGACAATAAAGAGGGCACTCCAGTAAGCCGACCCCTGAGGACTTGAGAAGGTGCGGTCCTGTGAACTCTTTAAGACATTTGCTGCGAGTTTAATTATGTCTGACTATAAAGTGTGATAAGAAAACGGCCTGGTTAATTTAAGAACTGGTTAGGTTGTGACCAGTTCTCCATTAATTTACGCTTGCTGGCTACTTATAAAAATCTCCTTACACCGTCAAGTAATTTCCCATAGGCAGAGGACAGATCTAATAGTGACCAGAGCAGGACTTAATGCCACAAAACAACCTATTCTAGCCAGCTTCAATCACTCCTGTTGCTACACCTTGCTCACCCCTTGTAAAACACGGCATGATGCCCATGAACCACCACCACTTTGGACTCATTTTGAGATCCCCAAGATGTACGTGGAATTGATATGAGGAGAATGAACAAGAGGAAGAGAAGGGAAGGGACAAAGAGAGTTAAGGTGGTGATTTTTTTCAACAATAGAGTCTGACTCTATTAATATTGGCACATTTTGAGAAGCTGGTGTAACTGTGACATCCTCTCAGAAACCTGACATAGCTAATGAAAATACCTTGGGTTTATATAATGAATTGCTTTCCAAGAATGGCATGCAACTTACAGCTGAGCCTGCTTGACATCTCAGTGTGGAAGAGGAAGAAGAAAAAGACGTGCTGGTATCCTAGGAGTGTGCCTGAGGACACCCAGGCAGCAGCTCAGACTATGGGACTCGCGTGGTGTGATCTTCAGTGCCAAGTGCAATCCTTCCAGCACATAGCTCCCCCCCAAAGTGATTCAACATCATGAATTAATTCATCCCTTCACTTAACTCCAAGTCATCACCCAGATTTGGGGCTTGGGAAGCCCCTTTCCCTGCCTCTCCTGACCCTGCCTCAGAACATTAACCGTGATCAGAGGCTAACCTGAGAATGAACTTGGGGGCTTCAGGGGATCCGTTTATTCCTTTGGAATCTGACCAGATGAATTTTGATCTCAATTAGACATTTTGAAACACAACATAAAATTTTATATGAGTTATTTGATTCTCACACCTCGTAAATTGAATGGAATGAATTTTGATCTACCTAACTCCTCCTGGTAAAAATCTGTGGAGGGTAGACAAAGGGGTTTCCAGTATATTTGATATGAATGTTTCTCAGAGAAAGCCTTACAGGGTCTGGTCCCAAACACTGAGGTGCAAGGAGGGAGGAACAGGGCGGGGGGGGGGGGGGGGGGGGGGGGGAATCTGTCCACACAACAACCTGATGGGTCCAGAAGGGAAATGACACACCATGTAAACCTTTCTAACCCTGTCCAGCCTTTGGGACTTCATAGGCTAATACAAGTTATGTGCAAACACATTAAAGGGAAGTATTGGCTGGCTTTCTAACTCCTGCTTGAAATCCCATACTACCACCCAGATGTTGTAGCTTAGTAGTTGAGCATTGACCTATGAACCAAGAGGTCACAATTTGATTCCTGGTCAGGGTATATGCCCTGGTTGCAGACTCAATTCCCAGTAGGGGGCATGCAGAAGGCAGCAAATCAATGATTCTCCCTCATCATTGTTGTTTCTATCGCTCTCCCTCTCCCTTCGTCTCTGAAATCAATAAAAACATATTATATATATATATATATATTTTTTTTTTACAAAAGAAATCTCATACTACCATTAAGTGTCTCATCTTTCCTCAACCGACCCTTCCCTTTCCCACACTTCTTACACAGGGGTTCTTGACTGACAGGTCCCATGCCCGGGGAGCCAGCCTTGCCTGATCCTCTACCATTAGAGGTAAGAATGTGCCCCTCAGCAAGCCGAGCCAGGTCAATCCAATCTCCATCCACCCAGAGCTCATGGAGTGATCTTTTCCTGTTTGTACTTGTGTGTTTTCTTACCAATAGGATTATAAAATTCTCTTTTAAAATAACTCTACTTTTTTTTCTTTTTAATACCTCAATAGTACCTAACATATGCTTTCTATTTTGTAGATACCAATGAGATTATTATTTTCTATGTCGTCCCATTTTTAATTTTTCCCACAAAGAATGCATTAGTTTGCATTTCCATCAGCAATGTACAAGGGTTCCCTTTTCTCCACATCCTCGCCAACACTTGTCACTTGTTGATTTGTTGATGACAGCCATTCTAACCATGCTCAGACACCCCACGTTTCCCCATTTGGACAACATACTTTTCATGCACCTGCCACTGCACATGCTGAGCCTGTGCCTGGGACGCCTTTCCCAGAGTCTCTGGTCTTCAATCATCTACTCATCCTTCAAGACCCCACCCAAATGGTCCCTCCTAGGTGGCATCTTCCCTTTCCCACCAGCACCACCGAAACAAACGTAGAGCTTACTGTGTGTGTCTGCTTCCCCACCCAAACTCAACACTTCCTGACAGCAGAGATCATTTTAGCATATCTTTGGATCCACACTGCCTCAGAGTAAACACCCAATAAAAATATCTGCTCCATGAAAGAAGAGTGTATCAATGGAAAGTAGACAGAGTAAAGAAGTACAGCCAACAGGAGTCCCTGGAATCACCACCCTGAACTTCAACCAAACCACTAGATTGAATGATAACCTTGACAACAGTAAATTACTTAGAAAAAGTTAAGATACATTTTATACATTTTGTGTTGAAAGGCGAGTAAGTATATAGCAAGATTTTGAAAACTATAAGAAAGTCGTTTACATGAAGCACCTCACCTGAATGAATAGTTAATAAATGGGAAGCTACTATCAACATTATTTACTCAATGTTTTAGCCAAAAGGAATTGAGATTTCTAAGACAGGAAGTCTGACCCCTACCTTCAAGCTTCCCCTCCCTCCCAGTGCTGGCGAAAATAATGAACAACATAAACTGAGGAACAAAAACAGATCCAGAGACAGAGAAGCATCGATCAGACCGTCAAACCTCAGAGAGAAGGTAGGGGAGGGGAGGGGCAAAGGGGAAGAGATGAACCCAAAGGACTTGTATGCATGCATGTAAGCCTAACCAATGGACACAGACACCAGGGGAATGGGGGCATGAATGGAGGGCTTGGGGGGGCGGTGTTATTGGGAGAATAAGGACACATATGTAATACCTTGGTAGATAAATTTAAAAACAAAAAAGATGCCAAAACTGGTTTGGCTCAGTGGATGAAAGGTCCCAGGTTCAATTCCGGTCACGGGCATGTACCTTGGTTGCAGGCACATCCCTAGTAGGGGGTGTGCAGGAGGCAGCTGATTGATGTTTCTAACTATCTCTCCCTTCCTCTCTGTAAAAAAATAAAAAATTAAAAATATTAAAAAAATAAAATAAAATACAATAAAAAGATTCTTCCTTCTGCTGCCAAAGCATGTGGCTCGCTCACCTTTAGCCCAGAGCCTCCCTGGTCCCTCTATCGCCCTCACCCCACCGCCACAGGTGTCCCTCAGGCGAAGGCAAGGTGGGGTGGAGTTTTCGGTCTGATTAAAGGGCCACGAGAAGGTTCTTCCTGAAATCCCACCATTTCTGGGTCTTTCTTACGATTAAAGCACAGGCGCCTCAGTGGCCACTTTACAAATGATCGCATTCACAGAGAAGCACAACGAGCTGCTGCCCTGGGCAAAATCGTCGCAGGAACTGGTCCTGTTTCTTCCCGTACAACCCCGTGGAGAGCCAGGGAGTCTTGATGAAATAAGGGCTGTGAGAGCAAGGGCTTTGGAGCTGCCAGAGTGCGGGGGTGAGGGGGGGTAGAGGTGCTGGGAAGGGGGCAGCCTGGGAAGGTGCCCTGCTGGGGCTTTGAGCCGCCAAAATGAAGCACAGTCACCGGAAAGAGAGAAACATCTGAGGAGGCAGGGGGGACAGTCCCCTCCAAACAGCAGTGCCCAGGGCTGGGCCTGGCCCCGGCCTCTGCATTGGGACAGAGCTGTGCTCCCCTTCCCACCAACAAATACAAAGACGCGGGGGAAAGCCACAGAAAGGGGCCTTTGCATCTGTGCGTGCGGTGCGGCTCCTGCAGGTTCCCGCACATGCCCCTGGGCAGCTCAGGAGGGCATGCCGTCCAGCGCCCTCTTCCCAGAAAGCAAACAGATAACAAAACAAATCCCATCAGCTTCCTCCTCACTGGGTTGAAATTAGATTTTACCCATCACGGGGAGGGGGCTAATTACATGTTAAGGAAGCTTCAAGGACAACGCCTTGTTTACTTTCTTCTGGTGTCCACAGAGGAGCGGACAGTGGCGTTCGGATGCAGGGCGGGGAGGGATGGGCAGCTGGCTGCTGCTGCCAACCGACGGCTCACCGCCTGATTCAGAGCGAGCACAGCAAACAGCACAGACACTGGAATCGAGTGCCTTCAACCCTGTCCAGGCAAGCTGCCCACTGATTTACAGCAACTACATGTTTGAATGAAATTACCTCCCACATGGATTGATCCCCGGGTCTAAGAGTTTTTTGTGTGTGTGTTTTTCTAAAGGCCAACATTTCTTGATTGATTACCAGGCACTAAGAAATCATATCTTATGCTAAGATGCTTCATCACCACCCAGTGAAGTAATATTCTTAAACCCGTTTATCAGGGGTGGAAACCAAAATGTGAAAAGCTAAACAGTATAACTAAGGTCCGTCAGCTGCTGAGCAAGGAGGACATCAAAGGCCCTACCTTTCCCAGGGCAAAGGGGGCTCCATTACTGACTCACCTGGCTGCCACGTTTCACACAAAGTGACCCTAAAAGAAAACTCAAAATGCCAGGCTGGTCACAGCACCAGCACCTCTCACCGGCTCCAACTTCCTGGCTTGGTCTTGTCCCAAGGAAACGTCTGATCCCCAGGCCAGACCTCCCGGGTGGTGGCTGTGTCCCTGGGAGTCGCTGCTGGGTGCAGCAGAGGGAACACTGCGTGCAAAGCGTGTAGGATCGGAGCAGGCTGTGCTGTACGATTCACAGGCCTGTTTGTGAGAGCTCGTACGGAATTCCCCACGCTAAGCCAGGCCAGAACCGAATCAGGACATGCTGGGTTATGAGGGCCTGCAGTGATGACTCTCCCATCACTGATGTTTCTCTCTCTACCTTCCTCTCTCTGAAATCAATAAAAATATTTTTTTAAAGAAATAAGGAGAGACAACAGTACTGTTAAGTTGTGAACCTCTTACATTCTTAATGAATAAACATAACATTATCTGGCACATTATTTTGATAAACGGCGTGACTTTTGTTGAGCGCAGGAAGCAGTTGTGTGAAACGTTGTAGCTTTACTATTGAAAAGAGAGGTGGGAACAAGGACTTCCTAATTTGGGGGATGAAACGGGACTCAGAAGGGAACAGCGATGGCCCCCAATTCTATGCTTCTTTTTCCCTGTGCCGGCTTAAACAGAACCCCAGCTTTGGGGCAGATTTCCTAATTTCCGCTTTTTGCCACACAAAGTGCTAGCTCACTATATCGGAAGTCATCATCTTTAATCCACTGCAGGTGCTTTCCAACCCGTTTACAGCTGCTGACAATGGCCACACAGGCTGGTCTGAGAGGGAGAAGTTACATGGGGGGCTGGCTCAGCGGGCAGCGGGGGACTGAAAGGCCAGGGCGACACTGAGCTCAGGAAGCACCCAGGGCTGGGGAAGAGGAAAGGCTCGCACAGGGGCCTGGACCTCTGGGAGATGGGAGATGACCAGCCAGCTGGATTCTCTGGGTCACAGACCTTCTGTGCTGAACCCCCTGGGTCCCCGGGAGCCTGGGGTGGCTGGTCACTCGTAGGTCATAGGAAGGAGAGTGCCTGGCTGGTGGTAGTGCCTCAGGCACTTCGAGGAGGGACCCCACCGAGCGGGAACCCAGATCTCTGATCAGAAGGAACCTGCCAGCTGCACCGGGCACCTCCGAGCTGGTCCAACAGGTCAGGCTCCCAGGAGCGCAGGGAAAAGCTGGAAACCAGGACCGAGGGCTGCTCCTGAAGGCCTGTCCGCAGAGCCTAACAGGGCGGAGAAGCCACGAGACAAAGCAGCGCAAGGGGCGTGTCTGGAGCTGTCAGCCCCGGCCTGCTGCCCAGTACAGCCACCGGGACGTGCTCCGCTCAGCCTCGCTCCCAGGCCTTCTCTTTCTAGCATCTTCTAGCTGAGGAAGCCCGAGCCCTCTTAGAGTCCCGCTCCCAGCCCTCATGCTGGCTCCGGCCAGAGCAGCCTGCGTTCGGTTTCTCCTCACTATGTAAGGTCTGCCTGTTTTGCTCACGCTTTGCGTTTTCACAACCAGGATTTTTGCTCATGTTTCAGCGGCTGCATTCAAGAATTTTACCAACAAAAGCATGCAAGCTCAGGAGGGCAGCATGATGCACAGGAAAAGGTGCAAGGCTGAGCCGGAGGACGAGAGAGGAAGAGACGTGTGTTGTGTTGTGCTGTGTTGTGTTGTGTGTGTTGTGTTGTGTTGTGTTGTGTTGTGCTGTGTTGTGTGTGTTGTGTTGTGCTGTGTGTGTTGTGTTGTGTTGTGCTGTGTATGCTGTGTTGTGTTGTATTGTATGTGTTGTGTTGTGTTGTGTGTGTTGTGTTGTGCTGTGTTGTGTTGTGTTGTGTGTTGTGCTGTGTGTGTTGTGCTGTGTTGTATTGTGTGTTGTGTGTGTTGTGTTGTGCTGTGTTGTGTTGTGTTGTGTGTGTTGTGTTGTGCTGTGTGTTCCCCAAAGGTTATTATAGCCGCCTGTGAGGCACCCTTTGCCGCAACTGCTGTCTTGGTAGCACAGGGGTTAGTGACTTTGTGACACAAAAAACCTCATTTGAGCAAACACGGTTTTGCATTTTGGTGATGTTGTTCCCCTGTGTATCCAACACAGAAGGACAAGTTTATGCATCAGGGACAGGCACCTGGTCAGGGGGGTGAGTGTAAGAGCGAGGACCGTGCTCTAGCCCAGTGGTTGGCAAACTCATCAGCCAACAGGGCCAGATATCAACAGGACGATTGACATTTCTTTTGAGAGCCAGATATTCTAAACTTAAACTTCTTCTGGCGCCACTTCTTCAAAATAGACTCGCCCAGGCCGTGGCATTTTGTGGAAGAGCCACACTCAAGGGGCCAAAGAGCCGCATGTGGCTTGCGAGCCGCAGTTTGCCGACCATGACTCTAGACCTCCAGCAGAGAATGGCAACTCGGGGCCTCGCCTGGTCCCACGTGACGCCTCCGGATGTGCCTCTGCTGGAAGCAGCTGCAGAGAGAGTCTCCCTCCTCCCTCCCGCTTACCTATCAGAGCACTAAGCCCGCACCCCTGGGGAGGGACTTGGTGGCGGTGGGTGCATCTCTGCTCACTAACTATAGACATCAGACTCCTCCACTGGGGGCTTTCCGTCCCAGGAATTCATGAATCCCACACAGCAGCCCCATCGGGTGAGCAGGAAGGAGCGCTCTGGGTTCAGGCGGTGCCGCCCGGTGCCCGGATTGCACCCCTTCCCCCCTGCGTGCAGCACCTGCCACCCTCCTGCTGCCCCAGGTCTCTGTGAGGGCCTAGCGACCAGACGGAACACTGGAGCCCTTGATCTGCTTTTTCTGCGCTTTCAAAAGCCCAGTGTCTTGCTATAAAGGCCTTTAATGACTTTCAACTTCAAAAAAACACCAAATTATGCTACGATTTATCTGAACTAAATTATTTTGGGGATTGTTTCATGTGTTCATGCTCCGGCTGCACTCACATTACAATTCCTGGGAGGGTCTCGGGTGTAAGATCGGCCGCGCAAAATAGGTCACCGCAAGCCGCAGCCTGGTTCCTGCGGCCTGAAAAGATTTGTATTTCAGACGTGGGCAACTTCCTGTGACAAAGGCACCTTTTCAGAGGCGGCTGCTGCTTGTCTGAGCACGCTGCAGGGGGCTGCCGTCCAGGGTCCCTCCCACGTGTCACAGAGGGCTGCTCATCCGGGGACTGCCAGCAGGCCCAGACATAAAACGTCATCATCGCTCCCGTTGCATCCAGCTTTTCAGTTGATGGTGTGATTGGATGGGCACCCACGGAACAGGAACACAGAAATCCCTGCTTTGAAAAGCCCAGAGAATCCGAAAGAACTCTAAAATTCTTCCAGATCATTCTTCCGTTGCAGCCTGGTGGAGAGTATTTTCCACATCTTTGCAAGAGGGTTTCCTTCCGGCTCAATTTACCCACCACGGTCACAGGCCTGCCTGAGCCTTCTGCCTTTACAGACACGGAGCCACAATTAAAGTGAAATCCAAGATGTGAGAACAACTGTAGGGGCCACTCGCACCCAGCAGCAGCAACCTCATGTGGCCCAGGGTCAAGGGCAAATGCTGCGACCAGCCAGCTCTGAGTCCTGCGGGTAAGGGTTCCTCCCCGGACCAAATGGCTCAGACAGGCTCTGTTTCCAGTTCTTGTAAAGGTAGCGAGAAGTCGTGACCCACCCCTATAAATAACCAGTGAGCTAGAATCCCGGCAATGAGCTCCAATGCCTTTGGGTGGGAAATTCACAGAAACAGCATCAAATCGGGAGGTGGACAGCAAAGCCAACTTGCTTCTTGCTCTACCTCCTTCCCATTCTATATTTCCATTCTATGAGCCGTCTGGCAGGGGGAAAAGCGCCCCCTCCTGCCTATGGCCATTGTGGCATCCCTACTCCTGATACAATCCTCACGTGAGAGCCTACCCTTCATACCAACCATCTGTCATACCCCAGCTCTCATCTGACCTTGGTTAGAGAAGCGATTGTCAACCTTTTTTATCTCATGGCACTCATAAACGAATTACTAAAATTTGCAGCACACCAAAAAAACAATGTATTATATTTTTTTTGCCGATCTGATAAAAAAAAAAAGTAGGTGTAATTGTTATTCATCCCTGCACCCGAAAATGTAAGTACAGACTCATTTTTAATAGCAAATGTCCATCAATAAAAGATGAGTTAAAGTATGTCACATCCAAAGTGCAGATGGTGATGCAGGCATGAATGGTTAATTTTTTTTTTTAATATCATTGCTTTAGATTTTTAAAATATATTTTTATTGATTTCAGAGAATGGAGAAGGAGAGAAAGGAGAAAGATAGAAACATCCATGATGAGAGAGAATCATTGATCAGCTACCTTCTGCTCACCCCACACTGGGGATTAAGCCCACAACCTGGGCATGTGTCCTTGACCAGAATCAAACCCGGGACCTTTCAGTCCATGGACCAACACTCTATCCACTGAGCCATGCCAGCTAGGGCTGAATGGTTGAAACCAAAATAAATTGGTAAGTGAAATGAGTAGATGCCAAAGAGTACAGAAAGGATGCCCGTGGGGGTTTCAGAAGGAGAGGCTCATACAGCCCTTGTACGTGAGCAGACTGTTTCAGAAGGGTTTCCTGAGAACGTGGGAAGCGTGGTTATCCGAGGAAGCATATCTAGAGACCGGGGTATGTTGGAAAGGAGATCTATGTTCGCTACATGCCCTTTTGCACTGTTTGAATTATTTTCACCACTGGAAGTATTACATTTTCCATTCAAAACTAGACAATTTTTTTCCTATGTAATTAGGATCAACATTCACCAATTCAACAGCATGACTTAGCTAATACTTGCTTCCAGGCATCTATTCCAGATGAGTGCAATGTTGAGCCATAGGACATGGGCCAGGAGCCTGGTTTTTCCTAGGACCGTGGTCAGCAAACTGCAGCTCGAGAGCCACATGCGGCTCTTTGGCCCCTTGAGTGTGGCTCTTCCACAAAATACCACGGCCTGGGCGAGTCTATTTTGAAGAAGTGGCGTTAGAAGCAGTTACTGTTGATACTTGGCTCTGTTGACTAATGAGTTTGCCAACCACTGTCCTAGGATAGCACACAGAGAAACATACACATTTCAACTGATCTGTGCAAAATCTCTTGATAAGGTTGCTTGCTGGCCTGGGCAGCCATACTACTGGGCTCAAGTTTCTCCACCTCAAGGGAAGACAAGAACGTTTTTGTTATTAATAGAACAACCTGGTGAAGAATATATAGTTCAGAGGGTGAGCCAAGCCAAACAACAAAACTCGTGTGGCTAGAGCATTACATTTTTAATAATATGTATTTGTTGTTCTGTTTCACCTCCCAGGCATTGGTGTACAACACTTAAGGAAACTGTCCATATTTTAAAGCAGAAGCATCCCGCATAACTGAAGTCGCTAATTATACAAAAACGAATTAGTAAGTGAAAAATGCAATTAGATGTTTAAAATGTTACTGATGGCTCCCACTAACAAAACAAACTGTGAGTTATACTTTTCAGCAAGGGATTCAGGCACCCGTTCTATAGATCGCATGTCCTTGAGGAGTATCAGATGTCCTCAAGATGTGGAATCTGATTTAACTGAAAGTCAGAGAGGGAAACTTTGTAGCCAGGCAATCCTCCGTCGGCTCCCTTTCTAAAGAGGATCAAAAAGCCTGCGCTCTCCCAGCGAAGGTTAGCAATCATGTATGCGGAATAAATTATCTGCATTTAGCTTCTTGCAGCCCGGGGCACAGAGGAGCTGAGCAGTGCGGAAGGCTGTGTACCCCAGTGTGGACTAGCACACCGGGACCGAACCAGGCTGGGGACATCAGATCTGACCCCAAGCCCAGTTTGCCATTGGCTTGGTGCAAAGCCCGGTCTCTGGCTCAGCTGTGAACAGAAGCCCCTTCCCGCAGTCTCCACATCTTCCTAGTCTCCACCCACTCACCTTGCATGACAGGAGCGTGTGCTCCAAGAGGTGCTACTGAGACAGGTGACACAATATAATTAATTCTCTAAACCAGAATGCACTCCACATCTAGGAGTGCCTGTAAATGCTGAGCCAAAACCTCTAAGCAGACGTGGTAGGCAGCGTGAGATCCGTTCCAGAAAGATCTGCTACAAGTATCTCCCTCCGTGAGCTGGAGTCCCTTGGGGGCGGGGAGAAGGTGTGTCTGGCTCACCGTCCTTGTCAGTTGAGGGAGCCCCGCCCACACACTCCTCCCCGTGATGGACTCACAGAAAGCAGAGACCACCGTGAGGAGCACGGGCCTCCGCTGTCGAAAAGGCAAGCACATTAGCATGTTCAGTCACCCCGTGAGCTCATCTTCAGAGCATTGGGGACCGTTATTCCAGCACATCCTCGGTGAACTTTCCAGAAAGGCTAATTAAAGGATCCATTAAAATGCTTACCAGAAAGCGGGGGTTTATCACAGAATCTTATTCCCATTTGAAGAATTTGCAAGACGTTGGCCCTGCCTGCTCCTGACCACCTTTCGTTCCCTTCCCTGTGATCTCGCGAGACGCACAAAATTAATTAGGGAGCTCCTTGTTCTCCTTTTATCGTAACTGAGGCATCTCATTATCGGCCCCTTCTTGGATTCTGCTTGCTGCCAACTGGACGAGGTAACCAGAAGAAGGGGAGGCTGACACCCCTCTGTCCCACACCTCCCCAGAAAGTTCCTTTGGGGCTCAAGTTCTTCATCAGAAGTTCTTCTTGGATCATTTTTAGGTCTTTCAACAGCCTTCAGCTGGTGTCCTCCGAAGCGGAGAACGCACAAGTTGGGGATGCATGAACCCAATAGGATATGGGGGGGAAACACCTTATCCTGCGGGAATTCATCTTCTGTATGTGTCTTACAATAAATAAAACACATGAGGGCAGCAATGCTTATACGCCTCTTATGAGTAAAAGTCAGTGAGCAGGAATGAGGAATGTGGGCGCAGCAGGCTCAGGGAGGCGCTGAGTGGTCAAAAGGGCGGGGCTGGCCTGGAAACCTCGCGTCCCTGTAGGCCCGGCTGCACCTGCTAGGGGCACCAGCCCCATTAGCCGCTCCAGAAGCACCCCACGCCTGAAAAGAGGGAAAGGCCACTAGACCTCATCAAGATTCCGAGTCCCTGGCCACTCACATGTGGAAGCCTTAGGGATGAGCAAGGGAAAATGCTAAATAGGCCTAGCACAATATTTTCCCCAGAACTGGGAAAACGGCAGACATTAAGTAGGAAACGCCACCCTAACCTGCAAGTTTAATCCACTGGATGTATGATAAACGACCCTAGTCCCATGGTCGGCAAACTGTGGCTCACGAGCCACACGCAGCTCTTTGGCCCCTTGAGTGTGGCTCTTCCACGAAACACCATGGTCTGGGCGAGTCTATGTTGAAGAAGTGGCATTAGAAGAAGTTTAAGTTTAAAAAATGTGGCTCTCCAAAGAAATGTCAATCGTTATCCTGTTGGTATTTGGCTCTGTGGACTGATGAGTTTGCCGACCACTGACCTAGCCTTCTCCTTTCCCCAGGATTTGCACCATCTCTGCTTTGTAACTCTTCCGTTGGAGTTCGTTGTTGTCGTTGTTTTAGGTATAAAATAACATGTGGCTGCCATAAAAATAAACAGAAAAGAGAACAACTATGGCGGTATTTTCCCAAAAGAATAACAACTCCAGGGTGGGGAATCTACTGAGGGAAGCGTACCGGCAACATCATCACAATTAGTACCAGGCTGGCCCGGCTCCGAGGAGCCGGTGGCCGGGAAGGAGAGTCCTGGGCTCTGTGCCACGGCGGGTGCCACCTGGGCAGGGGTCCACCCCATCCACCGCAGGCTGCCAGCGCCCAGCTCAGGGACCTGCCCCCAGCAGGCACTCGGTGGATGAGGGTCAGATAAAGAACATGTTACTCCACAGGACAAAATCCATCTCTTCTTTGTAAAAATACGTCAGTGAAGAAATCAGAATAGGAAAATCAGCAAAGTCCAATAACCTGTCTGAGATTCCCTTTCCTCGCTCATTCCTTGGACAAATGTTTATTGAGCCGTGCTCAGGGCCAGTCCCCATGCCAGGCACAAGGGGCACACAATTCAACCCAAGGATGACCTCCTAGGAGAGAGGAGCGAGCAGGAGGTGGCTCAGATACAGGGTGAGACAGTGAACACGATGAGTCACGGGTGCAGGTAAGCAGAGCTCCGAGCAGGCACCCTGTGAGCCAGGACCTCTCCCGGGAGGAGGTGATGTCTCGGCTGGTTGAACAGACAGCTGAGTGTTTCCTCTGGGAAGGAGAGTGAAAAGGGAAAATAATGAAAAGGACCTGCAATGTGTTCATTCTTTTAAAAAGAAAGACAGCAAGGTATTCATGGCTGTTTATTCAGAATTGTGAAACAACATGGATGTCTGATTTTTTTAATTTTATTTTGAGGAATGTTGTTCACCTTAACTTCTTGGGGTAGGAGAATGAGAGGTAAGTGGCAGTGAGCCTAGCAGTGAACAAGTGCTCCTGGGAAAGGCCATATCAGCAGAGGTATAGGCAAGAGAACTCCGGTGGTTCTACAAAATGGTTATGGCCATGTCTGCCCCACCTGCCGCATGAGAATTTTAGCCAATTCCAGTTGGAAAAAAGAGAGAAACGTGAAAATACTTTGTAAACCATCTAGCTCTGTAGTGAGATTTTTTTTCAACTCTTTAAGACGAGGTTACACTGTATCTTATACTTATTCTATTCGGTAACTAATATAAGATGATTTCAAGCAAGTCAAATTGCTGCTTTTCACCATCAGTTTTGAGACCCAGGAGATATTAATGTCTAAAGCTTGACTGAATAAGTCAGGACCGAAAGGGACAGGCACTGTCGGTCACACGGCAGTAAACTTCTGAGGACCAATAAGGCGCCAGACATCAAATTCTCTGTCAATGAGTAACCCCTGTCAGCCATCGCATAAAGGATCCTGGGGACCTGCTTCAATGACAAAAGTTCCCTGAATACTACGAGCATTCCCCCTCCCCTCCGTCTCTGCCTTCACTCCGCCGTCAACTATCAGCGGAAAATCGACTTCATTATTTCTGATGCTTGGCCCGTCGTCTCTCGAAAGCAGTCAGAGGGAATCCCTGTGGGTCCGGATGGAGGGAGCCATCCTTCACACGCTCCCGTGTGTGATTTGGAGAGCGGAAGGACACGGACAAACCACGAGGAAGAGAAATGTGTGTCCCGCAGAGTGCAGTCGGCGCCAGGAAATGTCACTGCAGGGAGCTGAAACTGACGGATGGGAACTAGACCGGCTTCCTCATAGCACCTCACCAGCTCACAGGGAAAACAAAGCTGTTCCGAAGCTCTAGCCCTTTTCCTCACCGATTTCCTAAGGTGACAGGATGGAAGGGATGTTCAGAGGTCACCGCCCCAGCCTCCGGCCGGGGCCAACGAGCATTTTGCCAGACGCGGTAAGAGGGTGCACGTCCTGTTCTCTTTGGCTTTGTGTTTTTTAAACACCGGAGATATGTAAGCATCTCTTCGCTACCTGGTCGGGGCTCAATCAAGACTTGAGCCACAGAACGTCCACCGACTTGTAGGTGAGACTCATTTGCTTTTGCTCAGGTCCCTGCACACCGTGACCAGGTGATGGCTGTTGTGACAATGTCGTGTGATACGCTCAAAAGTAGTTACCGCCTTCTATTTCCAGGGGCACGCTAAACTAGACACACTAACCAAACTGCTTGCTCTCCAGGACGAAAAATGCTCAGGGAAAGCTAAAAGCTCTCTCTGAGCCTGCACCCGTGAGCTGGGATGGAAGTAAGCCACACGCAGAAGCCAGAATCAGACAGCCAGTGCCCACTGCTCTGCCAGTTCAGGCAGCCGATGCCCTCTGCTCTGCTGGTCCCCGCTTTCGGAAACGGTCTCTCCTGTGCTGAGGGGGCAGACCCTGGGCCTCCCCTTTGCTGCATCCTCATGGTCTACACCAGGCATCTGTCAAGGGAATCAAATCCAGATGGCTTCCTTCTTGATCATCCACAACCAATTCCCGCCTCCTATCTATCTGCTAAGCACCTTGAGTGTGCCCATACCTCGTCACAACATTTCACAGGCGATATCTTATTCCACTTAATCCTCACGATAGTGCTATAATGTGGATATCTGTCATGCTTGCAGATGATAAAATTGTGGCGCGACTGAGATAAAGGATTCCGTGACAGATGCACCACTGGCTGAGATGAGTCCCGCTGTGCACACCTACCCCTGCCTCAGGCCAACGACTCCGCTTGTTCCACGTGGCCACCTGCTCCCTGCCAGAATCCCGCATCAAGAGGGACCCGCCGCAGGATGCCCACACACGCACGTCACGTGAAAGGGCTTAAATCCAGAACGCAAGGACTAAACGGAGATGGGAGGCAAAAGAGCACCTGAACCAAGGTTCAAGTGGTAGAATGTTTATTGGAATTGGGCAGCTCCGAGTTGGAGGCTGCTTTTCAGACTTCACAATTCAAGTGTTACACGTGGCAGTTCTAAAATTACTTCCAAACACACTAGCTTGTTTAAACCATTAAGCAAAATTATCAGAAGTCTACTGGGTGTGAATGGGTGCTTTTCAAGTCCAGGATGAAGGGCCTTAGAGAAATATTCTTATTATACAAGAATATTAATATATTAAAATATGTATATATTAAAATATATATTTATATTTTATTGTATATTAATATTTTAATATATTTATATACTTTAATATATTAAAATATTAATATATTTCAGAAGGATGTTCAAGAAATGACTATGGCCAAAAGAGAAGTCAAATGGATAGTGGTTAACGGTGAACTGAGTATCCCCAACTGTAAGTATGATTCAGCATCATATTCCCCAGAAAAACATTTTGACTTGGAATTATACGCTGAACAACATATTCTCACTCAAAAACATATTGAAATATAAGCAGCTTTCACAGCGCGTGCTTTTGGAATCACCGAATTTTGGCTTTGTTGAAATTGCTTCTCCCATGGCTTCCATTTCTTCTGCAAACACAGTTTGATACCCAAATTGTGAAACAAAAACAGAATTTTCCTCATGGCAAAGGATTGCATGCAATTAGATTCAACATATTTTGAAAACCAACTATAGACAAGCTCTGTGCTAAACATTCTAGCATATTTAAGGCTGAACAAGGCATGTTTCCAAACATCAAGGAGGCAACAAACACACACAGCATAAGACAAAGCAGACGTGGGCAGCACTGCCCGATGTAGACACAAATTTATGTACATCCAGAGAGGGGGCGGGGCCGGAACCAAGGAGACCCCCGGGGTGTGCGCACTGGCCCCGGAAGCCAGCGGAAGGGGAGCCCAGGGCCTTCCTCTGAAGGGTCATGTGAGCAGACTCCTGAGCAGGAGGAAGGAAGCAGCCACACTCCCACAGCAGACATACATGGCATGTTGGTGCCCTGGGGCTGCCATAACAAATTGCCACAAACTTGGCGGCTTCAAACGACAGGAATTTAGTTTTTCATAGTTCTAGAGGCCAGGAGTCCAAAATCAAGGTGAAAAAAAAAAAAAAAAAAAGCCCAGCCAGCATGGCTCAGTGGTCGAGCATCAACCTATGAACCAGGAGGCCATGGTTCGATTCCCAGTCAGGGCACAGGCCCAGGTTGCAGGCTCAATCCCTAGGACGGACATGCAGGAGACAGCCAATCAATGGTTCTCTCTCATCATCTCATCATTGATGTTTCTATCTCCCTCTCCCTCTCCCTTCCTCTCCGAAATCAATAAAAATATCAAAAAAAAAAAAAAAAAAAAACCAAGGTTTAAGAGGATTGGTTCACTCTAGAGACTCTGTGTGAGAATCTCTTTCATGACTTTCTCCAAGCTTCTACTGGCGGCTGGCAACCCCTGGTGTCCCTTGTCTTGTGGCCCAACGCCAATCTCTGCCTCTATCCTTATATGGCCTTCTTATCCCATGGCTTCTGTCACCCCTCCACTTCCTTCTCTTCCTTTCCCTTCCCTTTCCTTCCCTTCTCTTCTCGGAACTTATTTTGGTTTTTGGACCTGCTTAAATCCCAAATAATCTCATCTCAAAATCCTCACCTTTTCAAAGACCCTTATTCCAATATGTCTCATTCTGAGGTTCATGGTGGACATATTTTTGGGAGGATACATTTTAAGTCTCTGCAAGGTATCTCTCACATCAACGTATAATTTAAAAAATAAATTTTCCTTGTATTTATATTTTGGTTATAAATTGAATCAAAAATACCCACCCAAAATTTTTCAAAGCATTTACTCGCAAAGATATATGTACCCCTGTGTTCATTGCTGCATTATCCATGGTGGCCAAGATATAGAAATAACCAAAGCATCCTCTGATAGAGGACTGGACAAAGAAGATGTGGTACATATACACAAGGGAATACCACTCAGCCATAAGAAAAGATGAAATACTACCATTTGCAACAACATGGATGGATCTTGAGAGTACATGCTAAGCCAGATAAGTCAGAAAAAAAGTCAAGAACCATATGATTTCACTCCTAGTGGGATATAAAACTGAAATCAACAAAAGAGAAAATAAGACAAACAAAAACTCAGACACAGACAACAATATGGTGGTGACCACATGGAAAGGGGAGATTGGGGGTAGTAAAAGGTAAAGGGGTTCAAATATATGACGACAGAAAATTTGGCTTTGGGTGGTGGGCACACAATAGAATATACATAGAATTGTTCAGTTTAAACCTATATAATTTCATTAACCAAGGTCACCCCAATAAAGTCAAGTTTAAAATATCCAAGCAATAAATTCTTAAAGACAATTTGATTGCCATTTTTCCGAAATTAATGTTTAACTGGTCGGCAGGGTTTTGAGCTCCTGGCCAGGTCCTAGTGGCCGATTACTGAGGGAGACTGTCCCAAACCCCCCTCCCACCACATGTGGGAACAACCAGCCATCCGGTATTACTGCATCACCAGCTGTCCCCAAAATTGGCCGTATGTCATGCAGCCTGGTGTAACCCTTCACCTCCTGTACCAAGAGGAGACCTGATCTCCATATTTAAAAAATGCCCTTCGAAATCCTATGCAAGAGACGTGAACCAAAAGCATTGTAAAGATCAGGGAAGAAAATAAAGTCTAAACTTAAACCCAGAATTTGTCTCGTGCACAGAAAGTATTTAGAAGCTGAGTCTTAAGAATGGGTTTTGTAGGGCATTTCATAATCGTCTTAATTATTGGATTAGAAGGGCAATTCGATGCTCTTTGGGTGCTGGAGAGAGAACTCCTTGGTAACAGTGTCGAGTGATGGACAGGTTTTCAGGCGCCTGCCCTTGTTTCTGATGCTGTGACTTAAGTGTGAAATTGATCTGAAGTCCGCCTGGGTCTTCCATCAAGGATGCTCAAATGTAAGCAACGCCTTTTCATTTGCCCTAATTCAGTACAAAATATCCTTTTGGTGTGCAAAACTCAAATGCAATCTCTTAGGCTGGAGAGTCCACGTTTATGTCATGCTATAATCATAGCAGTTCTAAACTGATTTAACACACTGAAGAAGTTAATTAACATCATTTAAAAGTGCATCCAGTCAAGTATAACATGTGACTCAAATAAATAATCGAATGAACTTTCCTACTCCAGGGGTGACATGTTCCCAAGGCTGTCCTCCTTCAGCAGGCCTGGTCCATGCGTGTCTGAAACCCCGGGCACCAGCCGCACTAGGTGACTTTCGTGAAGGTGTAAACCTATACGGCAGGCTATTAAACAACTTAAGTTTCACGGCTGACATGGATGTATACCAATGTACATCCTCTAAAAAGATGTACAAAGGTACATCCTCTAAAGAGATGGTGCATGAAATGATCTGAACAGTCAATAATGCAAGCAAAATGTATGGGCTTGAGATAAGAGAGCAGAAAACAAAATTAATGCCTTCCACCTATTAGCAGCACGCAGCAGGTTCATAATAGACGGCATTATAAACTTGAACAAGTGGCATCACTCAGACACCTCAGAGAAACCGTCACCCTGGCAGTAACTGCAAGAATAGCCGTCCCCCAAATGAGTATGTGTGGCTTTCGCTTGGCCACTGAAGGCATTTTACCACCTAGAAGCTACTTAGGAGAGTTGTGTGGGGTGCGTTCTGATTGCAAAATTTTTGAAGGGGGCCGCCAAGCATACTAATAATTATCATTAAGTGCATAAGGTTTAGATGATGAAGAAAGTCAATATGTCGCCATCAACCTTCACACACAAAACAGATGCAGGAAGGACAACCCCATCAGCTGCCAATGGACAATTTCTCGCCTTGAAAGGAATGAAATTGAGTGCAATTAACTATTGCTATCTTGTCGTCCACACCGTTATGTTTATGCCCCGCAGGTTAGGCCAGTTTCTGTTTCAGAAGCAGGAAAGGGGTTGGAGGGGAGCATTTGGTGTAGCAGGTGGGTGAGCGCATGGGCTGGGGGATCAGAGCGACCTGGGTTTGATCCACACCTTTACCGCCTATTAGCTCCTTCGTTTAACCTCTCTGGGCCTCTGTCTATTCGTCTGTGAAATGAGATTAATTACAAGTACCTGGCGATGGTGTTGTGAGAGTGAAATAACAGATGTTTGGAGTTATCCCTGAATAAACTGTTTCTATATGTGTGAATATGTTCGTCCTTATACTGAATTTCTCAGAGACTAGTAAATTAGCATAAGCATTCCAAAGCCAGGTCAGTCCTTAATAGTCTCTGTTTATTACGAAGATGATAATGTTCGGATTCACAGCAGTTTACTTAAAGAAGCAAATGGGCCCTGCCTGTGTGGCTCAGTGGTTGAGTGTTGACCTATGATTCCCAGTCAGGACACATGTGTTCAGGTGTGATGGTGGCTCAGGCATATATATATATTTGTGTGTGTATGTGTGTGTGCACGCGTGTGCATATGCATAAAAAACTGTCTATCATTGGGTGATGTGCATTCCTGTTTTTACTTAATTGCTTTGGTATTTTTCAGATTTTACTTTGATAAAGAAAGCAACCCAAATATGTTGACAATGACTATTCCCGCAAAATAACACTTTCCTTTTTATTTTAAAGCATTTTATGCCTACAAGTGAGTTTATGCAATGGCATAGTAAATACCTAAGTAGCTACCACCAAGTTTGCACAAGTCTATTTTTGGACAACTTTGCTTTTAGCACAGGGGAGTAAAAGTAGGTCATCCTGCTGAAACACTCTGTGGATTTACCCCCCAGTAATGAGAGGGTTCTTTCTGACATGCTCAAACTCAGTTTTTAACTGCCCGGCCTATCTCTGAAAACACCCCTGCACCAGTCATAGTAACAACGCAGGACAAAGCACTGTGATTTTTCCCTCTTCGCAGAGCTGTTATCACGGCCGTGGTGAGCTGGCTGCAGGGCTGGGCTGGGCCTGCACACTGCTCACCTTCCAGCTCGCCTTCCAATTTCCTTAAATCTCTTTGCTTCTATCAGCCACAGGGAATGGGGACACTTACAGGTAACCACTGACAATCTGAGGAGAAAATACAGAGAAAAGCTGTGTAAAGCAAGTGGCTCAGATTATAGCTGTTGACTTCGAATATTATTTGATAGATGAGGCCACTGCAATTATCTCCTGCTCATGGGTTCCATTACTGGAACAATGAGCACACAGAATGAGGGCAATTTCCCCAACAATGTATAGGACCACTTAACTTCGTCAAGAGCCATTTCTGCCAGTGAGGTCCTCCCGGCACAAGACGTGAAGAGAAAGCGCGTGCGGCCTGACGCAGCATTTAGCTCACACACATTAGCTCCTTTTGTTATTTTTGCCATGCTCCAGTTCAGGCCAAATTGCAAATTATTTTTAACTTAAGCGTTTGTTTTTAAAACGCAGTCATGGAATCTACCATTTTCTCCTAAAATGAAGTAAAAGGGGGGGAAATAGTCCTAAAAAAATGTTGAAAACCGTTCAAGAGTAACAAAGTTTCCGCCTTAATTTTTCACGCATCTTCTTTGCACCTAGCTACCCCCAAATTATTGCAACGGTTTTTATTCTTTAGAAAAGGACTCTGTGGTTTAACCTTCTATTACTATTTAAAGATCAAAAAGAAGACTGTGTCTAGAGGAAGAAAAAAGGCAATACATTTGGAAAGACAAAAAAATAAAGTGCCTGAGCAGTGAACTGCATTATCACATGGGTGTTAACTATGCATTCATTTTGCATTTTGAGTCTGGATGGAGCCATGTAAGAAACCCACTGGGGGTTACACTTGTCTCCCACACTCACCGCCTTCCCCACCTGGAGAGTGGGAAAAGGAAGGAGGAGGCTGAGGGAGATAAGAAAATATTTAAATCAGAAAAACACAGGATGATTCCTGGCTGAGGTCCTCAAGTTCCATCGGAGGCCAGTGCCTACGGCCACGTAATGAGATTGTCGCCATTAAGTGGGAACCACCCACAAAGCACCTTAATCACTCACGTGGGGCACAGACACAGCAGTGATGAAGTGACTCAGTGAAAAAAATTTAACAGAAAGATAGCAAATCCTGACCTTAGCTTGTGGTAAATAAATAATAAAAAACACAATGCACATATGTACATACATCGAAATGACAGAATTTTTTTATTATAAATAAATGGGAGATGGCCACATAACCATGAAACGACCGATGTACATTGAGTCCAACATAACCTGAGGACGGCCTGTACTGGATAAACTCCCATCGAGGGGACCCAGGAAAGGAAGAGGGGTTCGCCAGCAGCAAGCTCATCCAAAGAGGTTGGATCTTAGACAGAGTCCATGAGTAACAACTTAAATATTGCCTTGATTTTTAAAGAAAAATCGCCCTGATGCCTCTCCTTATTCATATTGTTTTGATGCATTCCCAGGCCAAAACAGGAGAAAAATCTAAAAGGCATACAGAATATATTGAACTCTGTTCCTTCCCTTTCCTCTTTGTCCCCACTTCTCAGCAGATAAGCAGCTGGCCAGGTCACAGGCCGGGCAGGGCTGTCTCCCCCCGGCCAGGTGCCACAGCTGGATTCTCACTGGGCCACTCAGAGCCCGGAACTGGAGCTGGTCAAAGCATGGCCCTCTTCCATAATAACTCAGGAGATGGTTAAGTCTGTGCAGTTTAATTATAACACTCTGGGGGTTTTATTATTATTCTTTCTCAGCCCCTGAAGCCTTTTAAGTCTCCTTTAAAAGGGCCTCTCCACAAAAGGGAACTTTATCCCAGAGAGAAAGAAACTCAGACTTGGCCATACCACTTCCACTGGGGCACTGATTAGATGTCTCTCTCTCTCTCTCTCTCTCTCTCTCTCTCTCTCTCTCTCTCTCTCTCTCTCTCTCTCTCTCTCTCTCTCTCTTAAACACACACACACACACACACACACACACACACACACACACACACAAATTCAGAAAGAAAGGGGACACAGCTTAAAACTAAAATAGAACCGGGCACATGGTACAAAGGATTATTTCAAGTAATTCTCCTTGAAACTGTGACAAAGGAACATTTCCTGGGGATTAAATGGACTGTCAGGTAATCAGAAAAGTTCTTTTAGGTTTTTCCTCGGGAAGAAAGGGACGCTGCGGATGGATTTTGTTCCCGGCGCTCGGTGACACTTTACAGCTTATTCCCGAGTGTCGCACCGATTTATTTCATGATTCATGAGCTCCGTGAAGGAGGCCTGGTCTGAGAGGTCCCCAGCTGGACCCACTAATAGGTCCTTTTTTTCCCCTCCGTCTGCTGTGACTTTAATATGGGTAAGGCTGTTTTATTAATGAGAGCAAATGGCTTTCCTGAACATCAGCCACTCTTTCAGTCGCTCTGGAACCTGATCTGCTTGATGAATTGATCCTCAACTTTTTGAGCGCCCAACTCTATTTTCGACACCGTACTTTTTAAAAATCAGGACATACACGAACCAAAGCCAAACCTCCAGGAAGTTACCTTCTAATGAAACAAGACTGGCCTCCATGACTAATTGATGACCTTACAGTCAACTATCAATTATGCATGTGAAGCTTATCCATGACACACTTTGTGAATTTCTGCATCCTGGGCTTTCCTCAATGAGGAAGTGTGTACTAGCGCAGACAGGGAAAATCTGCAGAAATCAGAGGTTCGTTACTTGGATTGCCCCATCGCATTTTCTTTCCCCATCACGTAGTGCTTCCTCTTCTGCTTCGGAGAGGTAGACACTGCATAGGCTATATGGACAACAACTCAGATGCAAAGAAAACAGATCCACCATTAGCCTTAAACTTTGCTCACGTTGACCACAGAGGGAAATGGCACAGAAATATCACTAGGAAGATTATACATCCATCCATTCATTCATTCATTCATTAACAAGTATAGTCTCAGGAGTTTGGTGCTAAGAAGAAAACAAAATGCAGTGAGATGCCTGGGGGTGGTGGCAGCTCCAGGCAGGTGGTCAGAGAAGGTGCCACCCGGTAGATGCTATTGGACAGAGACCTCAAAGGCAAAGAAAAACCTTGCCGGCCAAGACCGGAGGAACACATCCCAAAAAGAAGAACGCAGAGGTGCAGGAGAGCCCGCCCTGAGGCTGCTGCAGGCCTGGACCCAGCTGGGAAGGGGCGGGGCACGAGCAGATGGTGCGGAGACCTGAGCCAGGGCACCAGCCACACAGGGGTCAGGCCCCAGGTTCATGTCCCGTTAGAAACCTCAGTCATGTGCCCTAAATGCTCAAAAGCTATTTTTCTGTATCTATCGAAGTAACAGTAGCAACGTTTGCATCACTCGAGAAGAGTGAGAGAATCTACACACAGTGCCTGACCACATAGGAAGGGCCTAGAAAACCCCGGTTCCAACCCCACACCCTTCTCTGCTTTTCATAGCGAACGAGGAAGCCAGGGTGGACTGTGCAGGTAAAACACACGAGGCTTTTCTGGTCCAACTGTGAGAGGTCCTCTCTCATGCCGCTCCTGGTTCCGGGAGCTGACCTTCAGCACACCCTCTTCCGGGAACCCTGGGGCCAGAGGTCAATGTTGCCAAGACAGATCAGCTGAGGTGGTGGTGGAAAATCCCCGCAGGTGAGCCAGCAGACCTTCAGATTAATTTCCTGTGTAACCCTGGCATTTTGTGAGCCAAGGTCTCACAAGTTAAAAATAAAACAGTGGCTAACTCTGCAAGATAAATGCTTTTTAAAAATCAACAATTCCTTTGAGGTCCTTAGAGAAAGGTGCTTTAAAATGCAGCTTATTCCTATATATATATATATATATATATATATATATATATATATATATATATATATATATATATATTCCTCTTATATATATAATTGATTTTTTACAGAGAGGAAGGGAGAGGAATAGAGAGCTAGAAACATCAATGAGAGAGAGACATCGACCAGCTGCCTCCTGCACACTCCCTACTGGGGATGTGCCCACAACCAATGTACATGCCCTTGACCGGAATCGAACCTGGGACATTTCAGTCCGCAGACTGATGCTCTATCCACTGAGCCAAACCGGTTTTGGCCAGCTTATTCCTCTTGATCACCTCCTGGTACCTGACTCCTGAGGGTTTGGGGAGGAGGGAGGGTGCAAGAGGGCAGTAGAGAATATGGAAGAGTACCTCTGACTGCCCCAATCCAGTTACCCAACGGCTGAAATGACATCCTTTCAGAGACCTTCTTTCAGATTTCTTTCCTCCTTGGTCATCTCCCCATCACCCCTACGGCTTCTTTGCATCCCCAGAGCCCCAGAGGTCTGGCCATGCCCTGGAGCTCTCAACCGTTCCAGTGCTAGCTCCCCCTCTCAAACTGATAGGCATTTCCTTCTCTCCATGACTAACGCCCTGCGGCTCCATCTCTCCTGCATGCTCCCTCGGTGTTCCTGCCGAAGGAGGTGAGAAAGCAGCCGCCTCTCCCTGTCAGTGAGGGGGCCGAGCGACATGGCAGTGACCTAAGGGCAACCATTGTCTCCATTCTCATGAAACTCAAGCATTGGTCTCGCTTTAATATTTGCTCAATAAAAAAATAAAAATAAAAAGACACTTGTGGGATTTCGGAGCACAGAATCAATTGTTCTGCATAAAATCTCTTCCAAAATTATGCGGGGTGGAATCGCACCGGGGACCTCTTGGTTCATGGGCTGGCACTTAACCACGGAGCCACACCAGCTGGGCAAGGCTTGTCTTTTCTATTGTCCATGTATACTCAGCACTTTACACAGTATTCTACCCAGCACTTGGCACACACAGAAGCAGGTAATGACCTTTCTATGGCGCTTCCTATGCACCAAACGGGTATTAAGTATTTTTACATTCTTAATTCATTTAATCCTCACGACGCCTCTCTGATGTAAGTGCTATGATTACTTTCACCTTACGGGTGGAGGAAACTGAGGCACGGAGAGTGAGATCCTTTGTCCAAGGCCTTACTGGTAATGAGCCAGGACGTCCGACTTCCAACTTCACGCTCTCGTCAGTACACATGGCTGCTCCTCGTTGTGTTTGTTCAATAAATCCCCTGCCCTCAGGCACTGCTCTTATTCAGGCTCGGGATTACATTCTGCATACAACTTTTACTCCCACCGTTTAACTAATGCCATCTGAGTACCAGGATTTGGAAGGTGGCTTATTGTTTCATTGAACAAACCCATCTGAGGTGATTTCCTCATTCTCTGGTTTATTGAGCATCGAAGGGGTCTTATTCAGTGCAGGCTGCTTTAGCAGAGGACCACACACCGCATGGCTTAGGAACAACTGGAATTTATGTCGTACCATCTAGGAGGCTGAAAGTTGCAGAGCAGGGTGCCCGCAGAGTGGGGTTCTGGTGAGAGCCCTCTTCTAACTGCCATTTTCTAACTGTGTCCTTACAGGCTGGAGAGAGCGAGAGAGACCTCTGGAATCTCTTTTATAAGGGCACTAATCCCACTCATGGGGGCTTCACCCTTGTAAAAGTTCAACATATGTATTTGGGGAGTACACACACATTTAGACCATTTTTTAAAATAAAAAAAAAAGGATGTTATTCAGTTTATTGCTATTTTAAAAATGGCTCTAACATGACATTCTGGAACACAAATACTGTTCAATGCCTTATGGTACATTCCATGGAGTAATTTAAAAGGTATGAGCTTCAAGCATGTTGAGGCACGCTGTCTGCCACATCAAAAATTTGGAGGGGACCCATATCCCCCCACTTACGCCAAATGAAGCTATATATTAATCTACAACCATACTGGGAACGTGCTGTTCCCCCAAATCCCTGTGGGAAGAAGGCATTTTATAGCGTATTTGGGGGATCTCTGCACTTAGGTCCTGATTCAGAGAATAATGAAATGCATTTGCATTGCCTTGATTGACTGGGTGAAGGAGGCGATAGCACCGGAGTTTACATAAATAGAGAATCCACTCTACCCCAGGACCTGAACAGCTCTTAGGCTATTGCTAATTATAAGCACCACCTTAGGGGAAGGAGCATTAATTGAGATTTAAAATTAAACTCAAGTTTTTAATTAGATTCCAAAATATGATGTTGTTCTTTCCTTTTCTGTGTAAAAACACCAAGCAAAGCATACATTTTTTACCACCTGCTGCTAGTCCAATGCTCTTTCCAAAATTAAACTGCCTTAAAAAAAAAAAAAAAAGAATTCCCAGTTTGGAGACGCAAATAGAAAAACAAGCTGTGTATGTAGGCTGGACCGCAGGAACAACACTGCAAGGAGGGTGTGATGAGGCTGCTTAAGAGGGTCTGCCTGTGTGTTTTCCTCCTGTTTCTATGCTTCTGCAGAGCACTTGTGGAATGTTCCTTGATCGCAGCACAGAAACTGCACCTTCATATTGCTCTCAGTTCCCAGGGGCTGCAGAGAAATCTTGGAGCTGACATGACAGATGGCTCATCTCGGCACTGGAATATGACACCAGAGTAAGTGGTAAGACACCGAAGTCCAATACACCTCATTAGAAGGGACACTATAAAACCCACAAGTAGAGCAAATTGGAGCATACTTAATTATCAAGGAAGTAAAGAAGAATGAACCCCAAAAGTTAAGATCCTAACTACTTGAAATAAACAAAAAAGAAATGATGGTAATGGAAACCCATGGAAAGTGCCATGCCCATTATAAAACACACTACCTGTTGAAATAACAGTCGCACGGGTAAAACTTTATTGATGAGAATGCTCAAGGACGAAACTGCAAAAACGAATGTATTCCTGTGATGAAAAGATACTTATACTACACATGGACCCTATCTATACCTACTTTATGGTGTATACAAACAGCAAAATCTTGATACTGAGGCGTCAGCTGAATTTTTAGGCGTCAGTGGAATATTTATTTTGAATACGCACACAAACAAGGGTGCTTTCTAGCATTTCTTGGCTGATGCTATGTCCTCTCATTCAACTGCTTTGTCCAAAAGGCAGCAGCGTGCATGTGGGTTCTACAAACGGCAGGGTCTAGGGTAGCACTGGAGGCTCACATCAGGTCAAGGACAGACGAGAAGAAGGATCGTCTTTCTTGGTATAAAAAAGGATTACATTCAAAAATTGCTATGATAAGTGTGACAAAAAAAGTTGACTCTTGTTTTATAAAGTCAATATAAAAATAGTTGTCGGTAGAAATTAGGAAAACCCTAGGAAATGAAGCTTAGAGATACGTACTTTATTAGAAGCTAAAACTGTAAATCAGAACAGAAGTAAATCTCCTAGGTCAGTGGTCAACAAACTCATTAGTCAACAGAGCCAAATATCAACAGTACAACGACGGAAATTTCTTTGGAGATCCAAATTTTTTAAACTTAAACTTCTTCCAATGCCACTTCTTCCAAACAGACTTGCCCAGGCCATGGTATTTTGTGGAAGTACCACACTCAAGGGGCCAAAGAGCCACATGTGACTCGAGAGCCACAGTTTGCCAACCACGCCCCTAGGGCCAGAATTTAGTCCTCCAGGTAAAACTGTCCTAAGAAAGAGGCACAGAGATGGGAGGGGACAAGGGGAAGGACAGACAAGGATCTCCCTCAGCTGGTATTCTAGGGTCTCCATTTCTCACCTTATAGTTAAAAGGGGGCAGCAAATCAAGCCCCGGAAGAACTTACTGGAGGACTAAAGGAGGTGTCCCTTAACTTCTGTGTGAACTAACACCCGACAAACATACCTGGAAGGCTCTTACTTTGAAACTGCAGAACCATGTGACACCCAAGAAAATCTGGTGCCATGACTGCATTATGATGATTGGTGGTGAGCTCTGTAATCCGGCTGAAACCAGACATCCTGGATCCCTCAGTGACTTCTTCCTGCTAGGTAAACTCTAGTCCCATCCGCATGCTTCTCATCCCCAGCAACTCAAGAAGGAACCAGGCAAATGAGATTATGAGGGAGCCAAGCACTGGTCCAATGGGAAGATGGGTTTTAAATAAGTAATTGTCAAAGTAACAGGGTCTTTAAAGTGGCTTTTGCTGGACTCAAAGCCAAGATAAGTCATAGAGACACGCACACACACACACAGAACTGGCCTCATTAAGAGTCAGCCAATCTAGTTGTTACAAAAGAAAAATAAAAGACTTGTGAGAGTAAAGAAGGCTGAAAAGAAATGGATAATCCGCTTGGGTCGGATCCAATACCATGGCTTTTCCCTCCATGTAAAGGGGGCTGCCGCAGAATGCCTCGTTGACATTGGGTTTGTTTCCAAAAGGGGAAGCTGGCATCTCTGTACCCTGGTTGGCAACTGCCTATGCAGTGGGCTTGCTGACCTGCCCTCCATGGGTGGGGAGAGGGGAGGAGAGGAAGGAATTGCAGAGACAACAGCAAGGCAGGAAGTGGGAACCATGCCGAGGAGCAATCTGTTCTCCACCAGTTGGTGTAGCCGAGATGCATGACTCTCCCTGGCCTGGCACCAGCGAAGGGGCACACTTGTGCTATGCTGCAGACGTGCCCTGCAGGGGCTGGGCCAGCCAGCCAGGCAACTGCCACTCTCAGCCAGAGGCTGGGGAGTCCCACAGGCGCAGGGCTGTCGGAGGGCTTAAGAAGGCAGTAACCTCCTGGTAGAAGACCTAAGCAATGGGGACAATCCCTCTGAAGATTTCACACCCAAGAGAAAGCCCATGGGGTTGTGTTTGGGTTTGTTTGTTTGTTTGTTTGTTTGTTTGTTTGTTTTTACAAAGCCACTGTTAGCCAGTGGCACCAGCTGAGCCCAGAGGGAAAGCCCAGATGGGGGCCAGAAGCCCAAGACCACCCTTGTCAATCCTCCTGTCTCTTTCTCCCAGCCCAACCCAGAGGGGCTGAGACCAGGGGGAGGGAGAGGTAGAGAAAGGTGGGGCCCCTCACCTCTCCACTGAAACCTTCAGACTGATCTGAAGGGCCAGGGAGGTTGGTGGGGGAGAGTGGGGAAGAGCATGATTTCAACAGAACTGGTATGGATTTTCTAATGCCAATGGTATCAGATACATAAGAATGTATGAGGTGGAATTAAGGGACAGAACTGGAAGATTTTAAAAAATTATTAAAGTTAGACTGATCTGAAGGGCCAGGGAGGTTGGTGGGGGAGAGGGGGGAAGAGCATGATTTCAACAGAACTGGTATGGATTTTCTAATGCCAATGGTATCAGATACATAAGAATGCCTGAGGTGGAATTAAGGGACAGAACTGGAAGATTTTAAAAAATTATTAAAGTTAGCAATGGAAACAAACAAAACAAAACAAAAATCAAATCATGTCTTTCTAATACCCTTACCACATTCAGTCTGTGCCACGAATGGTCGCATGGGTTGGCTGGGTGCTGGGAAATCCATCAGAGATGTGTGAGAAGGCAGGAAGGCGCAGTTCAAGGAAAAGAAGTGCAGGATGAGGAGGAACTGACAAGGCAAAGGTGGGTTGAAGGGAGGAGAGGGGAAGCCGGGAGGGGGAGAAAGGAGAAGCCCCAACTCCACGGAATCGTGGAGAAGATGCCTGTGAAGCTGCGTTAATGCAACAGATGAACCGCATTAGATAGACCCCACCCGTTGCCTGGTTTCTTTGTTCCTATACTCCCCTGCTCTCCTGTGCTACCTTCAACCTTAAAAGAAGAAACACTCTCAATGCCCATTTTTGAAACAAGGCTGAATTGGCCTGAGAAAGCATTTTGATTAAAAGCACATGGTCTATAGCCAATTCCAAATCCCGGCTCTCCCACTTAGCTGCTGGGTGCTTCAGTCTCCCCATCTGAAAAATGGGGGCAATAGTACCTTCCACTTAGGGTGGTGGAAGGATGGAGCCAGGAAGCTTAGAATACTGCCTGCTGTCTAGCAAAAGGGCAGTAACTGCCTTCAGACGATTGCCTGAGCTAATGTACATGAATGCCCCCTAAAAACTTAAGTTACAGGTGTCTAGTGCATTATTGTGATTCAAATTCTGGCTCTACTTAATGGCATGAGGCTATCCTCTTTCAGCAGAACACTCTCTGAGGAAAAACATGACGTGTCTGTGTGCAGGTGTTACACAAAATTCATATGGCAAAGAGAACCCTTGTGAGAAAACTTCCAATTTTCTTGGCAAGAAATGTATTCACATAACTATTTTAAACATGTTCAATATATGAAGTATAATCAAACACATAGATTCATATATATTAGCCAGGAACCGAGAGCCGATACAAATACAACCTTCTGGATAAGTATACATAATGAATATAATCCATAAATGGCCCTTCATTTTAGCATTTTATGGCTAAACTGCTATCAAACTTACTTGAATTATAACTAAGCACACAGTAGGTTGCTTAATAAATCTTTGCTGAGGAAGGTGACAACATAAATTCTGTATATGCAAGAAGGGTTTTGCCTCAATGAATGACTTTCTTTCAAACCAGCTCCTAAGGGTGTTTACCTCCTACACGCGTTCATTTGAGCACAGGGCCACACTGAATCACTGTCGTGAGTAACCTAAGGACAGACTCATCACTTACTTTCTTGTTAAAAATAAAACTGCACCATGAATTTTAAACAAATCCAATGCATAAATACATATTTTGGCTGATTCAATGCCAGCATATCCAATTCAAATGCCACCACATTATAAAACCAACGGACTGCCATCATTCACTCCCGCTTCGCACATCTGCAGTTATTTCACATCCATTTTCCTGTTTCCTTAACTGGGAGGCACTGAAACCTACTGATCAATACTTCCTTCCATTGCACTCAAGGAAAACACTCCGAGTCTGTAATTCAAGTGTCACCAAGCCACTGTCGCTTTGAGATGGCCTAGGGCTTCCTTTGGGCACTCGGCCTTGGCGGCCTGGAAGCAGCACCTGAGAGCCTCTGGAACAACTGGAAATGATGGGAATGAAATGACATTTCATAGCAAAAGTATTTGTAATCTACCTGCTGCAGACATACAATCTCTTGCCATGTGTTGCACGTTTAAGTATGGCACACTGCAAAGAGGATATGGCCCCATTCTGAAGGGGAAAAAAATTGGAGAAGGGAATCTAGAATAAGAGAACTTCAAGGTGATGTGCAGGTTATGTCTACAAGATTGCAGGAGGGAGAAAGGGAAGGAGACCAGGGAAAGGGGAGCTAGGGAGAGAAGAGATGATAGATAGATGGAAAGCTAGATAGATGTTAGATAATATAAAATTTATAGATGTATGATAGATAGATAGATAGATAAGATAGATAGATAGATAGAGATAGAATAGATATGATAGATAATATACAGAAATACTTTAGATGGAATTAACAGGTGTGGGGCAGCAGGCTAAAAGAGAAATCAAAAGTCCAATTGTATTGTAAGTCAACTCAAAAGTATTGACTGAGTTTTGAGGTCATCAGAATGTCAGTATTGTCATTGTTAAATTAACAGCGTTCATTTATTTAGGAAGGCTTAACTCTGCCGCAGGCCCTGGGATGAGCACCTCACCTTGCTCCATATGGATCATCTCATCAGCTCCTCGAAACCTTTCAACTGCTCAGAAGCTCAGAGCACCTCAGAGGGAAGAGGGAAGTTAGAGACATGAGCTGATGCACCTTGGACAATGAGGTCCAGGGGACAAGTTCCAAACTCCTCCCAAGTAAGATAGCAGGGCTTCAGGATTCGTAGGGCTGTACTGTGCTGATCAATACTCCATGGGTATCAACTATCAATGTTGGTGGAATCAATGCTGTGAACCCATGAAATATTGGGACAATTTTTATGCATAGCCTTTGAGACAAGATACCTAATTTCAAAAATAGCACCATGAATTCAGAAAATATTTTGGTGAAATGTTATTCTATTAATCACAAAACATCTACATACATTTGAGATTGGTAACATACTGATGGTGCCAGCAACTCGATGACTCAGATGATGGGCAATGCCTGATGCTCTCAGAGTGGTCATCCAGCCAAGGGCGCTGGCAGGTGAACGAGCAGGGCTCAGCTCCAGATCCCACATCTTGGCGGGGTCACCTTGATCCCTTAAAGCCCCAGATCCTCATCTGGAAAATGAGGTGAGTAGTGCTCTTCTCATAAAGCTACTTTAAAGTTTAATAAGATAGCATTTCGTAGGTTGAATCCTAGAAAATGGCTCATATACAACTGTTTTGAGCTACAAAAATGGCGGTCTCCTTTGTCCGACCTGTCACATGTGAAGTGCTTGGTCCACAGTCTGATGCAGAGTGAGGACTCATTACATAGCAGTGGGATGAAGAGAAGGAGTGGTTGGTTCATGGATCCTTGACGGTAACTCCATGGTTCCTCTTCCCCCACCTGTCCCAGTGTCCGTGGCCATCAATAGAGAGCAGAAAGCCAGAGGCTCCATGAGAAAAGACTTCATACAATGGGTTTTGTTACCACCATTGAAACTTCTGGTTGGCTAAAAAGTTGAGTTGGTTACCAGGAGGTTCAAGAGTTAATTGAAAGTATCACCCAGGTCATCTCTGCCTTGGGGGTGTGTACCAATGGCAGGCATTATCAATGAAGCATATTACTGCTGCACATGACACTGTAGTGGACAGAGGAGGAATGAAGGGAGGTGCAAATACAGGAACCAAGGTGCAGGCAGAGAAAGCCATGGAAACACAGGCAGAGAAACTCAGGGCTCCACATCCTGCAGAGTTCAGAGTTCACATTCTTAGGGTGTCCTTGTCATGAGATCAATCCTTTCCCCTCCTAGCAAAACTCCTGCTTGGTGAACCATGGTGGGGTTCTACTCCAGAGAGGAAAGGGCGGCTGAGAAGGACACAGCCCCGCAGAAGAGTGAGCAGCTTTGTTCGAGGCTCTTGGCTGATGGGCGCCTATCATTTCACTCCACTTTAAAATATCATCTTGCTGCATTTTTAAAAATATATATTTTATTGATTTTTATAGAAAGGAAGAGAGAGGGATAGAGAGCTAGGAACATTGATGAGAGAGAATCATTGATCAGCTGCCTCTTGCACACCCCCTACTGGGGATGTGCCCGCAACCAAGGTACATGCCCTTGACCGGAATCGAACCCGGGACCTTTCAATCCGCAGGCCAACACTCTATCCACTGAGTCAAACCGGTTTTGCATTGCTGCATTTTTTGAAATATTATCACAAGTACACATTCAGAATTTTTGATTCGCTATGGACCACCTGCCAGGACCCAGTGTGTCTCATGTACTGACAGATGAATCCCTTGATTTCTTCCTTCCCGCATGATGACAAATTCCCTGGCATTTGTCAGAGAATGCTTGGAGTAAGTCTTCATGAGCAGGTTCACACGAGACTGAGAGACTCACTTGTGCTTAACATCATCATCAAGGGGTGAGAGTACATTTTTATTAAAAAGTGTTTTCTCATCTTTCAAAGACCCTCCCAGTGATGTTTACATAATAATCCTGAAACTTGCACCAAATCACAGCTGCTCCTGTCAAATTATTTGAATGTCAGAACCTTATCATTTACCATTTTGTTCACTTGGTGCAGCCATAATGAAGAGATTTATTTATTGAGAGCCGGTACACAAAATGCCATGCATATAAAAATGATGAATAGCTCATTCATGACACCAAATAGCTCATAGATGAACCTCATCACTCCAGAGCAATGAGGCAGTGTGGGGTCCAGGGCCCCCCCTCCCAAGGGTTCTGACTCAGGAGCCCGAGGTGAGGTGCAGTAACCAGCGGTGTGAGTGCCAGCCACATCCACCCTCCGCCCGCTTGGAGTAGCATGTTTTATGAGTGGGAGGCTCTGGCCACACATTCACATCGTCATTAGTGCTTTGAGCTTTTCCCCACGTTCTCCACAGCCACAAGGTCAGTGGTCAAAATAGACCAGGTCATCCGTGAACACAAACAATGAACACTCATCCTCTGAGAGGGACCTCCTTGATTATGAAACTATTGCCAGAGTGGGACTTTCTCGTAGCAAACTCCAGCTCAGCACTACATTTCATTTAAGGTAGGTGCACATTAAGTCTGTGTGACTTAAGCCCATTCCATGTCCCACCACCCACTCCCCACATGTGGGGGGACCACTATGGATCCCTAAGGGAGCCCCCCTCTTTCCCTGGCTCTGTAACCCTCCTCTTCCTACATCTCCTCCTAAGCTTTCTGTCCCAAATGCACTGTTTCCACTGCTCTCCTCTGGATCCTCTCACATGCTCGAAGACAGCTGGCAACCATCAGCTCACAAGGCAATTTTATGTGAATTAGAAAACAGCACCCTTATTCAAGACACTATCCTTCCAGTGCATGGAAAATTGTCACAAATGCGAATTTTGCTAGGACAAGTTCCCACGGACAGAAATGTGCCCTAATAAACATACAACTATACAATGTCTGTCATGTGACTGGCAGATATAGAGATAAATGATGAATAATGATGATAGAGAGAGAGCATCTCCAGTTTTCTATGCTCCCCCTGCACGCCTCAAGGGGTGGCCCCAGCAGATGCACTTTGGGGACATCGGTGTCTCTTCTTCATAGTGGGAAATGCTACCAGGGAGATGGAGGTGGGACAGATCTTTCGATGATAATTATGACTTACATCTCCAGGCGGAATTCTATTTTTCTCTAACTTGCTGCCTTGTGGGTGGAATGTTTGGAATAAGTTGGATTACTGGGTAATTAGTCTTTTTTATAGGCACCCTATTTACGGGGGTAAAAAGAATAGTGTCAGTTCAAGTTCTCACTCTCTAACCAAAGAAAAACGGAGGGGGGGTGAAATCTGCATAAACACAATGGCAAAGGAATATCGGATCGAGAGGTAAACCTTGGTGTACGGGATGAGTAACAGCGTCGGTAGACATGCCTGAATCTACGAAATGAAGTGGAGAATTAGCGCAATCAAGCCCACTCTCTCTCCTCCCTCCCTTTTGCTCCCACTCTCTTCACTTTCAAAGGAAAGTACTCCATGAATAATTGAGGCAAGGGGATTTTTTTTCCCCTGAATAATTCAAGAAATTGCCTCAATTTTCCTCTTCGCTTTTCACTACGTTTACTGTGTGGACTCTGACCACATCTACACAATAAGACTATGTTTCTACTGCACAGTCAACAAAGTATATTCTTTTCTTTCCTTAGTTTTTCAATTGATTACATTAACTGTATCAACCATACATTGATCTGGCTTTTTAATGGGAAAAGAAAAGAAGAAAAGACTGGACTAGCCACATAGCCTAGGCTCCACTCCCCTCCCCCTTCGCTCTAGCTGCCAGAGCCAGGGGCCTATTTCAAAGCAATGAGCAGAATTATCTCCAACTATTATATTTTATTACGCTATGAACGAGGTCGGCCTGTCCCTTTATAAATCAATAGGGTCAACTTAATTATGGAGAAACTGGACACAAAGTGATGTAAGAATGCTTGCAAGCGTCTTTTGAAAGCCAATAAAAACTTGATTGACATAAGACCCATTACAAATTCTGCGTCAGAAATTTGGTTTTGGATTCGGGAATGGCTTGAGTCACTACCAAATGCCTTGTCTCTATGTCTCTGGGTAGACCAGTAATTTCTCAGAAGCCAGATCTAGCAAGTACAGAGATTCCCATTTACGTCTACTTACTAGTATAGTGGTAGGCAAACTGCAGCTTACAAGCCACATGGGGCTCTTTGGCCCCTGGAGTGTGGCTCTTCCACAAAATACCATGGCCCAGGTGAGTCTATTTTGAAGGAGTGACATTAGAAGAAGTTTAAGTTTAAAAAATTTGACTCTCAAAAGAAATTTCATGCTTTATCCTGTTGATATTTGGCTCTGTGGACTAATGAGTTTGCTGACCACTATACTAGTATATCAATGAGAAGACATGTAGTTGTTGTCTCATTATTTGAAAGTGTTTCAATATGTTCAATGTGGTAAAAGATATTTCAACATGCCTTTCGCTGCTGCAGGTATAAAATTCACAGGAAGCTCCCATGTGATTGTTTCTGAATAATTCCTGATGAACCCTGACCCAGGCACAACAGCCCAGCGAGCACTGTCATGAGCCCACGGGAAGCTAAGCAGTCTGGTTGCATCATCTTGCGGCAACACTGCGGGTTACATGTTTCATTACCTGTGGAGAGTGCCTACAGTGTTTGCACAGGTTCGAGCCTCGGACTGATGAGAGGGCACAGTCCTCTCAGGGCCACGTGCAAGTCCTGGCTTCAGGGCAGAGCCTCCCAGCACAATTATAGCCAACAGCTGTGGTTGTCAGCGCGAATCTATGGTCCGAACACTGGCCCCACGTGCCTAAGTGATTCAGGCTGCAAGTAAACAAAGCTGGATCAGGTGCATGTAATTGAGGAGGATGGAAACTAACAGAATGTTGTAAACATCTTGACCACGCCCTTACTTTGCCTGGTGGCATCTGCTATAAAATAAAGACACGGCTTGTGGTCCAGGGCACTGTCTTTCCATCAGAGAAGCAGCATCCCACCCGGACCCAGCTTTCCTTCTCTTGTCTGTCTTTCCTCAATCCTTCACTGCCCCCATTCAGGGTCACTGAACCTGGCTGAGCTGCTGTGGCACATAAGGCGCCCTGGGGCCACAATTACCCACATCAAAGGAGGCAGAGGAGCACCTGAGGTCATGCTCCGTGAAGACCATACCTGCAGTCACCACCGTGCGGGCTGGGCCTAGTGCACACTGCCTCTGACCAGGAAAGGGCATGATGGACCAGTTCCTCATGGCTATCGCTCCTGCATCCCATTGGCTGTGGCTGTCCCGGCCACTAGGGAGACTCCCCTACCTGCTTCATCCTCATGGAGACTAGATCAGGGGTGTGATGCCGACGGGAACAGTAGCCTTACACGTGCCAACAGAACTGTGGCACCACATTAGGGGTACCAGGGAAAGACACCAAAAGGCTCACGAGCTGCAAGGCAGAGGAGATACGTGTGGTGAAGGCCAACCAGCCAGTGCTGCTCCCCTGGGCACCCGTCTCGTAGCGTCCAAATCTTCACCTCCGTGGTACCCCCAAAACAGCCTGGTATAGTATGCAGGCTTCAGCTATAGGCAAGTACATTCTCAACATCACTCACAGTAGGATGTCTTTGAAAGTTTAACCTCTGGTCCACTACGGCCTATCCTAAATGGGCAATCAGACCTGCAGGTATTAATTAAACTTATGGTTCTATTTATTGTAGCACTCTGGGGATTGAGCAGACAGCAAATAGCAATAAGTACTTCTGAATGTTCTCTTTGGCTTAATTACTGTTCCATAGTTAGTCCATCAAATTGATGTACAATCAACAAGGCTGTAGTTACTTACCCTGCTCATTCAGAGTGCGTCTGTTCCAAGGCTACCCACATCTTTCTTGTAGCATCCACTGAAGAAACAAAACAGGCCCAAGGAGGCCCTCCAGCCAGCCCATCACCTGTCGGTTTGGCAGGGAGCGCCTCTCTCCCCGAGCCAGCATCTTTTCTTTAGCCAGAACCTGAGCACGGGAGGGCCTCTGATCTACCTGCACCATCAGATCCAGCCTGGCCAGGACAAAGAGACGGGCAATTATCAAGCATCCCATAGTTTTTCAGCCTCAAATGTGGACATTAGATAATTAAAAATATAGATTCTTGAAATCTAAAGGGACTTTCAAGGTTATCTAATTCAGTGGTCAGCAAACTCATTAGTCAATAGAGCCAAATATCAACAGGACAATGATTGAAATTCCTTTTAGAGCCACATTTTTTAAACTTAAACTTCTTCTAACCCCACTTCTTCAAAATAGACTCTCCCAGGCCGTGGTATTTTGTGGAAGAGCCACACTGAAGGGGCCAAAGAGCTGCATGTGACTCCCGAGCCTCAGTTTGCCAGCCATGGATCTAATTCAACCATGTCATTTTGTACAAGATGAAACTGAGAGCAGAGAAACAAAGTGGCCTGAGGAGGTCACATGATGGCTTAGGAAGGGAATCTTGGGTTGCAAGAAAGAGAGACCTACTTGAGCCAGCTTACTTACATAAAGAGAGAGTTATTATAAGGGTACAGGGGACTCACAGAATCTGATGGGGGTTTCCCAGGAAATGGAAAGTCACCAGCCTCTCATTCCTGCTTCTTCCTGCACAATTGTCACTTTTTTTATCTGCCAATTCGTATCCCTCACAACATCGACTTGCATGTGGCTTTGACTTGCCATGGCACCTGCATATGACCCTTTAGCTTCAATGCCCAACACCTTCTAACCACAGGGTCCCATGTCTCTTCAAATGTTGGGAGCCATCAGAGTTGAGACATGCGACTCTGTCGAAAGGAAATAGAATTAAGTTCCTTCTAGCAGAAGTTATGCGGTGCCCTGAGAGTTTGGCCAGAAGCTATTAACCTGCAACTTAGCATCTCTGCAACTTCCCCTTCCTGATCCTCCCCCATAGCTAGCCCAGCCTTGGAATGTTACACCTTGGAATGTTACGCCGCCCTGACAGTTAGCCAATCCTGTGTTGCCAGATACCTTACCACCTTGTCACTCAGTGCTTAAACCAATTGTACACTGCCAAAGACCCCTCTGCATAGGCAACCCTGCCTCCCCTTGTTTCTGCTGTATATATACAGCCATTTCAAAGAATAAAGTTCAAGGCTTGATCAGAACCTTGTCTTGCCTCCGTTCTTCCGCGTTCCTTGTTTGTTTCATTCTCTTAGGTGGTTCCTGCATACCCCCGTTGTTGCCCCTCGGGTCAGGACAAAATGGCGCCCAACATGGGGCTCCAACCCATGACCCTGAGATTAAGAGTCTCATGCTCTACCGACTGAGCTATCAAATTCTGCCAATTGTGAATTTTAGTGGTTCCTCTTGGGGCTGGAGTTCAGGCATGATACAACGAATTATGACCAGAATGCTTTGGCTTATGCAGGCGCACCCTTCAGCAAGGATTGGGAATGGGGGCGGTTCCAAGAAAGGAGAATGAGACAGACAGACACCCAAAGCTGTAGTAGAGCCAACACTAATATTCAGATTGTTCAACTCTGCATCTACAACCCTTCCATATTACATCACCTCTCAACTTCAACTACATCTCAACTTACCTGTAGTAGGGGAAAGGGAGTTTGGGGCTAGAATTACTTAGAATGTGGTGGTTGTATCATGGTGGCCATGCTGGTTCGCCACAATTACCTGTCATGACCCACAGGTTGAGAACCGCTGCTGTAGAGCCTAAGACCATCGGAAAACACAGATATTTACATTACGATTCATAACAGTAGCCAAATTACAGTTATGAAGTAGCACATAATTTTATGGTCGCGGGTCACCACAACATGAGGAACTGTAGTAAAGGGTCGCAGCATTAGCAAGGTTGAGAACCACTGCTCTAGAAGGTTCCATTCACATCCTGGAGCACACCACAGTCTGCCACCATCATGGTCCCAGGGAGCCTGGTCCAGAAAGCAGAATTTCCTGTTTGGCACAAGTAGCTTATCCAAGCCATTGACATTCCCACCCCCTCCTCACCGCAGAGCAGGGAATTCAGACCAAAAGTTCTTGATCAAGGCAGTCTTAGCCTTTGCAGAGGTGAGGCTCCTTTCAAAACTCCGGTGCGTGCTGTGGACACTCCACAGAGAGATGCACAAGCAGCTCAAGGGTGCATACCCAGTAAGGGGGCTCGCCTGGCCTTCTAACAGCTGTCCTAGGACCTGGCGTTCATGCGTAAGCCCTAGGTTAATGTCCCTTGAACTAGACAACCTCTAAGGCACTGCCAGCTCTGGGAGTCTGTGAATACCAATTACCCAAACCCCCCTACGGAATAAGAGCGTCCCTGCCCTCGGGGGTGTAAGAGATCGTGGATCCCGGCTCCTCCTTGCTCAGATGGAGACACTGAGGACCAGGGCCTGCGGTCTGTGATCAGTGTGTGGGGTCGGGATGAGAAGCTGCGCCCCCTGACTGCCAGGCACAGGGGCCACAGAGCTCTGGTTGGTGGTCGGCTCCTGGGGGCTCCCTCAGCTCTCCCCAACTCAGCTCTCCGTGCCCAGCCATTTGTTGCCAGGATCCCCCTCCACCCGGGATGGGAGAGGGCTGGTAGGGGGCGGAGAGGCATTCTGGGCACCTCGATGACAGGGGTCGGAGCCCCGTGCATGAACCAGTGGCGGCCAGCAAAGACACATGGCTTCATTCCCTGCAGGCTGGCCATGTCGGTGGAATTCTGACGGTGCCGTTAGGAACAAGTCTGAGGGCAGACAAAGTGACCCTCAGACTTGTTCCTAACGGCACCGTCAGAATTCCACCGACATGGCCAGCCTGCAGGGAACGGTGCGTCCTCCATGCTCAGCCAGTGCTGTCGCCTGAGAGAGTCACAGCAAGTTCCCCTGCCCCGCCTCGCCGGAGCGCTGGGCTTTTTGATAACAAAACTTCGAAGTCGTGTCACCTTCCATGCATCATACGAACGGGAGGAAGGCTCAAAGCATTTTCTCAAGTTTGTATAAAACCCAGATCCTGTTGTTTTTTGTTTCTTTTTCTTTTTCTTTTTTTGCCAGCCGCGTGGAGCCGTGGGTGTCTGGGTGGGTGGATTGAGTGACACGTTCGTGAAAAAGTCCCCTCCCCTTGCAGAGCTCCTCAGAAAAGGAGTCGGAGAAATAAATAGCGCTTGAGAAAGTGGCAGGCGGATCACGGAGCCTGGCTGCCGGTAAAAACGCGTTTGAATCTGTCAGGATCCTGAATCCGGTGCCAGAGAGGAGCTGCACGGAGCCCGCTGACCTGGGCTGGGCTGGGTCTGCATTTGGGGTGAGCCCAACTCACAGCCTTCCTCCTGCAGCCAGTGAGTAGACCGAGGCAGTGACTTCACAACTCGGGCGCCTTCACCTCCCCCTTGACCCCCAAAACCCCTCACAGCCTCCCTCCCACCCACCCCCGTGCTGGCTGCCAAGGGCTCCCAATTATCTCCTCTACCTGCCACATTAGACAGTGAACTCTGTGAGCTGCCAGGAGTTGGGAGCCTGAGAACACGCCAGGGCGGCACAGGCGTGACATGAGAACAGATGGGAGACTTCTCAGGAACAAAATGTGCGCGCACAGAAGACGGAGTCTGGCTAGGAGTGTATATTCACGGTGCGGCTTGCAAGCCTTCCCAGGGCCCAGGCTCAGACCTGACCTACTTAGGCGGTGTTCTTATTTATGTCTCAGACGCGAACGCTGTATATTTAGCAAACGAGGACTCTCCGCCCCCATGCCCACTTCTTCTCACTTACAGAGCCGAGCGATGTTCCCTTGTTAAGATTTCCCCAGATTGTCTCCATAAAAGTGGATATATAAGTTAAACACTGTTAAAAACCCACGAGTCCAGGAATGTGCTTAAAAGCACCCAGACGTTCATTGAGTGTGAGAGCTAATGCTGCTTCCGAGATCAACAACGAGGCTACGGTCAGTTCATCCAGGTTTTATCCTCTTCTCTTAGCCCACAGACCGCTGCCTGGCTTGTCTGTAACCAACGCTGAGGATCAGAGTTACTGATGCTCCAACATGCCAACTGCGCACACGTCCACCAGGAGAGTCTAAGTGTGCAAAGTGGAGGAGAGAACCAAAGCCACCATCCAGCTGACGCAGCCAAAATAGGCATTAGGTTCAATTATCAGGAGGAAGCTTAGTAACCTTCACTATTAGGATAATTAACTCAACCCTCAGCCTTCGTAATCAAAACCATAATGTTTTAATCCTTTATGACAAGCAGCTGGCCCCTAACCTCTTCGAAAGGAGTGGGCACAGACACCATAGTGATCTCCACGCGCGCAAAGAGCACACTGCAAAAGGGAATGCCATTCCCGCAGCCTTGCTTAGAGGAGTGCTCCAAAGAGAAGCTCCGAAGAGAAGCTCCCTTAGCAAAGTAGGTAATTCAAGGATGGCACACCCGGCAGATTCAGGCTCCTTTGGGTTTTGTTGGAAGCAGAGGAGGTAATGTTAGGGACTCCAAGGCCCACTGTTTCTATGCATACTGGGACATATTCTTTTCTTCCTGATAAATTTGCTAATCCCACCCCTTGTTACTGAATAGGGAAAAGTTGGATGAATAGGGTGAGAGAGTAAAAAAACATAATACGAGGTCCTGCCCGGCTGGTGTGGCCCAGCGATTGAGTGTTGACCCAGGAACTAAGAGGTCGCTGGTTCAATTTCCAGTCAGGACACATGCCCAGGTTGTGGGCTTGATCCCCTGTGCAGGGTGTGCAGGAGACAGCTGATCAATGATGTTTCTCTCTCATCGATGTTTCTTTCTATCCCTCTTCCTTCCTCTCTCTAAAAATCAATAAAAACTTATTAAAAATAAATAAATAATATGAAGTCTTAATATAATATGTGCTTTCTCTTCCAAATTTCAACACAGATCTATGTTCTGTATTTAATAGTATGATTTCATCAGCCCAGCTCCTATCCTCTCAAACAAATGTGTGGGCAGATCTAGGATGTGCTCATCCTGTGTTTTCCACCACCCACATTTTCCTGAGCTGTGGCCACAGGAGTCAGATTCTCCTGCATACAGCACATGACCCAGAGGCAGTGGTCACCATCATCACCATCACCATCATCACCACCATCACCATCATCACATCACATCACACCACCATCACCATCACCATGATCACCATCACCACAAGGACCCTCAACAATTATCTCACCTGAAAGGGTTACTTTTTTATACATGCCTTCCTCTGCCTCTTGGTCCCTCCTTCCTAAGAAGTTGCTGCCTGAACCTGGAGTCCTCCTCTTTCCTCTCAGCTCCACTTGTAGGCAATATTGTTTACTGTGCGCCAACATCCTCTACTTCACCAACTTAGCTCAGAATGGTTAGATGGAAATAAATACTTGTACCCAGATTATTTGTTATCGCCTGCTCACTCCCAGGTCATGTGGGACAGAGCTTATTGGGACACAGAAGGATCCTTGAACCCACTCCCACAGTTCCAGCTAACAGAGCTATAATGCAACACCAAGTTCCAAGTTGCCCACACTTCAATGAGAATGATACTGGTGTGATAATTAAATCTTGTGCACAAGACTCAACAAATGACTGGTACAAAATAGAGAACGCTGGAAGAATATTGCTCTGAATTGAATTCTGTCTCCCCAAAAATTCATATGTTGAAGCCCTAAATCCCAATATGATGGTAATTGGAGAAGGAGAGTTAGGGGCGGAGATTGGGTTTAGTGTGGTCATGAGGATGGGGCCCTGGTGATGAAATTTGTGCCGTTATAAAGAGAGACACCAGTGAGCTTGCTCTCTATATCTGCCATGTGAGGACACAGCAAGAAGTCAGCCTTCAGCAAGCCAGGAAGAGACGCTCACCAGGAACCTGACCATGCTGGCACCCTGATCTTGGACTTCCAGCCTCCGAAACCATGAGAATGAAATGTCTGTTGTTTGGGCCACTGAGTCTGTGGTATTTTGTGATTGCAGCCTCAGCAGACTGAGATGAACAAGTTCTCATCTTCATCTACCAAATCTCTTCTTAGCTCTACTTCCTTCTTTTTTCCAGCTGTTGCCAGCATTCCCACATACATAATTCCATGCTTCCTAGCTCTTTCCTTTCCTGAATCAGTCTGAATCTTCTGACCCACACTGAACTCAGTGGCTGGCCAGGCACCCACTAGGTGCTTGAGGTTTGAGGCAGCGCCTGGTGAGACCCGGTGCCCTCCAGTTAAACAGCTGCCTTGGGTGCCCCTGGGAGCCGCTTATGGTCTTGCTCACATCGGCCATGATGCTGGGTTCAGAGAGCAAAGTAAATGAAATATGGCTCTGTTGGCTTCTGCTCCATTAGGAGAGGGAAAAATCAATGTTTGCCAAATGGAGAAGGACAAAATCAATAACAAAAGAAATTTTATTTTCAGCCTTCCGAGGGAGTATTACAAAGAAGAGAGAGTGAAGATTATTATTATTTATTGATGTATATAGCACCTTCTGAAAGCCTCAACGTGTTTTATGGAATTACAAGCTGCCTTTGCCCCTGCTGCATCCAGACTGCTTTGTTCTGCTCAGACGCAGCCCTCTGGGCGGGGGGGGGCGGGGGGGGGGGGGCATGCAGGAAGTATGAGGGGCAACACGACACCCATAGTCACGGCGCTGGTTCCTTCACGGTGGTACCTCACTTACAAAGAACAGAGAGTGGTGATTAGCAGAGGTCAGCACGCTCTAATCTTTCGGAAAGTTCCTGAGGAAGGAGCAACCTCTAGACTTGCGATGGCGCCCTCGGATGTGTGGTTTGGCAGAAAGAGGAGCGAACCCTCTCCCCGCCCTCCTCTGATGTTCCTTTGTTGGAACAAGCAGCACATTTGGAGAGAGCCGGCCACCTGCTGCCAGCATCTTAATGCAGTTCCTGGCAGAGGGGTTTGATAGATAGCTTCAAAGCCCGAGTGTAAACTCCTGAACAAAACTTTCCGGAGGATGAAACGTCAACAGAGCAAGGCTGCAGGAAGCGGGGCTCTGATGGTGGCAGCTGTCTGAGACAGCCACAAAGGGAGGAGTCAGAATAAAACCCCGCGAGGGGAGAGTGGCTGCAGCTTTTCCATCTCCCCTCGCCTGGTGTTTTCTCCTGTGAACTTGGTAATGACGTTCTGAGAAAGAGAGAGCAGGGCGTGTGAACCCCATTGTACAGAAGCTCAGAGAGTAGACGTGACTAGCCCAACACCATTCAGCTGTTGACTGGCAGAGCAAAGGATGGAACCTGGACTCCTGGATCCTTGGTCAGAAGGAAGATGAGAGATTAAGTAGCTCAACTTCCTGCCTCAGACAGGAGTCCCCAGCACACACACACACACACAACAGCATCCCCAAGAAGCAGGCAAGCCCAGGGGTGAGGAACTCATCACTTCACAAGACCTGCATTCGCTCTGTGACTGTTTAATATCTTAATTATTAAAACCTAATGATCAACTCCCTATAGTGTCCTCTTGTTTCTCCTCAATGTGTCACCTAGAACTTTCTACTTAGTCTCACTTCAACACAAGGAAATCTGCTTCTGAAAGACCACCACCTAGCCTCTAAAGAACACCCCCAGTTCCCTAAAGATTACATGATTTCCAGAGATTTCCCTTCCTACCCTGGACAGTTCCAATCTGTCTCTATTACATATTAAAATATTATATTAAGAATGCAGCAAAAATTCTGAATATCGTCTGACATCACGAGACAGTAAGACAGTTTCCTCCCATTTTCTGGAAACTATTAGATGTGCTTCCGGAGAAATTATCATTCACGCTACGGACTTCAAGTGACCTACTCAACATCTAAGTGCTTTTCATAGGAACTGCCAGTTTTTACAGCCACCCAGTCCCCACCCTGTAACTGCACCAGTGATTTTTTTAAACCTCTCAGGAGGACTTCACATTTAGAAAAATTAAGTTTTCTAGTCTTACGCCCATTATTTCAATATATCACTTTTTTTATGACTCCTGATTCTGTCTTCTAGCACACTATATTTATCCTGCATAGATTTGCTGGTCAGACTTTCCATCTCTCCACTTAAATTATTAATATATTAATTCAGTGGAACAGAACCTAGAGTTGAGCCCTGTAACAGGCTCTGGGTTAGTTCCCCTTTGGTAGGTGCTAGCTCATTAATCTGCACTAGATGGTCATTCAATTAAAGTGAATTTCCTCAACTAGTATTCTTGGCAGGCACTGCTCTAGGGTCAGCCCCAGGCAATACCTACTTTAAGAAAAAGAAGGATGACGTATGCAAAATACCCTGGATGGACTACTTTGCTATCTCCTTTGCTTTCTGTCCATGGCTCCTCGGACTGGCTTTGCCTCTATGGGCCCAGTTGATGACTGGGATGGGAAGGAGGGACATCCCCTAAAGCCTGATGTCCCTCCTTCCCATCCCAGTCATCAACTTTCCCCTGAACTTGGATGCTCCTGGCTCCCCATTCCAATGAACCAACTTGCCTGCTGTAGACTTCAGTTTCTGCTTGAACCCTCTCCCCTGAAACCAGCTCACTTTACTCTATTATCCCCTTGCCCTTTCAAGGGGTCCCTTGTCCACGAGGCCCACCTCACACAGCTTCCTCTTCTCTACACACATATTAAAACTTTGTCAAAGTCCTTAATGAGATTGAGATCTACCATATCTATAGCATTCCACTATCTATCGGCCACTTTATCACCGAAGGAAATAGCGTGTGTTCATAGAGTGAACCCCTGTGTGGACTTAGCTCCTCCTTCTTGGACTCTATCCCTCTCCTTCACACACCGTCCACATAGTTTTCACACACTCAGTATGATTCCACGCCCAGCTTCAGCCCCTTTGTCCAGGTGGACAACTGCCCCTGGCTGAGACAAACACATTTCTTCTACAGAAACTAGGGCGAGCAGCTCATTTCTCTTAGTTGGACTCAAGGTGTAGTGCTTGGGACCTGGGGGCTGCCATGCCTATAGTCTTGTGGGCCATGGGGAAGCCCCTGCTGGCGACAGAACAGAAGACAGAAGTAGAAGGACCGAGGGCACAGAAACCAAGGGCCAAGCGAATCCTAAACATCCAAGACACGGGTCCCTGCTTCCCTTGAGATGAGCCTCATTCTTCTCCTTTGGTTTCAAGAGTCAGTCAAAAACCTTCCAACAATTCCCCTTTTTGCCTAAGCTCCTTTGAGTTTAGTTTTTGTCATTTGTCACCAAAGAGTCCTAATGATACAGAGCAGGCACTAACCCACCCCAGAGCCAGCCAGGGCCCCCACTCATACAATCCCACAAAGAGCTTCCTGACCTAAAAAAGAGAGAGAAGTGCATGCGCCTATCTCACTCACCGCCTCGATAGGAGGGGGACCAGGGCCATTGATAACAGCAGATGAGCAAAATCTTCCTTTCTTTCATTTTCTTGAGCACGGACCAATGAAAAACACAATTCCCTTTCTTTCCATGCTGTTTATTTCAACATTGACATGATTTTCCCTTTACTTTCTTGATGTCCTATTTATAGGAAGGGGAAGTCCCTCTACCAGGCCACCATTCGGATCAAGGACTGTTACAGGCCTGGGAAGGGGGTGTAGGGCGGGGAGGTGGGGGGGGGGACCTGAGAGACCCAGGCAGCTGGGGTGTCCGCCTGCTTTGGCTGCTGCCAGCTGAGCAGGGAAGACTTTTCCGGCTGAACAGCCCGCTTCACACGGCACAAACCAGCCAGGCAGGTCCCCCCGCACAGACCTGGGATACCCACTTTTTATCACGCTTTGTGCTTAAATCAAAACAGCTTCCAAGAGGCGGGGAGGGAAGAAATGGAATGAGCTCTGAGACCAGGGAGATCCACAAACACAGATAACAGAGAGAGATAGAAGGCTCCATCCGCTCGGGCTCACACAGGGTGCTCAGAATCTGCTCTGAAAACCTCAGAGTCACTGGGGAGCCACTGCCTTCCCGTCCAGAGGGAGGGCACGGGGCCTCCAGACCGGCCTGGGCATTGCTCAGCAACACAAGCACGGTGCCCGCAGCCCGGAGACTGCAGCCTGAAGACAGAAACACAGAGACACAGCAACACCCCCTGCGATGCTCCTGAGGGCCTGCCCGGAGAGAGAGCCACGGGCTTGGAATCCATGGACCTGGAGCAGATGTGCAGCAGACACTCCTTACGGTCACCATCCCTGCCTGGTTTATTGTTTTTCCCTCCTGGCATCTTCTAGAATCAGGACCAGCTAAATCCTGTGTGGGGGTCCTTGTTCAAACATTCTCAAGAATTTCAAGACGCGAGCAGCAACGCGTGAAGGCATGCACACAGGCTGCGCGCCATGAGGCCGTCCTTGTCCGTGACACCCTGGCCGGGGCTTATGCTGAACAGACGCTTGTTAATGAGCCAGTGATTGGAATACAGGGGACCAGCATCAGGAGAAAGGAGGAGAGAGAGAGAGAGAGGACACCCCCGCTTCAAGCCAGCAACCCATTTTTTATCTCCGGGCTTCTGCTGGAAACGCTTGCAGGAAAGGGGTCCGCCGTTCAAGTTTGAGATACTCTGCCTGACGGAAGGACCATGGCAGAGTTTGGAGCCCAGTGTCCCTTAAACCAGGTCCTTACGGACTCAGTTCGGGTGTGGATGGGACACAGCCACGAAGACATAGGGCCAGGGGAAACCCCTAGGATGGCTTGGAAATGTTCAGTTTCTTTCAGAGCGTGCTGTTCGCTCACAATCCGTGAGTCCACCGTGGCTCCAACCACCCTCTGCGCTAAGCCGCCTCTTACCCCGTCAGGGCCATGCTCCTCCCCAAGGGTTGCGTTTTACCTGTGGCCTCAGACCCTATTATCAGCGCCTCCTATCAGAGGGCCTGCTGAGGGACGATGTGTGGATCTCTGGGGAAGGAGCGGAGCGCTAGAGGCGTGCCGGCACCTTCATCGGCCCCTTAGAAGCCAGGGGTGGGAGTGCTTACCCAGCAGTTTCTGAGAAATGAGTGCAAATGGCAGGAAACGGCGTGTAAATTAAAGGAACTGCCTGCACTAATGAGCCGCACAGGAAATGGAGCGGGCCTGGAAAACAGAAGTGTGATTTACGAGGAACTATCAGGTGGAATAATGTAAATAATGGGTCGTTCACGGGGGTGTCTACCTCTTGTGGAGCTCAGGTGGCCATCAGGCCAGGAAGTGTTCATCGAAATCCAGGACGGACCCCTGAAGGCGGGGCTTCGGAATGCATGCCACCTCCGGGAAAGGCCCTTCCCTGTGTGACGGCTGTGAGCTCCCTCATGGGCCAGCGGAGGGTCCCTGCCCTCCCGCCGCGCCAGCCGCCGGGAACACAGGAAGGAGAGCTGTCTGCACTCCGCCTCCTGTGCCGGCGACGTCACGCTGGGCTCGCCCCTCAGTGTCTCCCTCTGCAGGGGCCAGATCCTGCCAACACGGGCTCGCTGCGACCCTCCTCTGAATCAGTTGCTGTGGGTGTTCTCCCAGGCCTCTTCATGAGTCAACGCGGCCAACTCATCCTTCACAGCCTCCCTTTTCTCTCTTTAGAGTAGGGGTGTCGAACTCAATCAGAGAAGGGGCCAAAATCTAAAATCCAGCCTAAATCGCGGGCCGAATGGTTTACTGAACAGTCATAAATTGTCATTGTGATGGAAACGCAGCGGAGTGCAGTGATGACAGCGCGGTGCGGGCCACATTGCAAGGCCTGGCGGGACGGATTTGGCCCGCGGGCCTTGTGTTTGACACATGTGCTTTAGAGGCAGCTAGCCTCTCAGCAATAAAACCTGGTTGAGACTCACCCTGCTAACCTAACTCCACCCCATCGAGAAGGGATCGAGGGCTGACCCAGAATAGCCGTGTGGCAGAATGCAAACTCTCTCTGCACCGGTGTTTCTGAAGCTCCTCAGGTCCAGGCTGCAAACCGCTGGAACCTGACCAAGTGCTGAAATGCAGCCACAACCAACATGAGCAGCAGGTGTGGCTGCACTTCTGCTCCTCCACCTGCTCCTCTGGGACTGAGCTGTCCGGCTCCTCCCTGCGGCTCCAGCTCCCGCCAGGTCCTCCGGCTTCCATGGCTCTTCCACCCCCGGGGACAGGGGCTTCGGTCACACCCTCCCGGACTGGGCAGGGCCTGCTCCCTGGGCAATTGGTCCCCCACGGCTCCAGCCCACCAGCCGGCCCCACCCCCAGGTGGGCAAAGTGGCTGCAGACCCACCTGCCCTGCTCCATACGGAGCTGCCTTCTCTGCTCCCACCTCCGCGGGCAGCCTAAGATCCAGGGAAAGAATCCGCCCCTAGCTGAAACCAGTTTGGCTCAGTGGATAGAGCGTCAGCCTGCGGACTGAAGGGTCCTGGGTTCGATTCCGTCAAGGGCATGTACTTTGGTTGCCGGAACATCCCCGGTAGGGGGTGTGCAGGAGGCAGCTGATCGATGTTTCTCTCACATCGATGTTTCTAACTCTCTATCTCTCTCCCTTCCTCTCTGTAAAAAAATCAATAAAATATATATTTTTTTAAAAAGAATCCTCCCCTAAACGCTGTAACTCTAAACACCTAAAACAAACACTGTTACACAGAGAACAGCTCAACATAAGGGCCTGGAACAGCACATTCTAGAACATTTTTTTATTCCTGAGTCAACAAATAGTCAAAGGTTAAACATTCAGTTGAGCAAAACTCTCTGGTCCCATCCAGGGTGTTTTATGGCCCTGCGAGGGACGGGTGGCTGGCTCCCCGGTATTTGCCGTCTAAAAGGCAGCCGCGGTGACATTATTTCCACACAAAGGAAGAGAGCCTGGCCGGTCCTGTCCTCTCCGGCCAGCGCCGGGATCCTTCTCTGTAATTACTCGGGCGATTGCTATTACGGCCATCATTCTCACTATTTACCATTATGGGTATTTAGAGGCTCATAAAAATGTGAGCTTCCTCGATGCTTAAGCGGCACGCGAGATAAATCAGAGGCTCGGAGCGCTGGCTGACACCGGATGAAACCTGACTGGCAACAGCTGGATTGCTCTCTTGACTAAATATTTACAAAAGGCGCGATTGCATCGCTGCGCGAACACTGTGCGAATATAACAATTTATCAATCATCTTGTTTAACACCAATCCCCGCGGGAAGGGCGGCATTCCCACTTAACAGTAAGGAGCTGCTGTCTGATAATTACGTTTCTTATTTTCTCTTAAGGCTATTTCAGACGTGTATGCCCTTGTTACTTTTACAGCGGCACATTCTACACAAATGTTTTATAGGCAAAAAGGGGAGGGGGGGACCATGTTCACACTAAATCTTAGCACATACCGGGTCCTCTGGGGTTAGAGTGGAGAAGGGTGGGCGTGTTAAGGCAGATTCCAGAGATCTGGTTGCTGATAATGCTGCGAACCTGGAGAGTATGAGGAAAAATGAAAGGAAAAGCAATGGGGCATAGGGTAACTTATAATTACAAAACTATATATATATATATATATATATATATATACACACAAACACACACACACACACACTGGAGGCCTGGCACATGAATTCGTGCGGGGGTGGGGTCCAGCCGGCCCACCCTGACAGGGGCCGATTGGGCTGGACTGGCTGGGGAGAGGGGACGTGGGAGGTTGGCCAGCCAGCCCCAGTCCCTGGTCAAGCTCCTGGTCGAACTCCTGGTCAAGGGGAAAATCTGCATATTAGCCTTTTATTATATAGGATATACAGTGGTGCCTCGCATAAAGAATGCCTCGCACAGCGAACGCTGCACACAACGAACTTCATTTCATGATTCATACAACGAACTTCGTTTCACACAACGAAGTCGCCCGAGCTTCGACGACCGCTTTGCCCGAGCTTCCACAACTGCTTCGCCCGAGCTTCCATGATCGCTGCCGATGTATTGCATCCTTCCACGCAGGCACTGCAGGCAGTCGTTAGTCACTGCGCTTAACTTAAGCACGTATCGCGGCAATCGTTCTTCATTACGAATTAAATCACGCACGTATCACAGCAGTCGTCCTTTTAAGTTAAACTCAATATTTTTTTTATATCATGGCTTCTAAAAAAAGCAGGAAGGTGATTTCTGTTGAAATGAAACAGGAAATAATTAGAAGGAGTGAATGTGGGGTAAAACAGTGTGACCTCGTCAAAGAGTTTGGCCTCAGCAAGACCACCATTTTCACCATTTTGACAAATAAGGATGCAATCAAATCAGCCAAAGTAGCCAAAGGAGTATCAAAACTATTTCATGAAAAACCTAGGTCTTCAATCCACGAGGAAATGGAGAGGCTATTAGCGATTTGGATTAAGGACAGGCAGGTGAAAGGTGACGTAACAACCCAAGATATTATCTGTCACAAAGCCAAGAGAATTTATGAGGATCTAAAGAAAAACGTCCCTGGAAGTAGCAGCAATCAAGATAATGAAGAAGAATTCAAAGCCAGCAGGGGGTGGTTTTTTAGATTTAAGAAAAGGTGTGGAATCCATAGCTTTACTATGCATGGTGAGGCTGGCAGTGCTGACAAGAAAGAAGCAGAAAAGTTCTCTATTAACTTTCAAAAATGTATTAAGGATGAAGGATACTGCCCACAACAAGTGTTCAATGCCGATGAAACGGGTCTTTTCTGGAAAAGAATGCCGAGCAGAACCTTCATTACAAAAGAGGAGAAGAAATTGCCAGGACACAAAGCCATGAAGGACAGACTTACCCTTATGTTTTCGTCTAATGCCAGCGGAGACCTCAAGATCAAACCTCTATTGGTTTATCACTCTGAAAATCCAAGAATTTTCAAGAAAAATAACGTTATTAAGTCCAAACTGCCCGTCCATTGGAAGTCCAATCAAAAAGCCTGGGTGACCCAAGTTATCTTCAACGAATGGATTCTGGAAACCTTTGCTCCTGCCGTGAAGAAATTCTTGCTGGAAAAAGAACTGCCGCTCAAAGCCCTTCTGATACTTGACAATGCCCCTTCTCACCCAAAAGACCTAGAGGAAATATTGCAGGAAAATTATCCTTTTATCAAGGTGCAGTATTTGCCACCAAACACCACATCCATTCTTCAGCCAATGGATCAGCAAGTTATTGCGAACTTTAAAAAACTCTACACTAGAGCCCTCTTTAATAAGGTGTTTGAAGAACGCGAGTTTGGTGGAGACAATATGACTGTCCGAAAGTTTTGGAAGGAGAAATTTGATGTCCTTATGGCAATACGACTTATACAGAAGGCCTGGGAAGAAGTGTCACAAAGGACCCTCATTTCTGCTTGGAAGATGCTTGTGCCTTCGTGGACCCAGGAAGAAGCAGTAGTTGATGACACAGAAGTGGTGAAGGACATCATCACAGTGGCCCAAAGGTTGGAATTAGAGGTAGAGGAAGAGGATGTAGAGGAGCTTATTGAGGAACACGAAGAAGAGCTGACAACTGAAGAGCTCCAAGCACTTCTGGTCCAGCAACAGGACAATGCTCAAAGGGAAGCGTCATCTGATAACGAGGAGCAACAATCAAACAATCAACCAATCCCAACTGCTGACATCAAGAACATCCTGGTCAAATGGAAAGCAGTTCAGGAGTTTACCAATGCCCACTATCCGGATTCAGCTGAAGCAAACAGGATCAACGATCTTTACTCCGATACTCTTGTCCGTTATTTCCGGCAGATGTTGGAGAAAAGAGAAAAACAAACGACTTTGGACAGGTTTTTCATGAAACCATCGGCCAAAAAGCAGAAAATGGATGAAGATGTGCAAGATTCGGTAGACTCTACTTAGTCTGTCTTAAAATTAAAAAAATGTGTGTGTGTTTTTTTTTTAATTATGTTTTTAGATGTATCTAAATAAAAATAATAACAAAAAATTTATCTTTTTTTATGTCATCTTAGCATATTTTATGCTACAGAACGAATTATTTTTTTTAACATGTATTGTTATGGGAAAAAGCGTTTCACATAACGAACTTTTCGCATAACAAACTTGCTCCTGGAACGAATTAAGTTCGTTGTGTGAGGCACCACTGTATAAAAATCACTAGAAAATGCTATCTTGGATTCATAGTTAAATGAGAAAACCACTTTAAAATGCAAGGATGTGACTAGGGAAACAGTCAGGCAGTGGGAACTTTTGAAGGGAGAGAGCAGTGATGGAGACAAGGCACATGAACCCCATGGGGGTGTCTGGTAAAGTTCCACTTCTTAAACCTGTTAACCGGAGAGTTCCCTTTTTAATGACGCAACCTGTAACAGGCGCGTACTCTTTCACTAGGACGTGTCAGTACGTCACGCCCGGAGGACGTACTTTCATATTATTTTTTTTATTTATACTTAATGAAAATAAATAAAATATATATATATTCGTTCATTTATATATATAAAGCACAAAGGAAAATACAAAATTACAAAAAAAAATAGAGATGAATACCGACAAAAAAAAAATGGACACATCGAATTAAAAAATTATAAATTTTACAAACAATGATAAAGATTACAAAAAATAGCCGAAACTGGTTTGGCTCAGTGGTAGGGTGTCGGTCTGCGGACTGAAAGGTCCCAGGTTCGATTCCGGTCAAGGGTATGTTGCTGGCACATCCCCAGTGGGGGGTGTGCAAGATGCAGCTGATCGATGTTTCTCTCTCATCTCATCGATATTTCTAACTCTCTATCCCTCCCCTTTCCTTCCTCTCTGTAAAAAATCAATAAAATATTTTTTTAAAAAAGAAAAAGAAAAAAAGATTACAAAAAATATATACTGTCCTTCTCGGGGCGCAATATATATTTCAAGGACGTATTCATACTTCCTACCTGTTCCCAATATTGTTTACGTTTGACGTATTTATAGGTCCTGCTGGGTTAACAGGTTAACTCGTACGGCACTGATAAGGGTGTTTGTTCAGCTTAAGAAATGCATCTTCGTTGGGGGCGGTTGGTTTTCCGGATCTGTGTTTTATTTACTACAACCAAGGTTAAAGGAAAGCACCAGTCTCTGCAAAAGGGTGCGAATGCTGTTATGGTGTGAAGAATGTGAACCCTTGAGTTGAGTCCTGGTTTGCCACACAAAAAAAATAAAAAAAATAAAAATAAAAAACTGTGGGATTGACCTCTCTGAGCCTCAATTTCTGGTTTGAGAAAAAGTAATACTAGAACCTAAAAGTTTTGTCAGTTGAATAGAGACTCAATAAATGTTGTTTTCTTTTTCTTCTTTCTTCCTCCTTGTTAAATATTTGCTGGAATGCTCAGCATGACTGAAACCACGCTGAGTTAGTGAAAAATTCAGGAGGATTCGTGTAGGAGTTTTGAACAAATTTTTTTAAAAGAAGGAGATGGGATATTAACCAAAGAATGGGAGTGGCAATCCAATCCGGGGGGAGGGCATGAGGGTGGGAGTTGCACAAAGGGAAGTTCAGTGAGTCAGTTTGCCTGGAAAGGTGACTGAGACAGACTTCAGTAACCCAGCTCCCCGCAGAGGACTGGAGGTGAGGCAGGCGAGCGAAGCAGGCTTGGTGCATCTAAAAGACGGTAGCACAGGGACAATGATGAAAGGCAACAGACTCAGCCCCCGAGAAACAAGGGCGAGTAGGCGGATGCTGTGCACTAAATATTTGTGTGCCCCCAAAAAATTCAAACCTGCCCTAGAGAACTCCACCTTCAGAGGGTGGTAGTGTGGGGCAAGGTACACCCCACAATGAGCTGGCAGAGAGACAAACCCAGGAGGGGTACGACTGTGCTAAGGCCTCGCGCAGTCCTTCCAGCTGGCCCTTTGCAGCAGGAGCCCCCTGACCATGGCGGCCGCAGGCCCAGAGAGAGGACCGGACACGAGTCTCTCGGTCCCTTTGTTACCCTCCCGGGTGCAGGTGTGAGGAAGTGCATGCGGGACTCTTGAGTTCCCCTCAGGGCGGGCCTTAATGACTCCAGGCCTTCCTGTCCCCTCGCAGCCCAGCAGGACGCAGGCCCTGCTGAGGCGCCTCTGCCGTCTGCTTCTTCATCTCCCTCTAACCTGCACTTTCCCATGGTGCATTTCTGCAGCTCCGAGATGGGGAAGGTGTTTGAGTCCTGCTTTGACTTCGACGGGAATGGTCAGCTCCGCCTGAAGTCTGAGCGCAACACAGTGCGTGCCCTCAGACCACTAGACATCGCTGGGTGCCCCGGCATAGAGGCACCCAGATTCTATAAAACAAGGCAACAAGACGCTGAGTTACAGTGCGAGCCACCCACCTCCCTGCTCCCCGACACCTCTACGCTATACATTAATGAGCTGTGTCCAACTGCAAATTCAAAACTGAATGCATTCGTTAACAATCCAAAAATAGATTCTTCCCTATGTGACTTCAAAGCCTTCGGGCGTTTCTGTCCGTGTTGATTATCTTGGTTTTGCTATACCCGAGATGTAAACATCAGACACAGAAACAAGAAAAATAATCTTTTTAAGGTTAATAGCTCTGAACAATTAGTATAAATAACCACTCTTTGATATTTTCTGCTATATTAATTCCAACACGGAGCATACCAATTTGCTGAGCCAGAGACTAAGCGGACTAGGAATTCTCTTTCATCCTCGTTTAATCCGAGGAGTGGATCTGTAATATTGACCACGTCCTGTACCATCTTAGACCAATGGTCCCATAGCCATTTGGCCTTGGTTGGCGCTGACAGTCAATGGTCACGTCTCCATGAAGCTAAGGAGACCGTGCTCTGCCATCTGACCAAGAATAGCCTTCCCTTCCTTCTGCTGTGCAGAGACACTCAGGGAGCGTCTGCTGGCCACACAGGGAGAGCAGGACCACGTGTCAGGTGCTTTAAGAGACAATGTGCCAGCCGGTGTGGCTCCGTGGTTGAGCGTCGACCTATGAACCAGGAGGTCAGGGTTCAGGTCCCAGTCAGGGGTTGTAGGCTCTATCTCCAGTGTGGGGCACGCAGAGATCCTAGCAAGACGCCTGTCCTTCACCAGCGCTGCCGCACAGCAGTCACACCTGGGGAGCCTCAGAGGGAGGCTGTGTCTTCCAAGGGGCCCCGTTTATGGGAACTGGGAGCATAATTTCGGCACCAGAAGCACTTGACTCTGAGTGATTAAAGGAGAAAGTAGCCCTAGCCGGTTTGGCTCAGTGGATAGAGCGTCAGCCTGCAGACTAAAGGTCCCGGGTTTGATTCTCCCTTCCTCTCTGTAAAAAATCAATAAAATATATTTTTTAATTAAAAATAATAAAGGAGAAAGTAGTTACAAAACAGTTCAGCTTCATAATTGCCTCCCAACCTGGCCATGCTTTATTGGATCGAACAGGAACTGTGGGCGGCCACTCCAGGAAAAAGTTTCCCGAAAGACAAGACATGAGAAACCACATGAGATTAGAAAGGATGGACGCATTCTCTTCTAAAGAGAGCTCTCTGGCCGAGCACTGGGTTTTGGAAAGGAAGACCAAGGGACCTATCCAATGAATAAGAATAATCTAGAAAAAAAGAAAAATAAAAGAATTAAAAAAGGTAGGAAGAAAGCAAAACTTTAGAAACAGTAGAAAGGTCAGCGGTTGCCAGGGGGGAGGGACGACGAGGCGGAGACCGGAGAAGCCACTCTGGCTGATCCTGTCTTGGTGGATGTGTGACATTCTAGTTTTGTCAAAACCCACAGGACTGCACACCACACAGAGGGGGCCTGATTACACCAGGGGCTGCAGTTAATAAAAATGTATCTGTATCAGTGCATGAATTGTAAGAAAGGCACCACCTTAATGCAAGATGGGATCATGGGGAAGGCCTCAGGGGTGGGGTACAGAGGGTCACGAACTTTCCGCTAATTCTTCTGTGAAGCCAAAACCTGCTCTAAAAAACAAGCTGTTCCTTTTTCTTAAAAGGAGGGGGTGGGAGGAAAACAGAAGCCAACTTAAGGTAGGCGATCAAAATAGAATCCAGATAAGAAAGACGAAAACACTGCAGATCGCTGTTTGGGGGGAATGAGGTGTCGAGGCGAGGCATACAGATTAGCAGGCGGAAGCCCCAACACATTACGTTTAACTTCTTCCAGGCGTGCGCACTGCCTCAGGGGCACATGAGCTCAGAATCAGGAAGAGTGCTCTTTGCTGTACACCTTTCACAGAGCGATAACCATTATCCATGAGTACTCCTCGGAACAAAGAGAGGAAAACGCTGCCTCCCTAATATTTGGGACGGATGTAGACTTAGTGTCTACCTTCCTCTGACCCAAGCATCGATCCTTACACTAAAAAACAAAACACCTAGGATAACAAAATGGGAGTGTGTTTGGAAATAGGGCCTTTACAGAGGTAATTAAGGTGAAATGAGGCTGTAGGGGTGTGCACGGGAGAGGAGGGAGACCATGTGAGGAGGAAGCAAGGGGGCGGCCATCTGCAAGCCAAGGAGAAGAGACTCAGAGGAAACCAGCCCTGCCACCACCTTGGCCTTGAACGTCCAGCCTCCAGAACTGTGAGAAAATAAATTTCTCTTATTTAAGCCAATAAAGTAAAAAATAAGGAAAATGCCTGTGTCCTGGTTAAATCAAAGGACAGTTTGCCACGTGCCTGAATTTAAAGGCCAGCCACTTTTTGATTTTCTTAAATTCTCCATCAGGTAGCTCCTTTATCATCACTGAAGCACACATGGGCCTAAATTACGTACTTTTGTTAGGCCTTTTTAGAAATATAAACTAAATACATGGCAGGAGCCAACGCTTTCTTTATTTTTTTAAATATGTTTTTATTGGTTTCAGAGGGGAAGAGAGAGAGAGAGAGAGAGAGAGAGAGAGAGAGAGAGAGAGAGAGAGAAACATAAATGATGTGAGAGAATCGTTGATCAGCTGCCTCCTGCACGCCCCACATCGGGGGACAGAGCCCACAACCTAGGCATATTCCTGACCGGGAATTGAATTGTGACCCCCTGGTCCATAGGTCGACACTCAACCCCTGAGCCACACCAGACGTGCTGTTTTCTTTATTTTAACCTAAATTTTCTCTTAATTCCATTGTGAAATTTATGATAAATTCTAAATAGCCAGCTTCTTCTAAGTATTAACAATGGTCACTAACATTTATTAATAATTATAGCTAGCATTGCTCTAAACAAGAGAAACAGGTGGCCAGATAATTCTTTAAGTGAGTCATTTCAAGTTAATTCACTTTGCAGGAGAAATCTCAAAAAAAAAAAGGGGGGGGGGGGGGAATAGCCCTGACTGGTTTGGCTCAGTGAATGGAGCATTGCACTGCGGACTGAGGGGTCCCAGATTCAATTCCAGTCAAGGGCATGTACTTTGGTTGCTAGCATATCCTCAGTAGGAAGTGTTTAGGAGGTGGCTGATCGATGTTTCTCTTTCATCAATGTTTCTAACTCTATCCGTCTCCCTTCCTCTCTGTAAAAAATTAATATATTATTTTTTTTAATGGGGGATATTGCTGAAACCGGTTTGGCTCGGTGGATAGAGGGTTGGCCTGCAGACTGAAAGGTCCCAGATTTGATTCCAGTCAAGGGCATGTATCTTGGTTGCGGGCACATTCCTGGTAGGGGGTGTGCAAGAGGCAGTTGATCGATGATTCTCTCTCATCGATGTTTCTAACTTCTATCCCTCTCTCTTCCCCTCTGTAAAAAATCAATAAAATATATTATTTTTAAAAATGGGGGATATTGTTTTTTCCCTACTCTTTCTACTCCGCCTGGACATGGGGGGGGAGGTATCACAGAGGGCGCTTTAGCATTCCTACTATTTGAGGGAAAGAAGCAAAAGTCCACCAGGCACCTGGCAATGAGCTCTCCAACCCCCTAGACCAGTGGTCGGCAAACTCATTAGTTCACAGAGCCAAATATCAACAGTACAATGATTGAAATCTCTTTGGAGAGCCAAATTTTTTAAACTTAAACTTCTTCTAACGCCACTTCTTCAAAATAGACTTGCCCAGACCGTGGTATTTTGTGGAAGAGCCACACTCCAGGGGCCAAAGAGCCGCATGTGGCTTGCGAGCCTCAGTTTGCTGACCACTGCCCTAGACTTTCATCTGCAAACAGGGACCCGAGAGGAGAGATTCCTCCAGACAGCACTGCTGCAGAAGGAGGCGGTTCTGCCAGGGGAGGGAGGGAAGCACCAGATAAGGGGAAATGGGGACGGTGGGAAGGCTGGGTTCCGTTAGGGGCCAGGGTGGTGGTGAGGCTGGACACTGAGGACTGACGCCTGGGCCGGGACAGCCCCGTGGCACTATGGGGAGGGAGTCGTCAGAGCTCCTCTCTGACCTGTGCTGCTCTCTGCCCTCTGGCTCCTGTTCTGTCCTTCGGTTGCTTATAAAGGCTCAGTGGTGAGCGAGAGCAGACAGACAGACTCAGGATGCTGACAGCGGGTCAGCGTGACCAGAGGGGAGGATGGCCAGGAAGAAGTCAGAGTCCCTGGGAACAGCTGGTAAATTGCACAGTCTGACTCATGGGTTGCTGGTTTCTTCCCACGAGGTCACATCTGTGAAAGACGGAGTCCCATCGGCCCTAACCGTCCGTCACCTTGCACATGGAGGGAAGGAGCCCCGACGGTGGTGTTCCCTGGGCCGGACACAGAAAATCTAATTTTCAGTTTCTCCCTCTCACTGTCTTGGGTCATTGATAGCTCAGATTTTGGTAACAGGAGACTAAAACAACACAACATACTCAGTGGTGCTTTAAAATTCATCAATGATTTAATTCAAGAAGGGAAATCATTTGGACAAAGCAGCACCAAGAAGGAATCACATTATCCGTTCTACCTGGGTACTGGGTAATGCCAACCCCTACGAGACACACAGCCCAGTACGGAGCCCCCATGTCTCCTTGCAGTATGGCGTCCAGGGGGTGCCAGGCTACAGCAGCCATGTTGCAAGGACAGAGTGCTCTCCACAACCACCCACCAGCCTACAGAGTGGACATGGAATGAGGGGAAAGGCTGGGATTGTGGGCTGCAGTTCTTTTTCTTTCTATTTTGTCCGTCAGTTTATTTGGGTCATTGCAATCTTTAATAAGAAGAATCTTCGTGAGCCCGCCCGGCATGCTCAGTGGCTGAGCATCAACCTATGAACCAGGAGGTCACAGTTCCTGGTCAGGGCACAGGCCTGGGTTGCAGGCTCAGTCCCCAGAGTGGGGCGTGGAGGAGGCCGCAGTCAATGATTCCCTCTTATCATTGATGTTTCTATCTCCCTCTTCCTCAGCCCTCCTCTCTGAAATCAATAAAAATATATATTTTTAAAAGAGGAAAAAGAAGAATTTTATTGGGGTTATTTGCCCTGGAAATGAACAAACATCCTATCAGAAATAAGTCTGCACAGCGCTACCCCCTCGGAGGCCACGTTTTCCTTGCCGACTCCCTGCTTAGCCATCCATGGTCTCACACACGCTCCTGTCGTTACACCATAAACAATCTCAGACGTGTTGCCAGTGGTCACCTCATTGCCAAACCCGCTGGCTGCTTTTAAGTTCTTATTCGCTGCTGTTTCCACAACACGAGACCGCCTCGCCCTGCCACCAGGCCTGTGTCCAAAAGCGAGACCAGATGATTTGGTGTCTGCCATGTGCACGCTGCGGGAGAGGTGGGGCCAAGGCAGCGTTTGGGTTTCCAGCCTGTGTGTCTGAAACATGTTGCCAAAACAGACCCAGGAAACTGGGGGGAGGCATGGTTTGGAGGGAGTTGGACACTCCACAGGCTCTTGGAGACAGAAATGCAAACCAGGGTAGGGGCCATCTACACAGAAAGAATCGCTCGAGTCACAAAACACAATGCGGCCCATACGGGAGACAGGCGGTCGCTCTGAATTCCGCCTCCCTCCCCCAGCCCCACCCTAGCCACTGACATCTTTCTGAATCTCGGCTCATTTTCTTCTGGTCAAAAGTGGCTCCGGCTGGCTCCATGCTGAAGGCCTCTGCCTGGCTCTCAGGACCCCATGAAAGCTCTCCTCTTCCCACAGGGTCATGTCCTACCTGAGATGGCTCACCCGGCCCTGGGCAGGGTGTTTCTCCCCCCGGCCAGCCCACTGCCTTCCCTACACGCCTCCTTGCTCGCTCTCCTCTGTTTCAGGATCATGATCATTAGGGACTGTCTTTAGTCTTCCATCTCCCTCCCTCCTCTGCGGGCACCCTTTTCTCGGCTACATTGGTGCCAGGGCCACCGCTGTGATTCTCTGCACATCCAGGCAGAGCAAGCGTGGGATACACTTCTGACTGATGGCTCCATCGGCTAACAGGGAGAGTGTGCCTCAGGGACACAAAACGCTCGTCTGCGGCATCTGATTCATTAGGAGTTTTTCTGATGGGACAGTGTACGCAATATTAACTTCATCACTTGACCACGGTTACATGCATAGTTCCGTGGCCTTGAGTACATTCACCTCGCTGCACAGCCATCCCACCAGCCACCTCCAGCACCATTTCATCTTCCCCAGCGGAAACCCAGTCCCCATTCAACCCCAGTCCCAACCGCTCCCACCACACTGCTGGCCACCGCCCTCCACTTGCTGTCTGGGTGGATCTGACGCCTTACAGGCCTCCTGAAGGGGAATCACAGCATTTGCCCTTTTGAGACTGGTTTGTTTCACTCAACATAATGCCTTCTAGATGACTACATATTCTGTTGGCTAGTTCTCAGAGGCTTAACATTTATCCATCTCTAAGTCTTTGACAGCTGGTATTGGAAGAATATTGGCCACATGGAGAGGAATCAGGACCGGTCCGAACAGGTTTCAGCCACAGATGACCAACGGCCCCCTAACTGGAACTCCCACAAGGCTGCTCCCAACATCCTTTATATTGCTTCCGAACGTAAGAAACACAGCAGCTTAAAACAGTGCAGCGGGGGGAACAGCTCCGTGCCCAGCACAGTGCCCATTCTGCATCATCTCAGTTGAATCTTTTTTAATATATTCAGAGAGGAAGGGAGAGAGAGATTGAAACATCAATGACACGAGAGAATCCTTGATCAGCTGCCTCCTGCAGACCCCCCACTGGGGATCGAGACTGCAACCCGGGCATGTGGCTTGACCTCGAGTCGAATCATGACCTCCTGGTTCATAGGTCGAAGCTCAACCACGGAGCCACGCCGGCCGGGCCCTCAGCTGAAGCTTTGCAAGTCAGTGAGTTGCAGCTGTATGATGTCCGTTTACAGAGGAAGAAGCCAGAGCTTAAAGAAGCCAAGTAATTTGCCCCAAATCACAGCCGGGAAGTACCGGGCCTGGAACAAACACTCCAACTGATGTGTCTTTGACCCCAGATGCCACGGACACCCGTGGCCTACACCCCTCGCAGCCCCACCCAGAGTAGTGGAAGGCGGGGGAGTCAGCCTGTTGGCCCCAAACCTGAGAAACGTGGCTTGTGGGTTTAAGGGAGGAAAGCAAGCTGTGAAGGTGACTTTAGAACCGTATATACATTGTGATCAGACTATTAAAGTCCCTTTCAAAGAGAGAGCAAATGGGCTTCAAGGGAGCCGAAGGAATCTCATTAGCGGATGGGCTCGCAGGAAGGCTGAGTTCCCTTCCCCCGGGACCGCATGAGGAGGAGAGGCTCGGACCTGCCTCCGTCAGGCCTGCCTCGAGGGAAGGGGTGAGCCAGGCGGCCTGGGGGGAGCGCCCCAGCCCGCGGAGTCCCTGAGGTGACACTGCTGAAGCTTTGAGTTCCTGGAAGAAAGACTCTGGAAACGCTAGGTCAGTGTCATAAATATGCATGTGAGTGCACCCTCTGTCCTCAGCACAGATGGGGGGGGCGGGGGGGGCGGGAGCAGAAGAGGGGGGTGCATGTCTGACACTCGCAAAATCGAAGGGGCAGCGCCTCCTTTGCTTGCAGGGCACCGTGCAGTGTGCTCACATCCAAGCAGCCTCTTTTCCATTCAGGCTGAGCGGAGCGTCTGCCTTGAAGTGAATATTTCACAGAGCCGGGAAGATGCCAGCTTTTCATTTCAATGTCCTTGCAGCTGCTTCTGCATGCATCGCCTCCGAGGCCGAGTGTGTCGAGATCCATAAACAGCAAAAAGCCGGCGTGCGCGTCTCGGGGTGAGGCGGCCCGCGGAGGCACAGTAGGTCTAGTGGAAGGCGACTCCCAGGCGCGTCGTGTCCGGAATGTCTTCAGGAGGGAAAGGGGCGCCACAAGCACGCCCGCTGCAGGTGACAGGAGGCGTCCGGACATCGCATTCCCCGGGCCAGATCGACCGGCAGAGCTAAGGCTTTTCCGGAGCCGACACACCACTCTGTCTTCCATTCGTTCTGCCAAATGCCGTGAGCCTCAGTAGCCCTGGTCAATTCCCGCTCCTCCGATGGCTGAAGAGAGACTCCGAGCAAGGTCTGCATCCTTCCAACAAGCGGCTGCTGGCGAAGGGGACGTGTCAGCCACCATCAGCACATCTGCCTTCTCCTCCAGGTTCTCTGCCGCCCAAACCTCCGCATCTGTCACCGTGAGCTCCTCGGGGCCAGCGGTTTGTCACCGCTGCACCCATCCTGTGGCTCCTGAGAGGACTGCCTCTTAGGGACGATCCAGTTGCATTGTCTACAAATGTTACTTGCTATGTGGTGATTGTGGAAGCGCCCGCATGGGCTCAGACTGCTATGTTGCTCATCTTCCTGCAAAATGGAATCGGCTCCAAAGCATGGTGCCTTGGGAGGAGAGGGGGCAATGGAAAATAATGGAGCAATTTCTGCAAATATGGAAAGGTGGAAGTTCTATGGTCTGCAAACATCGTTATAGCTAACTAGAGGCCCGGTGCACAAAATTCGTGCACAGGGTGGGGGTGTGTCCCTCAGCCCAGCCTGCATCCACCAATCCCACTGGGATTGGGCCTAAATGGGCAGTTGGATATCCCTCTCAAAATCCAGGACTGCTAGCTCCCAACTGCTCACTTGTCTGCCTTCCTGATTGCCTCTAACGGCTTCTACCTGCCAGCCTGATAACCCCCTAACCACTCCCCTGGCAGCCTGATTGATGCCTAACTGTTCCCTTGCCAGCCTGTTTGCCCCTAACTGCCCTCCCCTGCAGGTCTGGTCCCCCCAACTGCCCTTCCCTGCAGGTCCAGTCACCCCCAACTTCCCTCCTCTGCTGACCTGATCACCCCTAACTGCCCTCCCTGGCAGGCCTGGTCCCTCCCAATTGCCCTCCCCTGCTGGCCTTCTTGTGGAGGCCATCTTGTGTCCACATGGGAGTGGCCATCTTTGACCACATGGGGGTGGCCATCTTTGACCACATGGGGGCATCTTGTGTGTTGGAGTGGTGGTCAATCTGCATATTACTTTTTTATTAGATAGGATTTCCAAGATTAACACCTTCCCAGCATTTGCCCATTTTCAGTCTTCTCTATTAAAAAAAAAAAAAAAAAAAAAAAAAAAAAAAAAAAAAAGACACATACTATTTACAAAAGTCGGTAAACATGTAATACATTGTCAGTCATTATCCATGACTTACTGTGATAGCACCACAAGGGCAACAATAAGAATTAAAAATAAAATTGTTTCATTTGGGGGAGAAATTTTTCTGTGATGCCAATGAAGCCACAGAGCCCGGGGTGAGACGCCGAAGGGCAGAGCCTCAGACACCAGTGGCCCTGAGGGGTGGTCCTGACTTCTAAACGGAACCAGGCCCAGCCTGTCCGCACGGGCCAGGCCACCAGGTCACATGCCGGCTTCTTTCAACCACGTTCTCTCTGGGCCCCGTGGAGTATGGAGAGGAGGGACCCCTTGGGACTCAGTCTTGTCCCCGACTCCTTCCCAGGTCACCGCGGGCGTGTGACCGGCTCGGCGTTTAGATGTGACTGAAGCAGCCACGGTGAGAAAAGCCTTGTCAGTGCCCTCTCCCTGCTCACTGGGGGAGAAGAGATTTTTCATTTCATACATCATTTACAACTTGCTGCTGTGATTCTAAAAAACCAGTGGGCTTCATCGAGTTAATGAGCAAGAAAAACATATTTGGTAAGCGTGTTAATTTTCTGAATGTTCTGCAGAGCCCAGGACATTAGGCAACATGCAAGGGGCAGCTGGGCCCACCAGGGAGCCCCCTCCCCCCGAATTCACTCCACCCCGCTCTGAGGGCATACGGCCATTCACTAATAAGTCAGCAAGTGCATCTGGAGAGAAGGTGAACAGCCAGTACCTCCCTGGCTTTGCATTCTCGGCCTTGTCTCTGCTTGGGGACATTCGGGACCTTGGGCAAAAGCCACCACTGGGGTTTCTCTTCCACAGCCAGTCTGCCCAGCAAGAGACAGGAGCAAGGAGGAGCCACTACGAGGACAGTTCAGGTCGGAGGGGAGAAGAAAGCACGCTGGATCTCCGTGCTCAGGATTTTCAAAATGATGTAGGACTCTCCATCTAAAGAATGATGTAGTGACGAAGGTGACAGCCCAGACACTTGGATGAAATGCTCTGTCAGAGACCAAAATAAGATACTGAGAGAAGTCTTCATTTATTAAAGGATCCTTGTAGAGTTCTTCTCCTAATCTATCAAAATCTCCAATACTCCCGGCTGGTTAAATACATCTCAAAATTAATCTGCCCACTGAGCCAGGATCATCACGCGACATGGTACGGCCCCTGCCGCAGAGTGTCATCTTAAGGTAGACAGCTGAGGTGGGTCCCCAACAAGTTCATGGTGCTGGCGGGACTCACACCCCACAGCGACAGGGCATGTATATATCTTTCTCGTCTCTTCTCCACGCGTGGAAGATGGGTAGATTAAAGGGAGGGAATGCTGGCAGCACTACCGAGTGGCCACACAAAAGAATGAGATTATTCTACACAAAATTGACAACGTATGGGAACAACACCTTATGTTATAAAACACCTCGGTGTGTTCATTTCTGGGTGATGTCCCACCCATCACAAAGATGGCCACCTACAAACACATACATGGACACACACACACCAACACGCACTCACACACAATTCACAGTTCCCACAGAGCTTGTGTACAGTAGGCCACGGAGATTAGGCGCCCAGCACAGGGGACAGAGACTGGCTGTCCTCTAGATAAGCCGGAATGCAAAGCAGTCTATTGCAGCAAAGACCCAACCGAGGCTGTCCTGGGGGTGACCTCCTCGCCCGCTCTGGGTTGAAATGGTCCCTGGCCCTCAGACGTGGGAAAGGTGCCAGAGAGTGATGCCAGCAGGTGTTTGCGGGGCGCCCAGCAGGCCTTGCTCAACGCCCCAAACTCTCCCAAAACAACTTTCCTCAAACGAAGCCGTTGCAAGTCCTGAGTCCGTTGGACTTGAAAAACAAAGACACTTCTGAGTTTTCTAAACACATTCTAAAAGAAATGGTGATTTTTTTCTTAGCTTTCATAAAAGACCGATGAATTCTTTTGGTGTTCAAATACAGCCGAGCAGAATTTAGCTACACCTTTCCCCTGAGTACGGTTTTGTGACTGAGACCGCGCACCGATTTTTTTTTTTCTTAATCTGAAAGAATCTTTTCCTTTCAAAAAAGAAGGCACGGTTGGAAGACACGGGATAAAGGAGCTAAATAGGAAGGCCCTGCCGTCCGTACAAGTGCCTGACAGGAAGATTTCGTCAAATGAATGGCTCACACCTTCCCGTCCGATGTCACTTTTGGATTCGGATGATAATTTTAGCAGGAATCATTCAAACTGCCTGGAGGTAGAACAGTCACTAAATCTTTAACCCACTTCACAGGCATCTCATGCTGTTCTATTTCCAGGGCCTGCGTCTTCGTTAGCATAATCCGAGCGGGAGCGCACCACCTCCCCGCCGGGGACCCCACGTGGCATTTCCTGCTACCTCTGTATAATTATCGGTGTCGTTTTAATAATCAATTTCGGTGGAACGCCAGGATCTGCTTCAGTTGCATTTAAATCCTAATAAAGCTCCGTAAAAAAGGAAATGAGAGAGAAAGAGAAAATATCATTCGGAGGATTAACAAAACACTCCGACAAAAGGGACCTCTTTAATTTTAATGATGTGATAAAGTGATAGCCTTTTGAATAGACAATTAGGCTCATAACCCTGCTACTCCGAGGGCTTAATTCACAAACACGCATCGCCACTAATACATTTGCCGAGGAGCTGTATGCTTAACAGGATTAGAATACAGAAAACCATTCATTATTAATGGGAGCCTGCATTGCCGGAGTCTTCATCCCTAGATAGACCAGTATTTAAATCAAATAATTTAGCGCTATTTCAGGAGCTTAATTCTGGGCCTAGATGGCTGGCGGGTAGCCCTGGGTTCCTGGTGCAGAGCGTGGAATGTCCCCTAGGGGCGCTGTTACGCTGTAAGGGGTCCTGTCACCTGGAGGAGGACGTTATAGACTCTGGCCCAGTGGTTCCCAACCTGGTTTTGGCCGCACACACACCCCCACCCAAAGCATCTCTAATATCCTGATGCCCCCTCCCCCCCCCACCCCATGACATGTAATTCTCATTATTCAAACAGTGAGCTCCTAGTCACACAGAGGAGGAAGCCTAAAAGGCCATTCACTTGCTCTAAACACGCTTCCAAAGAACATGGCATCCATGGAAGAGAAAAAGAAAAGAACGAAGGGACAGTTGCAGGACTGAGAAAGACATCACTAAGAAATTGTTAAAATAATCACATGAAGCGATGTGAAAACAATAGCAAATAAAGTTTCAAAACATATCCTAGAGAACTGAAATGCATAAATATGTCACAACATATATTAATGTGCTGTATCTGAGCCCCCTAGAGCCCTAAGAAATGTGGACAATTCACCATTAATGGCTAAGTCTCGAATTGCCCCCCTTACACATCCAACTGCCCCCCAGTGGGCTGCCGGGACGCGGGAGAAAGAGGCGAGTGTTTTGCTGACTGGGGACAGAGGTTCAGTTTGGGATGTTGAAAAAACTCTGGAAATGAAAGTGGTTAATGCCACTAAATGGTACGCCGGAAAGTGGGTACAGTGGTCCATTTTGTTATGTGTATTTTAGCACAAAAGAGCGAAACCTTGCAAACATCAACATGAAGGGGGAGATGAGGGCAGAGTGTCCAACATGACTCTCAGGTGTGAGCAGCTGTTCCGTGCACCACTAGTAGGAAATGGTGGTTATTTAAGAATGCAGCAAAATATTTTTCATCTACCAGTAATTTATGCATATTAGCTCTTTAAAAGGTCACGAAGTCATTAGGACATCAATATTTATCAGGCTGATTACATACGACTCCTTCGCCAAGTGAACTGCGAAGTGTTCTCTCGGCCGAGGGACACAGGAAAGAATCACTGGGCACTGGAGGCCACGAACCCAGGCCCCACCCATGCAGCGCACACACCCAAAGGCCCAGACAGAACCACATCTGCCTCCAGTTTGCAGGAATCACAGGGGACAGAGGAACATGCTGAGTGACACCACCAGGAAGCTACCCGTATCTCTAACCCAGGTAAGACCAAATGCATTGCAGAGAAATAGAAAAAAAAGATGAGGAGGACCTATAGCTTGAGAGACTTAAGAGACCTATCAACCAACTGCAATATGTGCGTCCTATTAGCTCCTAACTCAAAAACCACTTAAGAGTCTCCCAGCCCTTGTGGTGTGTAGTAGATGCTCAATAAACATGTGTTGAGAAGGATTGAATGGCTAAACGAGCAGTCAATGGGTAGCTACTGTTATTACTAGCAGTCTTCTGTGTGACCGTTTGCCATCTGCACAGCCCCGATTCCCCTTCCCAAAGCTTTCGCTGCAGGAAGAGACGGATCGGCCCTCCTGCTTGGAAGGAAGACGGCGGACAAGGCTCCTGTGGGAATGAAAAGGTGGGTGCGCATAAAGCCACTTCTCTGGGTCAAAGGCTGGAGACATAAGGAATGGCGACGGCATCGGCTCCAGGAAAGCAAGACCCCCGTCAGGGTGGGACAAGGTCAGAGAGCGGCCAGTCCAGGCAGGGGAACCAGGACTCAGAGACCCAGTCCTCACTGCACACGTACTTGACTGGGAGCGTGGGGACCAGCCAGCCCCGCAGGCTCAGTGGTTCTCAGACTCCAGCAGCCAGAGAATCGCCCGAGGGCTCGTGAAAATGCGACTGCTCTGCCCCAGGACCAGTTTCTGAGGCAGCGGGTTGGGCTGGGACTGGGAATTGGCAGTCTAACGGGCTCCCTGGAATGCCGGCGCTGCTGGTGAGAACGTGCGTGTGCTCAGAGCCAGTCTCCTTTCTCCCCGTAGAGCAGGCCATCCCTGCACACGGCGACTGTGACAGCAGCGGTGTCCACAGCCACCTCCAGCTGCGATGGGCGAGCAGTGGGCCGTGTGGTGTGACCTGGGCCCTGCCTCCCGCCCCGGGGTTCCTTTGCCTTCTGATGGCGTGCGGGCACCCGAACAGCGGGTATGGTGCTCCCTGCCCTGGTTCTAACTCTCCAGCGTTTCCTTCCAGGTGGATTCTGATCAGAGGGAAACATCTCTTCCACTTTCCTTACTCTCTAACTTATCTGATCTCCTTTTGTAAAGAGGTGCTGGTATATGGCTGAGGAGGGCATTGCTGCAGGGGGGAGGAAATGGCTGAATTCCTCTCATTGGCGTGGCCCTCTGTGGTGTGCTGTCACACTACATAAACATCATCAACGGGCCACTTTTTCCCGGCATTTCCATCCCTGGCCACGGAGAGAGAGACGTCCAGGAGAGAAAGGTGTCATTGTCAATGTCTCGACGGAAGGACCAGACGTGCGTGCGTCTGAGTCAGTCTTTCCCTCAGACCAGTGTCCTGACCCAGCCCGAGGCACAAGCTGGGGACAACCCTCTGCGGGCGGTGACCGTGACGGAGAGCGGCCGCCAGAGGGCGCCGCAGAGCAGCGCAGCCGGCCCCCTCCAGGTGCAAGGGACTCAGGCCTCAGGGACTCAGGCCCAGGTCCGGACCCAGGTGTTTATTTCCTCCTTTAAGTGGTGTTTTTCAGACTCTGTAGAAGCCTCGGTGTTGTTTTTCTTTAACTTCTTTTATTTTTAAAATAAAAGTGAGTAAGCAAGTAACAAGATAAAAGTAAGGGAAGATGAATGGAATGAAAAGAATGGAATTGCATCCAGAGAAGGTAAGTGAAATCTGAGGCTGAGTGAGGGGGCTGAAGGCCCTCCGAAATGAACCCCTCATTGTACAGATGAGGAAACTTCAGGATGAGATAGGGTTCACACCATCACAACAAACAGGGGCCAGACTGCTCCCCAAGCCCCCACTCGCCCCTGGAGTCTGGGTTCACACGCACCCCCTCTCCCCCCAGAGCCAGAACAGGCAGAGAGACAGCGGTGACACCAGTCAGTCCCGATCTTCTTCTACTCTGTCCCCCAGTCTCTGTCACCATTGGAGAAAGAAAAGAAAAAAGCAATCGATACTTCGCACTATGAGTTCGTACTTTACCTTGCGATGTCCACGATACGTGCATCTTTCTCCTTTTGCAATTTTTATATTGCAGTAAAATATATCACAAAATGTACAACCTTAACCGTTTGTAGCACTGTCACTTCGGTAGCATTAAAAAAGACATTCACAATATTGTGCCATCATCACCACCCATCTGTCCCCAGAATGTTTATCTTCCCCAAACCCTGTCCCCATTGGGCGCTGTCTCCCAGCCCTTCTATTTCTTCCCTAAGGTCCTGGGGACCTCCCACTGGGGACCACCCAGTGTCTGTCCTCTGGCGCCCGGCTCCTTTCCCAGGGTTTCCCCTGGCTGTGGCATGCGACAGACGCCACGGGCCTTCTCCAGAACACGGGCCTTCTCCGCGGCTCCTCTGCTCGCTGACCTGGCAAGACCCTCCCTTCCTAGGAAGGGTATCAACCCACCTAAGGGCCCAAGAGCGAGCCCACGGTGGGAGCCACAGAGAAAAGGAGGAAGAAGCCCCCGTGCTAACACGTGCAGAGGCCGTACAGCCCACCAAAGCCCCCTGCACATCCGGTCATGAAGATCATCCAAACTGGGTGGGAGGCGGGGGCACACAGGCCACCAAGGCCCTTTGGGCTTCAAAATCCGTTTCCACCAGATTGGGTGAGGCTGGGAGTGGGACCAGCCCCTCAACAACCATTGGGTGAGAAGTCAAATGGGTCACACCTCTCCACAACCATTGGATGAGGTTGGAAGTTGGTCCCGCCCCTCAACAATCATTGGTGGTGGTTGGATGTGGGTCCTGCCTCTCAACAACCATTGGCTGAGGGTGGTATTGGGTCCCACCCTCAAGCCCAATTGGCTGAGGTTGGGAGTAGGTCCCGTCCCACAAAAACCATTGGGTGAGATTGACAGTTGGTCACCCCCCTCCACTCAGCTACTATTGGGTGGGGATGGGAGTGGGTCCCACTCCTCTACTACCATTGGGTGAGATTGGCAGTGGGTCCCGCCCACAATAATCATTGGTTGATGTGGGAAGTGGAACCCACACCTCAACAACCATTGGGTGAGGTGCAAAGTGGGTCACGCCCCTACACAGCCATTGGGTGAGGTTGCGAGTAGCTCCACAAGGCAGGGCACAAATTCATTACAGAAATACAGATCTCTCTGAACAACCCCCACCTTTAGGCCCAACCCTTTAAACTGGTCCCGCCTCTTCCTCACTGCTCATGTCCAATCTAACCTCAAGGACTGGGGCCAATTTGTCATCCCAAAGCCTTCCTCCCATTACCAGGAGGCACTCTGTGGCTCTCTCCCAATGCTCAGACTGTGGGATGGAAACCACAGCAGGTGTACAGTGAAGACCCTGGCAGACACCCCAGGATCCTGGTGACCAAGGCCAACATCAACAGGGATCCATGGAAAAGTCGTGTCGGTACCACACGCCCTGACTCTGTGCAATGAGCATGCTCCACACTGGTGGTGCTCTTCCTGCAGCCTTTTATGAGGAAAACATCAGAGAATCCAAAAGGCATCCTTTAAAAACACAGGAGCAGCACTGTGCCACCAGACAAGGCCCAGGGGGGCCCTGAGAGGGGGCGGCTGAAAAGCTTGGAAAAGACAGACAAGGGAATGAAAGCTGGTTCTCGGTGGGATGCCTGCTTCCTGAGAGACGACACCCAAGCCCGCAAGCCGAGTCTTTATTTTGTAGCAGGTGCCTCAAGGCAAAGGAAGGGCTTCCTCAAGAAGTTTACAGCATTCTCAAGGGATTCCATCCTTCTCCATTACATGCACCTGATCACACTTGGTTTACTTGCAGCCTATATCACTCAGGCAAGTGGGGCCACGTGTTGAGACCACAGGTTCAAGCTGACAACTTTAGCTGTTGGAAATAATTGTGCTGGGAGGCTCTGCCCTCCAAGCTGGGACTTGCATGTGGCCACGAGAGGACAGGGTCCCCTCATGAGTCCCAGTCTTGAACCTGTGCAAATGCTGTGGCCCCTCTCCACACAGCACCCTCCAAGCTCGTCAAGGTTATTAAAAACAACGACGACTGGGCGACACCACACAGAAGGGGATAAAAGCAGCGCGGGGTTCTGGGTAGATCCTCCAACAGGAAAAGGCTGTTAGTGGAAGACTAGGGAAAGACAAGGCTACAGTCCAGTTAAAGCACGGCACCAGCGTTCACTTGTTAGCTGTGCCTGTGCCGGGGTTATGGAAGCTGTGAACCACAGGAGAGACTAGCTATGCAGACCTGTGCACAGGAGCCCTGTACTCACTATGCCATTGTGGGGTAAATCTAGAATCATTTCAAAATAAATAAAATTACTTTTAAAAAGTGTAATTAACAGCTCTGGCCAATTCTGTTCAGTGGTAAAAGCATCAGCCCAAGGCCTGGTTTGTGGGTCCCACCCCTCAACAACCATTGGGTGAGTTTGGAAGTTGGTCCCGCCCATCATCTACCATTGGATGAGGCTGGAAGTTGGTCCCACCCTTCAACAATCATTGGTTGTGGTTGGATGTGGGTCCTGCCTCTCAACAACCATTGGCTGAGGGTGGTAGTGGGTCTCACCCTCGAACCCAATTGGCTGAGGCCGGGAGGGTCCCGCCCCTCAACTACCATTGGGTGAGATTGGCAGTGGGTCCCACCCCTCAACAATCATTGGTCGATGTGGGAAGTGGGACCCACACCTCAACAACCATTGGGTGAGGTTCAAAGTCCCACCCCTCAACAATGATTGGTTAAGGTAGAAAGTAGGTCATGCCCCTCAGCTCCCATTGAGTGAGCCAGGGAGTGGGTCCCACCTCTCAACTACCATTGGGTGAGGTTCAAAGTGGGTCCCCCTCCTCAACAACAATTGGGTCAGGTTGGAAGTGGGGCAGGCCGCTCTACAACTATTGGGTGAGGTTCAAAGTGAGTCCCATCCCTTCACAACCATAGGGTGAGATTCAGTGTGGGTCCTGCCCCTCAAGTACCGTTGGGTGATGTTGGAAGTGGGTCCCGCTCCTCAACAATCATGGAGTGAGGTTGGAAGTGGGTCCCACCTATCAATAAACAATGGGTGAGGTTGCAATTAGGTCCCACCCCTCTTGAGTCTTCAAAAGACAGCCCCACCCAGGCAGGCACCACCCTTCCTGCCAAACCACGTCCACATTGCCACTCCACGCAAACAGGAGCTCACAGTGAGCCGCTCCATTTGGGGGAGCTTGTTATGCAGCATTAGGTCACCAACTGGAAGGTGGAGTATTAGGAACAGTGCCTGTCAGGTATTAGGTACCAGAATCCGTGCTAAACACATCAATGAAAAGAAAGAAAAGTAGATTCTAAGAGGAGGACTGACTACTCCAAACCTCCTTTAGGTTAAGGCAGGGCACAATTAAATTACAGAAATACAGATCTCTCTGAACAACCCCCAACTTTAGGCCCAACCCCTTTGACTGGTCTCTGCCTCCTCCTCACTGCTCATGCCCAATCTGCCCTCAAGGACAGGGGGCAATTGTGTCCTACTAAGGCGCTTCTCTCCACCCCACCCCCACCTCCATCCCCGTCCCTGTCCCCATCCCAGGAGGCGCTTCTTCCCCCCCCCCTCCCCTCCCCAGTGCTCAGACTGTGGGAAGGAAATCACAGCCTGTGTTCAGTGGAGAACCTGACAGACTCCCCAGGGTGCTGGTGACCAAGGCCAGCATCACCAGGGATCCATGGAGAAATCGTGTTGGTATCACGTGCCCTGACTCTGTACAATGAGCATGCTCCAAACCTGTGGTGCTCTTCCCCAAAGCCCAGTCTCTTATGAGGAAAACATCAGAGAACCCAAAAGGCACCCTTCAAAACACAGGACCAGCACTGTGCTGCCTGAGACGGCCAAAGGTGGCCCTCCGAGGGAGGGGGCGGCTGAGAGGCTTGGAAAAGACACACGAGAGAATGAAAGCTGGGTCTCGGGAGGATGCTGCTTCCCGAGAGACATTGCCGACACACACAAGCCGAGTCTTTATTTTATAGCAGATGCCAGGAGGTACAGTAAGGACTTGGTCAAGTTGTTGACAGCATTCTCAAGGTTTTTGATCCTACTCAATTACATGCACCTGATCAAACTTTGTTTACTTGCTGCCTATGTCACTCAGGCACGTGAGGCCACTTGTTCAGACCTTAGGTTCCAGCTGACATCCCTCGCTGTTGGCTGTCACTGTGCCGGGAGGCTCTGCCCTCCAAGCTGGGACTTGCACGTGGCCACCAGAGGACTGGGTCTTCTCATTAGTCCCAGTCTTGAACCTGTGCAGATGCTGTGGCCCCTCTCCACACAGCACCCTCCCAGCGAGTCAACGTCATTCCAAACAAGGACCACTGAGAGACACTGCACAGAGGGGCTTATCGCACTCTGGAATTCTAGGTTAGATCCTCTGACAGAAAACGGCTGTTAGTGAAAGACAAGGGACACACAAGTCTATTGTCCACTTCAAGTTTTCACTTGTGAGCTGTGACAGCCCGGGTTATGGAAGCTGTGAACCACAGGAGAGACTAGCCATGCAGACCTGTGGGCGGGAACCCTGTCCTCACTATGCAATTGTGGGGTCAACTTAAATTATTCCCAAATAAGAAGTTATATTTTTAAAAACAAATTAACAGCTCTGGCCAACAATGTTCAGTGGGAAGGGCATCAGCCCAAAGACGTGTTTGTGGGTCCCACCCCTCAGCAACCACACTCGTTGTTTCCTGGCTGTTACGGTAGTCCACAGAGCTCCATTCCTCAGTGTGGCCATCCACCCAGAGCGTAAGCCAGAACTCCGGGGTCCTCCTCTAACCCCCTGGCCCTCACTCCCCACGGCCAGCACCAACGCCACTCACTGTACATTTGCATATTTCTCAGGTTTACAGTCCTCCATCTCCACCCCATCCTTCCGCCCCAGGCGGTGTCCTCAGCCAGTGTTAGGAGAGCCGGGGTCTGCCCATGTCTTACCTGTGCACCTGCCAACCCAGTTGCTGACTCTTCAGACAGATCTAATGCCAGCAACAACTCCATCGCACGGAAAACCCTTAAAGGGCCAGTGGAAAGGGGCCTTAAGGCTGATCACTGCTGGCCCTCTCACCGCATGGGAACTCGCTCTGACCGGCGGAATGTAACCGGAAGGACGTGTGCCCCGCCTGAGCCTGAGGGTCCTCGTGGGGCTTTGTCATGGCTCATTTCCCTCTGGCATGAGGCAGGCAAGACCTAGATTCAAGCTGGCCCAGAGTCGGGGTGCACCGTGAGCTAGAGCTAGACATGTGCTCCCGCTGGCTCCTGAGATGCCTGAACGTTGGTCACGCAGCAGCGCGAGGCTGTGACGTGGGGAGGACGGCCACCTGCAGGCCAAGGAGACAGGCCTCGGAAGACACCAGCCCTGCCCCACCTTGACCTTGGACTTCCAGACTCCAGAACTGGGAGAGGTAAATGTCTGTGTCGCCCTGCCCTAGTCTGTGGTATTTTGTCGCGGCAGCATAAGCAGACTGATCGGCGGCCGGGAATGAGGCTCTGTGAGTTGATGTAAAGGGGACTCAGCAAGCCCTGGCCGGTGTGGCTCAGCTGATGGAGCATTGTCCCCTGCACCCAAAGGTCACAGGTTCCATTCCTGGTCAGGGTACATGCCCAAACTGTGGGCTCAATCCCCAACAGGGGGCGTGCAGGAGGCAGCTGATCAGTTTCTCTCTCACATCAATGTTTCTCTCTCTCCTTTCCTCTCTGAAATCAATAAAAACATATTTGTAAAAAAAATAGTAGAAAAAAAAGGGAGGAGAGTGGGGGGAGAGGGAAACAGGGACAGCCCCACCCTCTCCATGGGCTGAGGGCATGACCTCAGCGTGAGAACAAAAGGGAGTCCTTCGGACCTTTGCACCCAGCCAGGGGAGGGAAAGAACCACGTGTTCTGCAAACCCAGTGGACAGCGGTGGGGCGGCCCCGCAGGCACCCAGGCTCCCCTGAGCCTCCTTCCCGGGCGACACCCACCCCGTCATTGAGGACTGGCCTCAGGGGGCAGGAAGGGGAATCTGGTGCTCCTGGGGCACCGATGGGCGCCACCGAGCTCTCGGCGTCTGAGTCCCGGGCACATACAACATGAAGGCAACCCCGTGGACAGAAGCCTTGATTGAAAAACAAATGTTTTCTCATGAAGGTATCCTAGTAGTACTTCTTAGAATTACAACAGCAAAAACAAACAGAAAACCTCAACCACCCCAAAGCAAGCACAGAGCCACCAAGGGGCGGGGAGCTGCCAGTCTGTGCCCGTCAGCTGTGCAGAGCCCTGATCCTCCCTGAGGCCGGCCTCACTCCCCCTGGCTAACGGTATCCGGGGCCTCTCCTGCCGGAAACTGCCCTCCCCGGCTCTCCTGTGCCCAGCTCACAGCCTGGGCCGGAGCCAGGTGGCAACCCGCCTGCCGCCCAGGATCCTGCCCCGCGTGGCCAAGCAGGTGGCACACACCTCTGTCCAGGGGAAACCCACCCGCCAGCCCCCACGCCACCGGCTGCAAAGCCCGCACAGGTGAAGGCAGCCTCTGAGGAAAGCCGAGGGGCTTTCTCAATAACTTCAAAGCCCAGATCTGTCCTGTAGAAACCGCATTTACCCACCTGCCGCCCCTCCTGGCCCTCCGCTCCTGGTGCTGTCAGGTTTTTATGCATAACCGGAAGGACATCTTTTCCTGAGCCCCGAACCCCAGTTGATGTTCCTGAGTATGGCGTGCCCGTGTGGCTAGTGGCTCTCCATCGCCTCACTGACCCCACCCGACCTCGCCACCCTGGCTGTTCCCTGCACCCAGCGATCCTGGGCCCAGGGACACAATGGGTAAAGGTGGGGCAGGGCAAAGCGTGATTGGATTCCAACCCCATCAAAGCCCATTTCAGTCCCTGAAATGTGCGCTCCTCACCGAATCCCAACTCCTCACGCTTGTTTTGGGATATGATTTAACACGAAATGTGAAATATGTACTCTGTGGCACTGGGGTTTGTTCAGTACACCAATCCCATGGCGCTCAAGATCTCAGGGCAGCTACTTCCATGTGACTGTTGTTGCCCTCAGTCTTCGTGTCACAACTTCCACTCAATACACATGGGTTGCACTGCACTGTGTGCCAGCCAGGGTGCTTGGCTGGTCTTCAAAAAAAATAACGATGAACAGAAAAATACATTAACGGCTTCAAAGACAAACTCCATCCTACTTCACACTTTTGCCAAGGATTGGCCACCGCAAAGATAGACTGAGCTATTTTTAGGAAAATGGACACACAAATTGTACTGTATCCCCAGAGTAGAATCATACACAGCCATAAAAATTAATTTCAGCCGAAACTGGTTTGGCTCAGTGGATAGAGCGTCGGCCTGCAGACTTAGGGATCCCAGATTCCATTCCAGTCAAGGGCATGTACCTTGGTTGTAGGTACATCCCCAGTGGGGGGTGTGCAAGGAGCAGCTGATCAATGTTTCTCTCTCATCGATGTTTCTAACTCTCTATCTCTCTCCCTTCCTCTCTGTTAAAAAATCAACAAAATATATATTTTTTTAATTAATTCCAGCTACGTGCTACAGCATGGATGAGTCTTGGAACATGAGAGAATAAGAGAAATTGAAAAAAGGAAAATTGGCTAGTCCCAGAAGAGTATGAGAAATTTAGAGGAAAGGATGGGAGAAAAGAACATGAGTAGATATGAGATATTATCAATGTTCTACTTCCTGGGTTGGGTGGAGATTTTTAGGTAGTCTATATAATAAAAAGCTAATGTGCAAATTGTCCCCTGGGAGTTGGACCAACCGGGAGTTCAACCACTCGCTATGACGTTCACTGACCATCAGGGGGCAATGTGGAGTGAAGGAAGGCCCCAGCCAGCACCTAGCAGCTGGGGGAAGGAAGGTCCCATCCGCCCTGATCACTGGCCAGGCCTAGGGACCCTACGCGTGCACAAATTTTTTGCACTGGGCCTCTAGTCCATTGTATTACAATGTACCTTATTACAACCCATTAGATGAAACTGTGACATCAAACAGGGATCGTGGTTAACGCGGTTCTGTGCACTGAGGTCCATTCAGAAGGCCAAAGGACAAACACACTGTAGCAACTATTGTAGAATCATAAAAGCCACTCTACACAGGCCCCTCGGACCCATGTCAGGAGTCCCCTCACTACAAGGATTCTGTAAGGACAGAAAGCAAGCTAGACAAGAGGCATTACAGAAATGGAACTGCATGAAGTAACTGAGTGGCTTGGGGTGGGGGGGGGGGGAGAGAGAAGAGGAGGGGAAAGGAGGGGGAGAGGGATTCTAGAAGCCAAAAAGTCTTCAGCCATTTTGACAAATCAATTCATGTTATTCAACGTTTTCTTGACTTTGGAAAGGACATTTGGAATACCTTAAGGAACACCTCAGTTCTGAAATTGCTGGCGTAAATAAATGTTATTTAACTCATTTCTAAAATAACAAAGAGAACTATTCAATATATTACCAGGTTAACAGTATTCAGAGGTTAATTAGGAATCTGTTGGTCTGCTAGGGCAGTGTTTCCCAACCTTCTCTCATGATGAGAATCACCTGGTGGAGTTGTTAAAACACAGATTCCTGAATCCCACCTAAGAAGTGCTAAACTTGAATTTTTGGGACCACATAGGTAACTTCACTAGTGCTCTAAGCTTAGTTAAGTATCCAATTTTACTTAGTTGAGTATAAAATTTTAGTTAAGTATACTAGTTAAGTATACAATTTTACCTGTATGTTCCCAAAAATTCTAGTTTAGCACTTCTTAGTTGGGATTCAGGAATCTGTGTTTTAACAACTCCACCAGGTGATTCTCATCATGAGAGAAGGTTGGGAAACACTGTGCTAGGGAACGGGGCATATTCTAATTTAGAGTGGCATGCCTCGAGATGCAGGTCTGAGTGCTGTTCGTTCAGTGACAGGGAGACGCCACAGGCCTGTGAGAGCTGGGAGCTGGGAGCACTGGCGGAGGAGCAGTGTGAGGGTGTGTCTGGACCACTTCGGTGTTTTCTGATCAAACCCCTGTCTTTGAAAGTGCTCGGGATGTGAGACTGATGCACGCTGGAGAAGAGGTGAAAAAAAGAGGCAGAGCTAAAAGGGCTATTAAGCTGGCTTGAAGCTGATGCAAAAGGAATCCTCTCACCAGGAGTGTCCCATCTTAAATATGGTCATCGCCGCCACAAAAGAAGGCTCGAAAAGTCCTCTGCTTATTCAATACGTCAACTGCTGGACTGAGTGCGAAGGAGTCGGGTAAGAGAATAGATCATTGAGAGCCCCCCCCCCCCCCCGGAACATTTCTAAACAGTCACCCCAAAGCAAAGAGATGGCTTTCAGAAATGGTTGCGTCTTTCCTTCGCGTCTTTATTTCATCGCCTCCCTGAGTCATCACAACCACCCTATGGGAAGAAAACTCCTCTTACCCATAATTTCAAACATTCAAAAGTAAAAAAAGTCATAGAGCCAGGGAGGCACACACCTAAGAGGAAAGCCAGGTGAGCCTGGCCCCAAACACTGGGTCCCCTAGGTCAGGCCAGCAGCGCTGGATGCAGAGCAGCCTCCTGATTGAATGGCGCCGGCAGTGGTGGGAGGAGCCTGGGTGGATGACGACCTACTGGTTCCCCCTGTGCACTGGAGTCCTGCCTTCGGTGGGGCAGGCTGTCCCCAAGTCTAAGCTGTGCCTCTTGGGGTCATGGAGCTCTCCCCTCCTGCTCAGGGGTGAGAGGCCGGCCCACTGCCCGTGGGAGAACGGTGGGAGGGTTCTTACTGATTCAGGGAAAGCCTTTCCACCAGCCCTGGTTCTGCCTGCACCTCCAGGAAGCTGGTAACTCTGGGTGCTGAGGTGTCCGGGGGTCTGTGGCTCCACCCAGCCTGCACCTTGGTTTCCTCCTTGGCCAGCTTCGGCTTTAGCTCTCTCCCGTCTGCAAATTCAGTGACCACCATCCATCTGACGTAGAGCCTCCAAAAATATGGGTGCCTGGACTGAGCATCATCCCCTGCCCTCTCCGTCCTTGTGGGTTGAGGCCTTTTCTCATTTTAATGCCATTTTTAGAGGAAGATGCTATAAACACATTTGTTTCATCTGTCATGCTTTACTGCCTCTTCTGAAAGAAAGCATGTTCATGGACAAGAAGAACGTGTGCCTAAGCCCTCGAGGGGTCTGAGAGTCACTTACAACACGCCAGGCAGGAGGGCCCACAAGCTCTGGTTGTGAGCAGGTGAGCTGGTCCTCACTACAATATGGACTTTTTTCTGTATGAGCACCTGCAGTGACACCGCCTCTGCAGACAGAAGAGGGAGAAAAGCCAACGCCAGCCATCCTCAGTTGTTTGTGTTCCCAGTACCAAGGCCATCAGTTGCAGCATGAGTTAGACCATTTGTCACAAAGCTCAGCAACTGTTATTTTAGGGCGAGGCTATGAGACGGTGCAGCCTACACAACTGTACCATGGCGGGGGCTCTGGACACTCTGTAACTTCCAAATTGTGAAGCTGTAAGAGAGAGAAAGACTATTTCCCTTGTAAAGGGAATGGATGTACTTTCTCGCCAGAGTCCTCTATCGCCATGACTAAACTAACCAATCCGGGGGTCTGGGGTGTGCTTCTGCAGCCCAGAGGGAAAACGTAACTGATTTTTTTTTTTTAATTTCTTTATTGATTAAGGTATCACATATTTGTCCTCAACCCCCCATTCCAATCACCCCCACAACTCATGCCCACACCCCCCTATTGTCCTCGACCACTGGTTAGGCTCATATGTATGTACATAGTCCTTTGGTTGATCTCTCCCTTTTATCCCCACCCTCCCTTTGAGGTCCAACAGTCTGACCCATGGCTCCTTATCTCTGGGTCTGTTCTTTTTTTTTTTTTTTTAATTGATTTTTTTATAGAGAGGAAGGGAGAGAGATAGAGAGCTACAAACGTCATGAGAGAGAAACATCGACCAGCTGCCTCCTGCACACCCCCTACTGGGGATGTGCCCGCAACCAACGTACATGCCCTTGACCGGAATTGAACCTGGGACCTTTCAGTCCGCAGACCGACACTCTACCACTGAGCCAAACCGGCCTCAGCTGGGTTTGTTCTTGTTCATCAGTCTATGTTGTTCACCATTTCCCCTAGATGAGTGAGATCATGTCCTACTGGAAATATACTAATAAGAATCAAAAATGAGACAAGCAATAATCGTTATGCTGAAAGGCATATGAATCAGTCTGTAGTGAGTTTCTTTCTGGGCCAACAGTTCTTTTGAGACCCAATTTCAAAGTCAAACAGTTCCTTATGTGTACATGTCAGCAATGATATTTCAGTTCTGGATGATGGACAAATGGTGGTGATGCAGGTCCAACCCTCTCTGGTTTGGTCCTGGGCAACCTGCAGTGACACACAGCTGCTGTCTGCTAGTATGGTAAGACATTGTCAGCTTCCTCCATCTCTGGACTGTTTCTCTTATGCCTTCATGGCTGGAGCACTTTTGTCAATTCCTCTCTGTTGCCAGAATCCACATGGTCTCGGAGTTGTTTTCTGAAAATATACAAACATATTCTCGACCAAAAGTTAATAAAGGAATATTTTCTATAAATTTGACTTGGAATCCTTTTTCATTTTTTGCCCACATGATTTTCCTCTGGCTTGTTTTGACACCATGTGTATTTTTCAAGGGTGTCTTGCTGTTAGCATTTCAATTAATTTTCTAAAGTACAAATTTTCTAGATGTAATTTACTTACAGGATATTTTTCCTTACATAATATTCTTCTACTTTCCCCCTTTTTTGATTTAAATATTAGGAGCTTTTGAAAATTTTATAATGTAGTCTTCATAGCTTTTAAATTTTAATTTTTTTTGCACTATAATATGACTGCTGTAGGTTCATTTCCTGTTGTGAGATTTTACCTTGGGATGAACTACCAATAAAAATTTTAGTTAACACTTTAGGAACAGCTTTCTGTCCAGTGCAATTAGTTTTTCTAGAATATTCACTTATTTCAATTAGCCAGTTTAATTTGCCTGAAAACTTGTCTCTATTTTACTGTCCAATTTATTACTCTAAAACAATCTTATTTTACCGTGTAAATATTAGGGGAAAGGATTCTTTGCCTTCTTGCCTCGCTGATTTCTGACATTCGCCGAATGAGCATTTGCCTCCTTTGACCCTGCTCCCTGCATGGACACGAAGAGAATGAGCAACAAGGGACGGAGCGGGAAGATGGGCCACGAGGCCCCGGGGCAAGGAATGGGGCATCACAAGGAAAAGCTCCCCAACGGCAAGAGCGGTGCCAGGGCTACCAATTCGCTGGAAGTCACAGTTTGCCCCTCTGGTGGTTGAATATACGCCAGAGAATCTACCTTGTTTGGCAGACCCGGGCCCTCCAAGGGGTTTGCTTCCCTCTCCCCGCCCCTCCCCCCAGCTCACCAGGCCTCTGGCTCAGGGTCAGCCTCATGACCAGCACTTACCCTGAGGTGGCCTGATGGCTCCCAGGCTGTTTCATTTGTGTGCGTGTCTTGTCCCAGGGAGATTATAAGATTCCTGAGGGCAGACACTTTGCCTCCGTCTGTGCCTTGGATTCCTTCCACAGCTAATCTCCACGCAGAT